>NC_060119.1:1135933651-1136240026 GCF_021461395.2 Schistocerca americana
TCCACACGTACTGTAGGGTCGTGATCAGTCCTCCTGTACATAGTATCACCAAGTAGGCCATACATCCATCCAAATACAAACTACGAGCTAACAGAACAGTTGAGTTCCCTTTATCAGCCTTCAGTAGCACTATGTCCGGATCCTCTCGGAGATTCCGTAGTGCAGCACGTTCTTCAGAGGCTATACTACTGCGCTGAGGAGAAGCTTTCCAAAAGATCACTCCAACGCCGAAGACCGCTGATCCATGCAGTTACACCAGTGAGGATGCTGCCGCCGGGCGGTGACTCTGACGCATGGGCGGCAATTCTGTCAGCTTCCTATATGAGGCGGAGCAGAGAACGTCTTCGTCAGTCTTCGATGACTCACCTGAAGATGACTGACTTTCGGTTGAAACATCGTGGAGGGGAAGTTTACGGACGACCGACTTCAATCCCGAAATCTCTTTGAACGCTCGTTCTCTAAATTTTCTCAATGTCTCGAGAAAAGAATGTTGTCTTCCGTCGAGGGATTATGGCCGCACACCCACCGCGTCGTTGCGACGGCACATACGAGGTGCGGCTAGAAAAAAACCGGACTGATGCTGGAAAAAACATTTATTTACAATTATTTACAATTTCATGTTATCTCCTTCAATGTACTCTCCTCCTCGGTCTCTACACCGCTCCATACGAATTTTCCACTGTTCATAGCAATGCTGCAGATCATTTTCGGTAAGTCCATACATTACTTCCGTCGCTTTTTCTTTTACTGCTTCAACAGTCTCAAATCTAGTTCCTTTCAAAGCTGACTTGACTTTAGGGAAAAGAAAAAAGTCACAGGGGGCCAAATCAGGTGAGTAGGGTGGATGATCTAAGATGGGAATGTTGTGTTTTGCCAAAAACGTCTTCACTGACAACGCACTGTGAGCTGGGGCATTGTCTTGGTGAAGGATCCATGACTTTTTTCTCCACAAATCGTTCCGTTTTCTCCGTACTCGCTCACGTAGGGTAGCCAGGACGCTAATGTAGTAATGCTGATTCACTGTTTGTCACTCTGGTACCCAATCAATGTGCACAATCCCTTTGATGTCAAAAAAAAAACAATCATCATTGCCTTGAATTTCGATTTTGACATTCGTGCTTTTTTTTGTCGTGGAGAACCAGGAGTTTTCCAATGCATCGATTTTGTAAGAAGGTGGGATCACTTTCAATGTTTTCCAGGATGTCAGAACAAATCATTCTTCGGCAATCCTTCTGTTCAATTGTGAGACACTTTGGAACCATTTTTGAACACACTTTGTTCACGTTGAAACTTTCATGAAGAATCTGCCTAACACTTTCCTTGTCAACTCCTGTTAACTCAGACACTGCTCTGATTGTTAAACGGCGATCTTGTCGAACAAGTTTACCGATTTTTTCAATGTTTGCATCAGTTTTTGCTGACAATGGTCTGCCAGTGCGAGTGTCATCATTGGTGTCTTCGCGGCCATCTTTAAATCGTTTAAACCACTCAAACACTTGCGTTCGCGATAAACAATCATCGCCGTACACTTGTAACATTACAAACGTTTCACTTGCAGATTTTCCTAGTTTGAAACAAAATTTGATGTTAACACGCTGCTCTTTCTGTACACTCAACATTTTCCGACTCACAGACAAAACGTCAACTACTTAAAACAGACGCCACGGGCAGACTGAGTGCAGGAGGCAGATGAAACTCGAGCAGTAGGTGGAGCGAGAGTCACGTGACAGGCCACGCGACTTTCAGCCTTATTGCATTCGTTTTATTGTTTCACCGGTACTAGTCCGGTTTTTTTCTAGCCACACCTCGTATATCGCTTCGCCATTCCCCCCCTCCGGCAGCGGAGCTGACCTCAAAAGTTTGTGTATATATTGTCCCGGCTAGTTAAGAACCCATTCTGTGCCGTGTGGGTTGGGCATAAAACATCTCTGAATCACGTTGTGAATCTCGTCGTGTGAACTAGCAATTGAAAATTGATCGCGTTTTTCCAGAGATAATTCATACACTTTCAACCACGACGGATCCAATGACTGTTCAGTTTTTTATTACTCTGGAGTAAGATATCAATTGAGTTCCAGTCTGTTTTTACTAATTTGTTTCCCTGAGTAAATTGATTCAGTTAGTTTAGCAGTCTGTATGCATTCGTTGAATCCTATTAAATATGTTTGTAAAAGGATTATCAGCTTCCTTCAATAACCGTTGATTGTTCACAGATATCATTGTCTATGTACTAGCTGATTATGGAATTTAGTAAACACTGGGAATGTCTCGTGTATTTCTGTTTTATTGACACAATTAAGTTCTTAAATGAATGAAAGATGGCGCTGGGAGATCAATGAAAGGAGAGTTGATCCTAGTGTGTATTGTTTCGGTGTAACAGTCAGTCAGTATTACATTGCTTCGTGTACCTATCACCAAAGATATGCTTTCCCATGAAACTGTCCTTTGCCATTAATGTGACGTAAATTATAAATATGTCTCTGGGCCTTACAATACGTGTGCTTCTCAATTCTCACGACACGACATTAATTATGGGTTCGAATCCTTTCAATGTCTGTTCAGCACATGTTTAGGCTTTTAACAGGCACTATTTTTCACTTCTCGTTTATTAGCGGAATCACCTTGACAAAGAGCGGCAAAGATACTAGTGTGATAACGTCCCAATACTCTTTAATAATTCGCATACAGCGAATAAAGTCCTAATTCAACGTGAAAGTTTCCATATTGTCAATAAATCTCTTCACAACCGTAAATATGCGATCGTAGCGTTTTGTTTAACACGTACAATCACCATTCACTTGAATATCAACGTTCTTACACACCAATCACCTCTAATTGACTCCGTCTCTGAATTTATCCCAAAATAATCTATTCTCCACCACTCCAATGTCTAATCCAGTTCTAAGAATGCAATTTAATTAGGCTCCTAATCCCAAAATTCCGACTACCACGGAAGAACTGCGAACACACTCGCCACCGCTGAAAACAAAAACTCAAGGCATCTAACAATGCTGCGCATTGGTTTATATATTACATTCAAAACAAAACGCAGTTCTGTTATGTCTTCCTTGGATTCCCTTTGTACTACTTTGCGTTACTCCATTTCGAATAGCTACTCTTTGTAAAATTTTAGCTATTACTACCGTTTTTTGGCTCTTAGGTCATTTCGTATTATAGAATTTAATCTAATACTCGTTTCTGTAAAACTACTCTCTAAAGAGCGCTTACAGGGTCCCATTGAAGTTCGCGAAGCATGTTGTTCGAACCTACCGGTAACAAATCTAGTGGCTCCCCTCTGAAATTCTTCGACGTCTTCCTCTGGTCCGACCTCATGGGGAACCCAAACACTTGAGGAGTTCTCAAGAAATGGTCGCACTAGTGTCCTACATGAGGTTTCCTTTACAGCTGAACCACACTTTCCTAAGATTCTCCCAATAAACCGAAGCCGACCATTCGCCCTCACTACTACAATCATTATATGCTCATTGCAATTCGTATCACTTTGCAACGTTACTCCTAGATATTTAATGAAAGTGTCTGCGTCAAACAGCGCACTACTGACGCTATATTCAAACATTACAGGATTTTTCCTACTCATCTGCATTAACTAGCATTTTTCTACATTTAGAGGTGGCTGTCATTCATCACACAGTCACAGACTGCTGCTCACACTGTCCACCAGATAATTTATGCATACAGAAAATAATAGTGCTTCTACCGTACTTTCTAGGCACTCCTAACAATACCCTTGCCTCTGATGTACATTCGCCGTCGTTGACAACATACTGGGGTGTATTGCTTGAGAAGTCTTTGAGACACATACCTGCGAACATAATCGACATGCATGGACCTTTGTTAATAGGCTGCACCAGGGCACTGTGACAAGTGTTTTCTAGAAATCTAGGAATAAGGAATTTGCGTGTTGCCCTTCATCTACAGTTCACACGAAGCATGCTTTCTAAAACCATGCCGATTTGTGGATAGAAGCTCTTCTGTCGCAAGGAAATTTATTACATTCTAACTCAGAAACGGTCAAGAATTTTGCAGCAAACCAAAGTTAAGGACACTACAGCAAAGCAATGTTAAGGATAAATAACGTTACATTGGTATTTGTTCTCTAGATCATAAATAGGATATTTCATAATCATCTGGAATGTGTCAGTTTAACATAAGGTTTTTTTACACGATATAATTTTTTTTTAACAGTTACTACTTCATATATAAATACTCATCTATTGAGTAGAAGGAGTTGCCATTCAGAAATTCTTTTAATTTCTTTTTAAATGCTGGTTGGCTATCTGTCAGACTTTTAGTGCAATTTGGTAAATGACCAAAGACTTTTGTGGCAGCATAAGTCACTCCTTTCTGTGCCAAATTCAGATTTAACCCAGAATAGTGAAGATCGTCCTTTGTTCTATTGTTGCACCTATGCACCTTGCTACTACTTTTGATCTGGCGTGGGTTATTACTGACAAATTTCGTAAGTGAATATATGTGTTGTGAAGGTACTGTGAATATCCCCAGTTCCTTAAATAAGTGTCTGCAAGGTGATCTTTAGGGGACCACAGCTATTATTGCGATTACACGCTTTTGTGCTATGAATACGTTTTCTCTTAATGATGAATTACCCCAAAATATAACGCCACTTGAAAGCAGTGAATGGAAGTGGACATAGTAGGCTAAAGTACTGATATGTTCATCACCAAAATTTTCAGTAACTCTAACAGCATAAGTGGCTGAAGTCAATGTGTTTCTTTCAATTGAATTTCTCATCAACACCCAGAAATTTTGAATATACGTTCTGCATTCTTCCAGTGAAATATGAATTAAATCATTTGTCTACTGCTCTGCTCATACCACAATACTTAAGCTTATCTAAAAGAATTTCATTATTTACACATAAAAAAGCCTTTGAGATATCACAAAAAATTCCAGTGGATGATGTTCGAGTATTCAGAGCATTTAATATTTGATCAGTGGAAGCACTCATAGTATTTTCTGTTGAAAAGCCTTTCTAAAAGCCAAAGTAATAGGTATTTTCTAATGAATAGTTGGATCCTATTTTCTATACAAACTTAAAATTTTCTACTTCTGACATTTCGTTAACAAACTTTTTATTGAGTCTGATAGATATACAGTCTCTCTGTGCTCTGAGTTCCCCTTCTAACAACGCTCCAAATTGTTTTAATTTTATTATCAGAAGTGCTAATCTGAGACTTAATGCATATACGTCTGGACTTTTTTCTTAAAACATTGCAATAGTTTTTATACTGTTTGACTCTTTCTGGGTTTTTATTCCTTGTAACTATTCTGTTTGCAAGATATTTTATCCCTTTAGTAAGCAACAGCTCTTTTACATGGTTTATTACAATTATGTTTCACTGGTTTGTTAGGGGAACTGGTTTCAAATATACTCACAAAGGTATCATGAAATAGTTAAATTTTAAATTAGCATTAGGCTGCCTGTACACCTCTTTCTAGTCTGTTACAAGCCTTCCCTAAAATTTGGAATTGTTAAGTCATTAAATAAATGCATTATTTTAGAAGACTATTTTGCATTACTGTATGGACCTATGTCACATAATGTGACTAGCTGTGCATCATGATTAGAAAGAACATTCTTAACAGGGAAAGTTTTTACTTGATTAAATTTATCTTGGTCTATAAAAACTTTATCTATCAGTGTGCTGCTTTTCTGCATTTTTTACAGTCCCCTGTGTTCTGATACAATATACTAACATTATTTTTCATTGCACTTTCACGAGAATCTTGTGGTATATTAACATTATTTTGCACTGTAATTTTATGAGAATCTTGTGGTATTTTAACATCTCTAGTACCTGTCTAATAAATTTCATTCAATGTGAATCATTGGACACTGATCTTAGCCTAAAAAAGAGCTGCTCACATAAGTTTCAATGTCCTCCTTTAAAGATTTTGCCACCATCTCAGCCAATTTATCCTTCCCTTTCCTATTAAGATGCAGGCTGTGCCTTGTTAAGTCTCATGTACCAATAATGTCAACAGATACCAAACCAATGCCTAACAAAGTAGCTGCCTCAACTAACTGATCTAACTCAATATTGACTCTCCTGACAAAGCTGTTCAGTTGGGGCCGATCATACCGCTTGAAAGCAGGGACCAAGCCAACAGCTATATTGTTCGTTGCAGATTCTGTTTTTACCAGGTCACACTCAATATTGTAGCCCTGATCCCTACCATTAGTGCCGGCCGCGGTGGTCTCGCGGTTCTAGGCGCTCAGTCCGGAGCCGCGCGACTGCTACGGTCGCAGGTTCGAATCCTGCCTCGGGCATGGATGTGTGTGATGTCCTTAGGTTAGTTAGGTTTAATTAGTTCTAAGTTCTAGGGGACTGATGACCACAGATGTTAAGTCCCATAGTGCTCAGAGCCATTTAAACCATTTGAACCTATCAGTACTATTTCCCACTCTGCCCATTATCACAATATAATTTTTCTTTGTAAAACCGTTCCACAACGATCCTACAACCTCTATCACTTAGCTAAGACAAGCACTTGGCTTGAAAAAACCTGTGACCTGATACCTAATTTTCCCTGTGAGATCTGGCCCACGTCTCTTTCATGCCTACTGCCTGACAACAGATCTTTCCTCCTACTTTCTGCTTCTCTTGAAACAGTTGGGTTGCTGGTGAAAGTCTGTTGAGTATTAACTACACCTACTCCTACTTAAGCCTCTTCCTTAGTTAGCTGAGGTAGTAAGGCAAATGTATCGTTTGTGCCAACTGATCTGTAATTTTGTGGGTCAGTTGTTTTACTGTTCTTGTACACGAGAGTCACCTGCTTTTTTTTCCTGCTGATTGGGACTTTGCGCTGGGTGAGAGATACGCGATAAATGTAAGCTAAGTAAGGGGTCAATGCTGGGTAGACTACTCTCTAAAAATCGAACTGTGATTCCATCCGGACCTGGCTTCTTACCGGTACTTATTTTCAACTCTTTCAGTTGCTTCTCTATGTCAGGTATGCCTATTACTATGTCCTCGATAGAGGAGTCTGTGTGATGGTCAAACGCCGGTATGTTTGTTGAGTTCCTCCTGTGGGAATGATTTCTTCAGCGTAGAATTTAAAACTTCAGTTTTTCTTTTGCTGTCTTCTATTGCCACATCAGACTGGTTAGCCAATGACTGTAGAGAATCGTAAACTGGTTATTGATGGAATCAACTGAGAAAAACCAACTAACAGCGGCAAGCGTTCCCTGGAAACCTGAACGTTAACAGTGTATAACCAGTAACTTCATTATACACGTACTCATGATGGCAGGTGGATCTATGTGGAGTTTATAAGTCAACTATCGTCGTTATTATCTAGCTCAAGGTGACACTGAATGTATTAGGTGTTTAGGAACAATTACTTGTGCACATGTTCGAATTGTAAATGACATGACGAACTTCTTTCCCTTGGATTCAAACCCGTCACCTATAGCCATTGTTAACTACGTAATTCCATGCCAGAAAGAAACTCGATCATGGTATCGATCATATCACTGACTGGGCATAAACATATCTGAAATATAGAAGTTTTCTCCAGCATCAGTGTGCAGGTCAACTGACGAAACATTTGTAATGCACTGTCCATACTATATAACCTCGTATTACCCTGTTAACTAACCATGAAAGACATTCCATATAGTTTCATTGCAAGTAACAATATGTGCATGAATTTAAAATTGAAAGAAAAGAATGTAAAACATTGTGACACAGATTCGGACCCAGATTGTTAAATGAATAGAAACTGGCATTATATTCCTTTTTTTTCAGCAGTAGCGAGATGTTTGAGTCTAAAATGACTATAGATATTGTTTTTGGCGATACCAAGACTCGAAACCAGCACTTGCTACCGTTGTTTCCTAGCCACGTATAGATTTTAAATATTAATTGTTTGTTAAACAGTAACGAGATGTGCGAATGTTTTACTAGAAATAACGCAATGGAACGTTCTGTGCTGACTTTCAGACCAGTCCTGTTCACATGATCAGGAAGAAATGTTAACTGTCAAGTTAATTGAAACTTCCTGGCAGATTAAAACTGTGTACTGGACAGAGACTCGAACTCGGGACATTTTCCTTTCGCGGGCAAGTGCTCCCGAGTTCGAGTCTCGGTCCGGCACACAGTTTTAATCTGCCAGGAAGTTTCATAACAGCGCACACTCCACTGCGGAGTGAAAATCTCATTCTGGTATCAAGTTAATTTTCAGCTGTAGCAAGGAGTCTCGTGTGTGAACTTGAAATTATGTGATGGAATATTCTTTATTGACTGAGAGTCAAACCCAGCACATATCGGCATTATTGATTACAGTCGAAAAAAGTTTACTATAGAATTTATTCTTTATCTCCACGAGCTAGGAAGGAATATCTGAACTGGAAATTTGAGAGTTGTAGCATCGCGTTTTAGTACCTGAATAGTGTAAAATCGCGTAGTCTCCTTCCGCCGCCGAGCAGTGTGTCAGCAGTGCGCAAGTAGCAGCATTACTGCATTTACTAGGCAATCTTGTATTTTAATAACCGTTTAAATTTTGTGTCGATTTGTTTGCGCTCTCTGTAGATTAGTTCAGACGTTCTTTGCACAACAGTTTTTAGCATGGACAGGGACTGCAACTGCTGTGTTCGGATGCAGGCTGAGTTGGCATCCCTTCACTGCCAGCTTCAGGCAGTGTTGGCTTCGGTCACACAGCTTGAGGCTGTTGCCAATGGGCATCACTGTGGGGGTCCGGATGGGGGTTTGTCGGGGACGGCCAGCTCGTCCCACGCGTCCCCAGATCGGACTACGACTGTGGCTGCCCGGGATACTGCCCGCATTAAGGCTGATCCCTCACCTGTGGTAGAGTGGGAGGTCGTCTCAAGGTGTGGCAGGGGGCGAAAGACATTCCGGAGGGCTGAACGGAAGGCCTCTCCAGTTTGTCTGACGAACCGGTTTCAGGCTCTGTTTCAGGCTGATACTGATCTTCGGCCTGACATGGCTGCTTGTCCTGTTCCAGAGGTTGCCCCTCAGTCTGCAAGATCCGGGCAGTCGCAGAGGGTGGGCTTACTGGTAGTTGGGAGCTTCAACGTCAGGCGCGCAATGGGGCCCCTTAGGGATATGGCAGCAAGAGAGGGGAAGAAAACCAATGTGCACTCCGTGTACATACCGGGGGGAGTCATTCCAGATGTGGAAAGGGTCCTTCCGGATGCCATGAAGGGTACAGGGTGCACCCATCTGCAGGTGGTCGCTCATGTCGGCACCAATGATGTGTGTCGCTATGGATCGGAGGAAATCCTCTCTGGCTTCCGGCGGCTATCTGATTTGGTGAAGACTGCCAGTCTCGCTAGCGGGATGAAAGCAGAGCTCACCATCTGCAGCATCGTCGACAGGACTGACTGCGGACCTTTGGTACAGAGCCGAGTGGAGGGTCTGAATTAGAGGCTGAGACAGTTCTGTGACCGTGTGGGCTGCAGATTCTTCGACTTGCGCCATAGGGTGGTGGGGTTTCGGGTTCCGCTGGATAGGTCAGGAGTCCACTACACGCAACAAGCGGCTACACGGGTAGCAAGGGTTGTGTGGCGTGGGCTGGGCGGTTTTTGTAGGTTGGATGGCCTTGGGCAAGTACAGAAAGGGCAACAGCCTCAACGGGTGCGGGGCAAAGTCAGGACATGCGGGGACCAAGCAGCAATCGGTATTGTAGTTGTAAACTGTCGAAGCTGCGTTGGTAAAGTACCGGAACTTCAAGCGCTGATAGAAAGCACAGAAGCTGAAATCGTTATAGGTACAGAAAGCTGGCTGAAGCCAGAGACAAAATCTGCCGAAATTTTTACAAAGGCACAGACGGTGTTTAGAAAGGATAGATTGCATGCAACCGGTGGTGGCGTGTTTGTCGCTGTTAGTAGTAGTTTATCCTGTAGTGAAGTAGAAGTGGATAGTTCCTGTGAATTATTATGGGTGGAGGTTACACTCAACAACCGAGCTAGGTTAATAATTGGCTCCTTTTACCGACCTCCCGACTCAGCAGCATTAGTGGCAGAACAACTGAGAGAAAATTTGGAATACATTTCACATAAATTTTCTCAGCGTGTTATAGTCTTAGGTGGAGATTTCAATTTACCAGATATAGACTGGGACACTCAGATGTTTAGGACGGGTGGTAGGGACAGAGCATCGAGTGGCATTATACTGAGTGCACTATCCGAAAATTACCTCGAGCAATTAAACAGAGAACCGACTCGTGGAGATAACATCATGGACCTACTGATAACAAACAGACCCGAACTTTTCTACTCTGTATATGCAGAACAGGGAATCAGTGATCATAAGGCCGTTGCAGCATCCCTGAATATTGAAGTTAATAAGAATATAAAAAAAAGGGAGGAAGGTTTATCTGTTCAGCAAGAGTAATAGAAGGCAGATTTCGGACTACCTAACAGATCAAAACGAAAATTTCTGTTCCGACACTGACAATGTTAAGTGTTTATGGAAAAAGTTCAAAGCAATCGTAAAATGCGCTTTAGACAGGTACGTGCCGAGTAAAACTGTGAGGGACGGGAAAAACCCACCGTGGTACAACAACAAAATTAGGAAACTTCAGCGAAAGCAAAGAGAGCTTCACTCCAAGTTTAAACGCAGCCAAAACCTCTCAGAAAAACAGAAGCTAAACGATGTCAAAGTTAGCGTAAGGAGGGCTACGCGTGAAGCGTTCAGTGAATTCGAAAGTAAAATTCTATGTACCGACTTGACAGAAAATCTTAGGAAGTTCTGGTCTTACGTTAAATCAGTAAGTGGCTCGAAACAGCATATCCAGACACTCCGGGATGATGATGGCATTGAAACAGAGGATGACACGCGTAAAGCTGAAATACTAAACACCTTTTTCCAAAGCTGTTTCACAGAGGAAGACCGCACTGCAGTTCCTTCTCTAAATCCTCGAACAAACGAAAAAATGGCTGACATCGAAATAAGTGTCCAAGGAATAGAAAAGCAACTGGAATCACTCAACAGAGGAAAGTCCACTGGACCTGACGGGATACCAATTCGATTCTACACAGATTACGTGAAAGAACTTGCCCCCCTTCTAACAGCCGCGTACCGCAAGTCTCTAGAGGAACGGAAGGTTCCAAATGATTGGAAAAGAGCACAGGTAGTTCCAGTTTTCAAGAAGGATCTTCAAGCAGATGCGCAAAACTATAGGCCTATACCTCTGACATAGATCTGTTGTAGAATTTTAGAACATGTTTTTTGCTCGCGTATCATCTCATTTCTGGAAACCCAGAATCTACTCTGTAGGAATCAACATGGATTCCGGAAACAGCGATCGTGTGAGACCCAACTCGCTTTATTTGTTCATGAGACCCAGAAAATATTAGATACAGGCTCTCAAGTAGATGCTATTTTTCTTGACTTCCGGAAGGCGTTCGATGCAGTTCCGCACTGTCGCCTGATAAACAAAGTAAGAGCCTACGGAATATCAGACCAGCTGTGTGGCTGGATTGAAGAGTTTTTAGCAAACAGAACACAGCATGTTGTTATCAATGGAGAGACGTCTACAGACGTTAAAGTAACCTCTGACGTGCCACAGGGGAGTGTTATGGGACCATTGCTTTTCACAATATATATAAATGACCTAGTAGATAGTGTCGGAAGTTCCATGCGGCGTTTCGCGGATGATGCTGTAGTATACAGAGAAGTTGCAGCATTAGAAAATTGTAGCGAAATGCAGGAAGATCTGCAGCGGATAGGCACTTGGTGCAGGGAGTGACAAGTGACCCTTAACATAGACAAATGTAATGTATTGTGAATACATAGAAAGAAGGATCCTTTATTGTATGATTATATGATAGCGGAACAAACACTGGTAGCAGTTACTTCTGTAAAATATCTGGGAGTATGCGTGCGGAACGATTTGAAGTGGAATGAACATATAAAATTAATTGTTGGTAAGGCGGGTACCAGGTTGAGATTCATTGGGAGAGTCCTTAGAAAATGTAGTCCATCAACAAAGGAGGTGGCTTACAAAACACTCGTTCGACCTATACTTGAGTATTGCTCATCAGTGTGGGATCCGTACCAGATCGGGTTGACGGAGGAGATAGAGAAGATCCAAAGAAGAGCGGCGCGTTTCGTCACAGGGTTATTTGGTAACCGTGATAGCGTTACGGAGATGTTTAACGAACTCAAGTGGCAGACTCTGCAAGAGAGGCGCTCTGCATCGCGGTGTAGCTTGCTGTCCAGGTTTCGAGAGGGTGCGTTTCTGGATGAGGTATCGAATATATTGCTTCCCCCTACTTATACCTCCAGAGGAGATCACGAATGTAAAATTAGAGAGATTAGAGCGCGCACGGAGGCTTTCAGACAGTCGTTCTTCCCGCGAACCATACGCGACTGGAACAGGAAAGGGAGATAATGACAGTGGCACGTAAAGTGCCCTCCGCCACACACCGTTGGGTCGCTTGCGGAGTATAAATGTAGATGTAGATGTAGATGTGATGGAAACTTCATTCTCAGGCTAGGAATTCAGACCAGGACTTATCGTTACTGTTGACAACACATGAAGAGATTGATAACACACGAAGAGACGTTAAAAATGTATTTTTTAAATCATTAGTTCGGTGTGCACATGTTAGAGTTTGAAATGAAATGATAAATATTTTTGTTTTGGACAAGGATTCGAACTCACATGCATTCCTTTCGTGCAGACCTAGAGGAGTTTGAAATCTTGGGGTAAACATCGAAGTGATGGAAACGTAGCGTCCTGAGAGGGTCAATTACTGTGAAAGGCGAGATCCGAATTTGAATCCCAGCCCAGCACCAAACTTTTCAAAGTCTCAGGTTCAAATGAAATAAGAGCCCTTTAACCTTACGTGAATATTGGTTAATAAAATAAAATAAAATTTCTAGTGCAAGGACGCTTACCGGTGACATAGTCTCTCTTTGCCGCGACTTCCGCCCGTATCGCGGCACAAACTGAATCGGCTTTGCACCAGTAGCCAGCGAATGGATGTAATGTTTAAAGTGGATTCAGAACTACGAGGTCACTTGACATTCTTCACTTGGCGTGAGCATATTAGGTTCAATAAACCGTAATTTTCTTTCCAATTGATCCAAAGTGAAGAGATCTTCTCAGATATAGAACACGCCAGAAAACAAGAATACACAATATATATTTACAAAATAAGAACGGATATGCTGATGTACATTCCACAGATTGCAAATGAAGTTGTCCTTGTGGATGTGGAATAGGTCAAAATAAAAATCGTAAGCACATTTACATTTAAAAGGACGTAAAACTTGTCACCAGATATTAAACTTTCAATACACTGAAGTGCATATGATAATTGTTAGGCTATTGTAGCCATGCATCATCAAATAAAAAATAAAATAAAGAACATTTTACAGCACTTATTTACAATGATCGTGTTACTCCACAAAAGTTTGCACCCAAGCCAAACTGTATGCAATATTCACATTGAGTGACATTATTAATAACATGCATGTATCAATCGGATATGATAAGAAAGTCATCATAGAGTAGGAGTTGGCCACCAATAAATCCTTTACACTTTTCTTTATTATTAGTTAAACTTTTTTGAGATGATGCATCTCAACTCTGCTGTTGTTATGTCAAGTTCTGGGTATCTTCTTTCTGTAACACCTACCTGTATGAATCAATTAACGGGAGAAGAAAAAGATCAAACAAACTACACTCCAGATACAAAATTTAGTATAAGAAAACATTACATTGCAAAGAAAAGTTAAATACACACTTGGTTGACTGCTCACATTTACATCATCTTCCACCACAGCCTCTTATGTACCCTAGCAATGAGGAGGCACATACAAGTTTAAACTGTACAGTATTTTTAGATTCAATACTTTAACATTCTTCACACATAAACTATCTGAGCAATTGCAATGGACATTTCTTGATCATGAACATTTGTGAACAAACTAAAATATAAAAGTATTCATTTTATTCAAAAGTGTACCTCATTCTTGAAGTCAGACGAAATCAAGACACATGAAATTCTAGGTAATGATTACATACTTTCCTGGCGACTACAAGTCTAATCTAGTCAATCAAAAAAGTATTTCTGTATGAGTATGCGAACTCACATCAGTTATAAACCTGGCAATGACCCCAAGCTACAATTTATAACTACATTTTTCACATACATAACATTTCACATTTTTCACTTAATTACATTATTTACAATAAAATCGGTCATCATTATCATCATATTTTTTCAGTCAATAGGAGTACAAAGGCAATGTATTTACCTTATCTAGAATTATAAAACGATAATCATCCTGTCAGGTGAACCTATTTTGTATCGTTTAGCAGTAGAATATACATGGTGCTTTGGTTAAATTATGTAATGAACAGTTTTTTTTAACTTCCAAATCCGACACACATTGCTTGTAATCATCGATGGTCAACCAGAAACTGTTTTAATCCTTGGCTCTGTGCATTATGTGTCCAGACTTGATCTCAAGAACATACCTGTCTGCTGGTAGATCTACAAATTCTGTAATAGGTTCACCATTCCATTCATTTTTCATTAATCCAACCTCTTTTTTATCTATGAGCAGAATGTTGTGCACCTTTCATTAGTCTAATTCTCTTTTTATCCACAAGCAGCTGTAATACCTGTTATTTACAGGCCAACCAGAATTAACGTTTTTCGAAATATCCGAAATAGCCATTCCTGCTGAAATGGGTTTACCAAAGACTACATCAAGCCTGTTCAGTCCAATGCCAACTAAATTTTTGTTAAAAATATGACTACTCTGAGAACATGTGAATAACCTCTTAATAAAATCCACATATACTTCTACTTCCCAGTACCTCCCCCAAATACTCACTACTACTACAGTTTAAAAAGCTAAAAATCTATCTACACTATGGACAACAGTAATCGCAAAAATTTCTGTAACTCAACACCTTTGTATGAAAAATTATCATGTTATATCAGCAACATGCGTTTTGTACTGTAGTATAACAGTAACACAAATAAAACATGTGAAAATAACATAGTGGCATTTACTTTGATAGCCTACAGTCTTAACACAAACACTGTACTTTTGAAATACTTGTTAGTCGTGAAAATACTGTAAATTACACCATCCTGGTAGACATTTTAGATGTGAAAATAAAAGTGTGGCACTTGATGTAAACATTGTGTAGCTGATGGAGCTGACCTATTTTTGAAATTCATTTTAGACATGGAACTGCAGTAGGTTACTGTTCTACCTGAAATGATGCTTGGTCAATTCCCTTTCATCTATGGCTTCATTTAGACAAAGGATTAAATGTCAATTGCTTAGAAGGTTATTTTAACTACATGTGTCTTTTACAGTTATAGAACAATTTAAACGTGGTAACAGCATTGCGGCTTTTAATCTGTGAGTCCACAGTCGTGTTTTGGATACCAGGTGAGATGTGGTGATAAGAATGTGACATTTGACGTAAGCATTGTGTGTTGCACATAGAGGTGTACATGTCCCGCTTTTAACCCGCCCATGCTTGCCCGGTGGCCAGGCGGGCAGGCCGCCGCTCGTTGTCAACAGAACGGGCAGGCTGCTTCACTCCCAGCCAAGCCAAGCAGAACCCAACCCGGGCAGGCTGCGGGAAACTTGCTTGCCTGCCCATATTACTGCTGAGCTGCGCTACGCAGCCGTTTAGTCTGCGCGCGTCATTGTCGTATTATGAACGTTAATCAAAAGTTTTTATTTTACCTGAGCACCAAAAGACAAACCCCAACATTATATATATATGTATTAATTTCAGGTAAAAAAAATATTGGTTTTATTTGTATATTCTTCGTTTACGCGTATATTTCGGGCTTCTTATCTATATAAATAAAAATTAATTGCCAAATGTGTTGATAAGCGTAAAACTCGAGAACGCCTGGACCAGTTCGGCTAAATTTTTTTTGCTGTGTTCGTAATTCTCAGGACAAGGTTTTTATGAAATAAAATTTTTCGAAAATCGACCGAAAAATTGGAAAATTTGACAAAAACTGAAAGTGCGTTTTCATTGTGTCCGTGTGTTTGTATTGCATACAATCTTGATGAAATTTTGCACACTATACCTTGAAACCAAGAGGAAGGTCACAGTCTACATAAAATTTCATATGGTGCATGACAGAGGTTCCTTTACATAACGGAACTCGACAAATTGTACGTATTTATTCCGATCTTGATGAAATTTGGCACACTTGATATTCAAAGCAGGATGAAGGGCGCTGCCTGCTTAAAATTCTGAATGGTGCATGGCGGAGGGTACTTTACGCACACACTTCTACACCAACCTACAATTTTATTCCGATCTTGAAGAAATTTTGCACACTTGACCATCAAGAGGAACATCACTGTCTACATAATATTTCGGACAGTACATTGAAGAGAGTACCTTACAAAAGATTTTGACATCGTTCGCAGGTTACCATGAAAGTTCACTATGTACGCATGTTTCCATGGAGAAGGTTTTTGAATATTTAGATGTGCATGTATATGTATATATACATATATATACGCATATACATATACATATATATACATATACATATATATACATATACATATACATTTATATACATAAACATATATAAATATAAATATATATATATATATATATACATATACATGCACATGTAAATATTCAAAAACCTTCTCCATGGAAACATGCGTACATAGTGAACTTTCATGGTAACCTGCAAACGATGTCAAAATCTTTTGTAAGGTACTCTCTTCAAGATCATAGACATTTCGTTTAAAAGAAATGTATATATATATATATATATATATATATATATATATATATATATATATATACACACATTTCTTTTAAACGAAATGTCTATGATCTTTTTGAAATTTGAGAGCTGTCTGACACATTCACAGTCATCGTGTTGGACAATTCGCGCACAGCAAATGTCGTTTAACAGTAGCAAACCATTTTTGGTTAAGTGAACGTGTTATATTGGCTGTAAAAAACCTTGATGTTAACGAAATGAATTTTCAGATTCAAAATATGACACCTGGCGAATTGCTGACATACAAGTCGGTTTATTCCGTTACTAACCAAGATGATGTAGTCAAGTATCCTACGGAATTTTTAAATTCGCTGGATTTCTCCGGATTACCGCCTCCCAATCTGTAATTAAGTCGGATCGGCAATCATGTTGCGAAAGGTAAACCAGCCACGTCTTTGTAATGGCACCCGGCTTGCGGGGAAGAAGATAAAGAACAACGTAATCGAAGCCACAATTTTAAAAGGAAAGTACAAAGGTGAGGACAGTTTGATTCCAATATCACTAAGATTCCGACCGACATGCCATTCGACTTTAAACGGTTATAATTTCCAGTGCAGCTTACATTTGCCATGTCGATAGATAAATCGCAGGGGCAGTTGTTATATGTTTGTGGCATCAATCTTGAAACTCATGTTTTTCACATGGCTATTTGTATGTCGCATATTGCCCTGTCGGGACACCTTCAACTTCATTTGTTTACGCACCAGAAAACAAAACTATCATTGCTGCGTATCAAAAAGTATTACAATAAATGCTACCTAGCAATAAACTTTGACACTGATTCACTGATCACCACAAAAGTTGACAGATATATATGAGTTTTCATAGATAGGTGAAGAGGAGATGAACTGAGGTGGCGGAATCCAACAGAGAGAGGACGAGGAGAAGGATAGAGGGTGGGGGCGGGGGGGGGGGGGAGATGGGCCAAGGGATGGGTTCAAAAATGGTTCAAATGGCCCTGAGCAATATGGGACTTAACTTCTGAGGTCATCAGTCCCCTAGAACTTAGAACTACTTAAACCTAACTAACCTAAGGACATCACACACATCCATGCCCGAGGCAGGATTCGAACCTGCAACCGTAGCGGTCGCGCGGTTCCAGACTGTAGCGCCTAGAACTGTTTGGCGACTTCGGCCGGCCAAAGGATAGGGAGTGGGGGGGGGGGGGGTGGAGGTGATCAAAGAGATAGTGGGAGAGGACTAAATGGATAGAGAGAAAATACGGGAGGGAAGATGGACTACGAGAGTATGGAATAAATAAATGCCCAGGCAACGCAATGCAGTCTGTGCTGCACTTTTCAACACCGAAACGGATGGATATTTGTACTAAAGAAGTGAACCTCCACCCCCCAAAAAGAAGATTGGTCACCTCCCCAGAAGAATAAATTATCTACGCCCCTATTAACCACTGTACTGCAATGAGAACCAAATTAAGATTTTGGAAGTCTAGATTCTTTAACTTTAGTATGTTTCAGCCAAGTATGACACCAATTATATAAATATTTAACTACGTTTCCAGGATGTATTTTACTGGTTCTGTGAATTCATTCGAAGTTGGAAAAATCATTCTAAATTGCCAAAATGCATTTTAACAAAATCGAAGGACTTGTTTCGTATCCAGTTCGTCTAAAAACTATAGTACTGGGAATACAATGGCGACCCTGAGCCATTTTTCGCGGCTCCTACGTTTGCGTCATGAGAGTCCACACTTGTAGTCTAGGTCTGCATCATGAGGGACCATATTTCGGACCATCATGATGCAGACTAAGACGACGAGTGTTTACTTGCATGATGCAAATCTAAACGACGACTCTAGACCCTCGTAACACAGACCTAAACGACGAGTCTGAATCCTCATGACGCAGATATAGACGCTGTGGAGAGTGGCTCAGAGTTTCCATTATATTCCTACTACAATACATTCATGGAAAAAGACGCTCTTCATTTTAGGACTATTTGTAGTGTCTAGGTTTTCAGCATCTTGACTCTGCATGTGGGATTCCCCTTAATATAGAAATACAAGAATAAAATTACATTTCGCAATGTGTGTGGAACTCAACAAAATAAATTGTAATTTAAACTCATAATGTGTATTGCCTTACTCCACAAATGAATATTTTATTTTGCAGAACACTTTTCAACATAAAATCTTTACAAATTTTCCTTCAGTTCCCCTGAAAGTATTATTTAGGCCAAACCAGATACTCCTAAAAATATTTTGCAAACCCAAGTAATAGAAAATGGTTTACAAACAATAATTAATGTCACTTGGAAGGACTGAAATCAAAAATTTTAATCTAAAATAAAAATGAACTGTATGCATTACAAAATTTCTATCTCAGAAAGCACAAGAAAGAAATCTGCACTCTTAATTAGTAAATTTGCGCTCAAACTCATAGTTTCCCGTTTAATGTTCTACTGTATTTTCAATGTGTCTGCTGATTAGTGTTTGAATTAATTATGACGAGATCGTTAAGTCTGTCTGCACTAAGACGTGATCGTTTTTCGCTAATTAGGTTTCCAGCGCAACTAAAAATTCTCTCACTAGACGCACTAGTGGCTGGTATATTTAATATTTTTCTTGCCACGCAAGTCGAGGAAGTCGTTGGGAGTTATTTTTCCACCACTGTAGAATATCTCCCTCGTTCACACAGTGTTCTTGCAAGTATCTGCTGACTTCATCATGTAGGAGAGGAGGCTCTTCTGCCCAGTCCTCAAATTTCGCCATTTTGTACGGCCCTGGATTTGTTTCTTGGTTGCTGTGATTGGGCACTTGTACTGAAACTGTACAGGTTCCAATTAATATTTGCAGAATAATGTGAAGATCGTACTACACATAGTTGAAATTATAATAGGTTTTAGATGATGCTATCATTTATCGTCCTGTAAAGTCACCAGAAGATCAAAACTAACTGCAGGACGATTTAAATAAGGTATATATTTTTGGTGTGAAAATTAGCAGTTGGCAATAAATAATGACAAGAGCGAGGTTATCCCTGTGTGTACTAAACTAAGTCCGTTAAACTTCATTTACAAGATCAACCAGTCAAATCTAAGGGCTGTATATTCTACTTAATACCTCTGATTACAATTACGACCTACTTAAATAGGAATGGACACACAGAAAATGCTGTAGGCGTTTTAATGACAAAACACTCTTTTGGAGCATTGCTACGAAGTTGGAGAGCCTTACTATTGACGGAAGAGGTCGAAAGAGTCTAAATAAGGGCAGCTGGTTTGGTATTATCGTAAAACAGGGGAAAGAGTGTCGCGGAAATTACACAAGAGTTGGGGTGGTAATCATTTCAACAATGGCGTTTTTTGACGTGGCGCGATCTATATATGAAATTTCGATCACCAACTTACACCTCCGAATTCGAAGAGATATTGTTGAGTCCCATATACATTGGAAGAAATGATCATCAGAATAAAATACAAAAAAGCAGCGCTCAGACGGAGAGCTGTAGATGTTCTATCCCGCGCGAAATTCGAGAAAAGGAGACAAATAAGTTGAAAGTGGTTCGATGAACCCTCAACTAAGCACTTGCGTGTGTCTTGCAGAGTAACCATGTACATGTAGATGAAGAATATATGCATTATCTTAGGAGCTTACCTTCAGCACACATCTGTCGTGCTGCTTGGTAAACTTCAATTTTTTCATCCTCGGTTAACTTTCTTAATGTGCGGTAGTTAGCCACCATAAACGTTGCAATTTTATGCAACATACTAACGCACATTTTCTATTCTAGGAAGGCATCAGCGGCTTGTTTCAAAGGTTTCATGTCCTGAAAATACATTTTCTCAACATACATATTTCACAAGTGGTTCTATAATATTCAGATGGAATAAAATTACAAACCTCTTCATCGTTATCCCGTACGGTACAGTGAGTTTTTAAGGCATAAAACCACGGTAGAACTAAATGTAGGGTTGGATCCTTGTCACTCTCTAGATCAACTGTGGCTTCTTTAAACGGCTTAAGAAATTCTATAAGCTGGCCAGTTATATGGTGGTCATAACCCAGCATCTTATCAGAGGCACCTTCATTATGTAAAACAGGCTTCACTGAATCAATCTGAGAATGGACTGATACAAGCATGTCAAAATAACTATTCCAACGAGTTGAAACCCACTGCTTTAAAGATGAGTTCAGTCTCACACAGAGACCTCTTCTCTTGAAGTACGAAACCGTAGCCCGCACTGTATTAAGAATGGCTAATATATTTGGAACATTTTCTTTCAAAAACTGTTCGCTCAGAACATGTTTCAAGACTGTGTTTATACTATGAGCCATGCATGGAAGACGCTGATATACTTCGAGAGCTTTGACAATGTTACTGCCCTGGTCTGTGACAAACGTAATTTTGGCAATGTCTTCACGAGAAACACCCATAGTTTCTAAGCCATCTTCCAACTCGTTTCGAATATTCGAGTCAGTTTTTGGGCAGTCAGGAAACGCAGAGCACATTAGTACATATTTATTCAAACGCCAGTCTGAATTTATGTAATGCATTGTCACGGACATGTAATGCACCCCTTTGTAATTGTCTGTCCATAGATCAATTGTACTGGCACATATACCAGAACGAATCGCATGCACTATATCTGGGAGCACTTTGCTGCGCACTTTATCAGCTAAGGTTTGAACTTTCCTAGCTACTGTCACTCGGGAAGGCATAACATTTTTAATATCAACTGAGCCATATTTTTTACCTATGTCGATCAGTGTCTGCCCTAAATTAAGAAATCCTTCTCCCTCTATGCTGCTAAATGGTCTCAGGTCCTTAGCACACATTTCGACGCACTTTTCGGCCACTAAATCTTTGTCCTCTTTCAAGATATTTACGGAGTGAGGGAACTGCTTGTCAAATTTGCACACATGTCGTAACATACTCGAGGTTCCCGAATAAGTACTTAAGAGCTTTTTACATAGTTTGCATTGAGACACACCTACCGATTTATTTAAAGCGGCCTCATAAACACACGAAAACGTTTCCCATGCGGCACATGTGCTCTGTTTCGTTACCAGCATGTATTCGCCAGTTGTCAATTTTTTTTCAATCTCACTAAAGTTCGACCTATTCATTGTGCTGCCTCCACCGTTGCGATAAATGAACTGCAGGCTAACTACCTGGCTACTCTAGTCACGGTAGCTTGACAGCGCAACCTGTTGTCAGGCGCAGCAAGCTGAGCGGGTCCCGTGAAGCTTGGCAGGCTTGCGGGAACCCAGGTAGCCCGGGCTTGCGGGAGCCCGTATCGCCCGCATTGCCCACTATGCCTCAGTACACGCGCACTCTTGTGTTTACATCGCGGCAGGCTGACCTGCATGAATGGTTGCAGAGGTGCTAGGGGCAAGCAGGCTGCAAGGGGAATTTGTACACCTCTGGTTGCACAACATGTTTTTTGACGTACATTTTAGACATCGAAATACTGTTAGTTACACGCTTCACTAATTTTAATGGACATTTTAGGCCTAGCAACAACGTTGACATAACCATTTGTGTTCATAAATATCCTTGATAAATAATACAGATAATTTAGGTGTGTTAATATTTAATTTGAGGGTCCATCATATTCTGGTGGTGCTTAATCTCAAATTGTAGATGTGAAAATAGCTTTATATACACTCCTGAAAATGGAAAAAAGAACACATTGACACCGGTGTGTCAGACCCACCATACTTGCTCCGGACACTGCGAGAGGGCTGTACAAGCAATGATCACACGCACGGCACAGCGGACACACCAGGAACCGCGGTGTTGGCCGTCGAATGGCGCTAGCTGCGCAGCATTTGTGCACCGCCGCCGTCAGTGTCAGCCAGTTTGCCGTGGCATACGGAGCTCCATCGCAGTCTTTAACACTGGTAGCATGCCACGACAGCGTGGACGTGAACCGTATGTGCAGTTGACGGACTTTGAGCGAAGGCGTATAGTGGGCATGCGGGAGGCCGGGTGGACGTACCGCCGAATTGCTCAACACGTGGGGCGTGAGGTCTCCACAGTACATCGATGTTGTCGCCAGTGGTCGGCGGAAGGTGCACGTGCTCGTCGACCTGGGACCGGACCGCAGCGACGCACGGATGCACGCCAAGACCGTAGGATCCTACGCAGTGCCGTAGGGGACCGCACCGCCACTTCCCAGCAAATTAGGGACACTGTTGCTCCTGGGGTATCGGCGAGGACCATTCGCAACCGTCTCCATGAAGCTGGGCTACGGTCCCGCACACCGTTAGGCCGTCTTCCGCTCACGCCCCAACATCGTGCAGCCCGCCTCCAGTGGTGTCGCGACAGGCGTGAATGGAGGGACGAATGGAGACGTGTCGTCTTCAGCGATGAGAGTCGCTTCTGCCTTGGTGCCAATGATGGTCGTATGCGTGTTTGGCGCCGTGCAGGTGAGCGCCACAATCAGGACTGCATACGACCGAGGCACACAGGGCCAACACCCGGCATCATGGTGTGGGGAGCGATCTCCTACACTGGCCGTACACCACTGGTGATCGTCGAGGGGACACTGAATAGTGCACGGAACATCCAAACCGTCATCGAACCCATCGTTCTACCATTCCTAGACCGGCAAGGGAACTTGCTGTTCCAACAGGACAATGCACGTCCGCATGTATCCCGTGCCACCCAACGTGCTCTAGAAGGTGTAAGTCAACTACCCTGGCCAGCAAGATCTCCGGATCTGTCCCCCATTGAGCATGTTTGGGACTGGATGAAGCGTCGTCTCACGCGGTCTGCACGTCCAGCACGAACGCTGGTCCAACTGAGGCGCCGGGTGGAAATGGCATGGCAAGCCGTTCCACAGGACTACATCCAGCATCTCTACGATCGTCTCCATGGGAGAATAGCAGCCTGCATTGCTGCGAAAGGTGGATATACACTGTACTAGTGCCGACATTGTGCATGCTCTGTTGCCTATGTCTATGTGCCTGTGGTTCTGTCAGTGTGATCATGTGATGTATCTGACCCCAGGAATGTGTCAATAAAGTTTCCCCTTCCTGGGACAATGAATTCACGGTGTTCTTATTTCAATTTCCAGGAGTGTATATATACCAGGTGATCAAAAAGTCTGTATAAATTTGAAAAGTTAATAAACCACGGAATAATGTAGATAGAGAGGTAAAAATTGACACACATGCTTGGAATGACATGGGGTTTTGTTAGAACAAAAAAAAAAAACCATATTGCTAGACTCGTGAAAGATCTCTTGCGCGCGTCGTTTGGTGATGATCGTGTGCTCAACCTCCACTTTCGTCATGCTTGGCCTTCCAGGTCCCCAGACCTCAGTCCGTGCGATTATTGGCTTTGGGGTTACCTGAAGTCGCAAGTGTATCGTGATCGACCGACTTCTCTAGGGATGCTGAAAGACAACATCCGGTGCCAATGCCTCACCATAACTCCGGACATGCTTTACAGTGCTGTTCAAAACATTATTCCTCGACTGCAACTATTGCTGAGGAATGATGGTGGACATATTGAGCATTTCCTGTAAAGAACATCATCTTTGCTTTGTCTTACACTGTTAAGCTGCTTATTGCTATTCTGATCAGATGAAGTGCCATCTGTCGGACATTTTTTGAACTTTTGTATTTTTTTGTTTCTAATAAAACCCCATGTCATTCCAAGCATGGGTGTCAATTTGTACCTCTCTATCTACATTATTCCGTGATTTATTCAGTTTTCAAATTTATACTGACTTTTTGATCACACGATATATATATATATATATATATATATATATATATATATATATATATATATATATATATATATGAGTCGAAACAAGGCCCCCGGGAGTAGACAACATTCCATTAGAACGACTAACACGCTGGGAGAGCCAGTCTTGACGAAACTCTACCGTTTGGTGAGCAAGATGTATGAGACAGGCGAAATACCCTCAGACTTCAAGAAGAATATAATAATTCCAATCCCAAAGAAAGCAGGTGTTGACAGATGTGAAAATTACCGAACTATCAGTTTAATAAGTCACAGCTGCAAAATACTAACGCGAATTCTTTACAAACGAATGGAAAAACTGGTAGAAGCCGACCTCGGGGAAGATCAGTTTGGATTCCGTAGAAATGTTGGAACACGTGAGGCAATACTGACCTTACGACTTATCTTAGAAGAAAGATTAAAGAAAGGCAAACCTACGTTTCTAGCATTTGTAGACTTAGAGAAAGCTTTTGACAATGTTGACTGAAATACTCTCTTTCAAATTCTAAAGGTGGCTGGGGTAAAACAGGGAGCGAAAGGCTATTTACAATTTGTACAGAAAACAGATAGCAGTTATAAGAGTCGTGGGACATCAAAGGGAAGCAATGGTTGGGAAGGGAGTGAGACAGGGTTGTAGCCTATCCCCGATGTTATTCAATCTGTATATTGAGCAAGCAGTAAAGGAAACAAAAAAAAATTTGGAGTAGTTATTAAAATCCATGGAGAAGAAATAAAAACTTTGAGGTTCGCCGATGACACTGTAATTCCGTCAGAGACAGCAAAGGACTTGGAAGAGCAGTTGAACGGAATGGACAGTGTCTTGAAGGGAGGGTATAAGATGAACGTCAACAAAAGCAAAAGGAGGATAATGGAATGTAGTCGAATTAAGTCGGGTGATGCAGAGGGAATTAGATTAGGAAATGAGACACTTAAAGTAGTAAAGGAGTTTTGCTGTTTGGGGAGTAAAATAACTCATGATGGTCGAAGTAGAGAGGATATAAAATGTAGACTGGCAATGGCAAGGAAAGCGTTTCTGAAGAAGAAAAATTTGTTAACATCGAGTGCAGATTTAAACGTCTGGAAGCCGTTTCTAAAAGTATTTGTATGGAGTGTAGCCTTGTATGGAAGTGAAACATGGACGATAAATAGTTTAGACAAGAAGAGAGTAGAAGTTTTCGAAATGTGGTGCTAAAGAAGAATGTTGAAGATTAGATGGGTAGATCACATAACTAATGAGGAGGTATTGAATAGAATTGGGGAGAAGAGGAGCTTGTGGCATAACTTGACTAGAAGAAGGGATCGGTTGGTAGGACATGTACTGAGATATTCAGGGATCACCAATTTAGTATTAGAGGGCAGCGTGGAGGGTAAAAATCGTAGAGGGAGGCCAAGAGATGAATACACTAAGCAGATTCAGAAGGGTGTAGGCTGCAGTAGGTACTGGGAGATGAAGAAGCTTGCACGGGATAGAGTAGCATGGACAGCTGCATCAAACCAGTCTCAGGATTGAAGACCGCAACAACAACAATGTGTGTGTGTGTGAGAGAGAGTGTTAGTGTGATTGGAAATTTACTAACAAGACACTATTTTAGACACTTAGACATTCTTGACGTGGAAAAATTTAATAGAGTTGTTGATCTGTTTCATTTTAATACTGACAAAATACTGTGCTGTCATGGAGAGATGTAAATATGTGTGTGTTAGCCCAAGAATAGTATCGGCAGCAATTGAGAGATTTATACCAAATAAATTAACAAACGACGGTCCTGATCCTCCTCGGTACACAAAACGAGCCACAACACTGTTGCAGAAAGAACGAAAAAAACTTGCCAAATTTAAACAGATGCAAAACTTCCAAGACTGGTGATCTTTTACCAAATCTCAAAATTTAACGCGTACTTCAGTGCGAGATGCTTATAATAGTTACCACAAGGAAACTGTATCACGAAACCTGGCAGAAAATCCAAAGAGATTCTGGTCGTATGGTTCAAAATGGCTCTGAGCACTATGGGGCTTAACAGCTGACGTCATCAGTCCCCTATATCTTAGAACTACTTAAACCTAACTGACCTAAGGACATCACACACATCCATGCCCGAGGCAGGATTCGAACCTGCGACCGTAGAGGTCGCGGGGTCCAGACTGAAGCGGCTAGAACCGCTCGGTCACCACAGCCGGCGATGTAACTAGAAGGCTGCGAAACCGGCCGTGCCTATAAATAAAGGACTCATAATTTCACATAGTTTAGATCTGTTTACTTTATCGAAGGACTTTTTGCAGTTGATAAATGCAGCATGAGATTTCACAACGAATTGTAAGTGTTTTTTTGTAATAAGTGTTATTTGATCATGAGCGACCCTTCTAAATCCTGAGTGTTCTTCCTCTAATATTACACCAGTTATTATCTTAAGCTGATTATTTGTTATCCTGGAGTATAGTTTGTAGGCGGAGTTGGATAAGTTTATTCTTCCGCTGTTGTTGCTTTCCCCTAGAGATATTGTATCGGCTGTATGCCACGCAGTTAGTATGTCACACTTCTTCTAGCGTTCGTTAATTAAGTGTAAGAAGCGTAGTTGAAGAAACATTCTCCTATCTTTTAGGAACTGATTGCTTATTCCGTGTAAACAATGAGCTTTACTGTTTCTGGTTCTTGTAATACTTCTCATGATTCTGGTAGTGTTATTATGTCTGTTGTATTTAATTCTCTATTAGTGTCATCTTCTTCATTTTTGACGCGACAACACCGTAAAACTTCGGCATATTTGTTCCACGTTTCATCATAAGTTATTTTTAATCTTACTGTGTCTTTTTCTTTTGTGTTAAGATTTTTGGTGCTTAAATTTTAGTGAATATATTTGGGGAATTTCGGATTTTTATCTCATATATGATGCAGAGAGATTGGCAGGTCGCGGATAACAAGGCTTTGAGCCCACCCTGTAGAGTGTAGATGCTGAAAGCACCTCCGCCAGTGCTGAGCTGCTGGAGTGGTAAACAGGCGGGCGTCCATCGAGCGATAAGAGGTGATGGGCAAGTCGGCTGCAGCTATCTGCAGGGCACTCTGGTGGTGCATTAGCCCCGCCCATGGCCCCAAGCAGCAGCAGCGACCAAATTACCTCCGGACGACGCCACACGCCACCTGTCTCAACTCATCCCTTCTCCCCCCACCCGCACACTCTGTGACGTAGCGCAGAGTCGTTTGTCAAACCCGCGACGCCACTCTCGGAAACTCCGGCTAAAAGTACATTATAAACGACAGCCAGCCCGCCGGCACAAAGACAAATGTCATCGGCACAGTGGAACTAAGGCAGCGTTCTCATGGTCCCAGGTGTCGCGGTGTCATGAGAGAACACTCCAAAGCACTCACACACAAACGTGCGTTTTCTGAAGACTACTTCAAACTCACCAAACCGTTCACAGCTTTTTTCTTCCTCTCTGATTATTCTGTAATCACCAATCGCACAACTGAAGTCATTCTCTTTCTCCTCTGTCGCTGTTAAGGGGAGGTTTACTATCTTTGGCCCGAAAAAAGTATGATCTTTGAGAATTTTTTTCTCCGGATATGTCATAGATATCAATGTCAAACTTGCTCAAAATGTTTATTGATATTTCCTCTACAAACTGGAATTTTTTCGACCGGAAATGTCGAAGAGAAAAGACGGAATTGCCGTCGGAACGAAACAAAATTTCGATGTAGACTTCCACGCGCGGTATGTCACAGGTGAGCCGGCTCGTCTGAAATCAAAATTGAGTTGACGTTAGCGAAGTGTATAACATTCGTTAGGAGTTGTACCTCGCTTAAGTTATTTGGACCATAGGAAACAAAATGGTGGCCATTTGAAGGAAAATAGGGTTTTTTTCATCGGCCAAGTAAAAATATTTATATTTGATGGATCGGAATAAAAGTGCTACAACTCCTAGACAATTTAGTTAGCTTCATAGGAAACAAAGAATCATGCCAATCGGTTCAGTAGATTTGAAGTTATCGTACCGCACGATAAAGAAAACGTCATTTAGAGAAAAGCGCGTTTGGAGTTTTGACTACATATAAATGCAATATTATGAAAATTACGTTCAATCTGCTATACCGGGTCCATAAACTAGTCCTTCCTCTTCCTCATAGAGGGCGTTCTGCTCGATCTGGGCCATCCTGCGCTGCTCCACAACCGCTCGTACGGCCGGTGACAAGCGGTTTTCGGCCGCTTAATCCGGAGGTCGTCCGAATGCTCGGCGAACTGCGTCGAATAGAGTCCCTTGGTGAGGTCTATCGTTGCATTGGTCTTTAGAATTGCTGAATACCCTTCGCTGAAGCCGTTCACTTCCAGGAAAGTCGGAATCTCCACAGTCTTCGCACCAGAATGCAAATGCTTGGGGGCTAACTTCCAAACATCTTTCATTTGAATTTTGTGTGTTTCCTCCCAAGTACCGGTACAATAACTCGTCCTTCGAAAGAAAAAAACTGGAGCGTGAAGAAGGGCGATCTCAGACAGGTGCATTTTTTTGTTCCACCGCGAATAACAAACATTTCCGTTTCATATTCGGAAAAACCGTTTCAGAGATGGATTCTAAACACTTTTATGGATCCAAAAAGGCAATTTTTAAAAAAATCGATTTTTTGAACCAAAAGATAGTAAACCTCCCCTTAACTGTTTTGGTCTCGACATATTATTTCCTACACCGAAGATGCTCCTCGATCTGATTTACTTATTCCACTAATTGACTTCACGTACAACTATTCCTTCCACGAGAAAGTTAACCACTCCTGGATCACTTACCGTGTGTCCCAATATCCAATCCTTTCTCCAGAGTGTTTATTTCTGCTTCTAGTCTTCACTGAAACTCGTCGTTGTGTACTACAGTGTACTGTCATCGATAACTTATTCCAAGCCATTTATCTGGTGTAATCGTTTGCTGTTCACCATGGGTAACAATTTATGCTAGTTACATTCTTTACTTAAGCGTACTTAAGTGCAACAGCTTGCAGTCAGACACAAAAAATAAAGTAGCAAAAGCGTGTGTGGCCTCTGAAATCAATAAAACTGAAGGATTAGGTCTGCCATATGCAGAAATGAAAGTGAAATACATCATAAATGCGTTACTCCCGTGTGATTATACATTTTGGTCAATGGCTGAAGTGATGGTACGTCTACATCAACATACATGGTGACAATTATTGAACTGTATGAAATAAAATCGTCATAACTTCTGAACGGTTTGCGTTAGGACGTTCAAACTAAGCGTTTGGCCGCGGGGAATGATGGGAATTAGTAAGGTTTGGTTTAGCGACCAAGCCCAGTTTCATTTGGATGAGTTCGTCAGTATTCAAAATTGGCGCATCTGGGGGACTGAGAACCCGCATTTCGCGATCGTGAAGTCTCTTCACCCTCCACGGGTGACTGTGTGGTGTGCAATGTCCAGTCAAGGAATAACTGGTGCGATATTCCTTGATGGCACGGTGACTACCGAACGGTACGTGAAGGTTTAGAAGATGATTTCACACCCATTATCCAAAGTGACCCTGATTTCGACAAGATGTGTTTCATGCAAGAAGGAGCTCGGCCCCGTCGAAGCGGGAGAGTGATGTCCTGGAGGAGCACTTTGGGGACCGCATTCCTGCTCTGAGATACCCAGAGGCCACTGTCGTGGGCCTCGATTGGCCGCCATATTCTCCGGATCTGAACACATGCGGCTTCTTTTTGTGGGGTTATATTAAAGACAAGGCGTGCAGCAATAGCCCCAAAACCATTGCTGAGCCGAAAACAGCCATTCAGGAGGTCATCGACAGCATCGATCTTCCTACACTTCAGCGGGTCATATAGAATTTCGCTATTCGTCTGCGCGACATCGTCGCCAGTGATGACAGGCATATCGAACATACCGTATCCTAAATCCGAATATCTATAGTGGCGTTTACATGTTGAATAAAGTGTATGCACGCCGTAGTTTGTAACTAATTAACGAGTTTTTCATATAGTTCAACAATTGTCAACCTGTACCTACTCCGCAAGCCGCCATAGATGCACGGCGGCGATACCTGGTTCATTGCTAGTCAACGCGTGGGGTAGCCGTGCGGTCAGGGGCATCTTGTCACGGTTAGCGCGGGTCCCCCATCGCAGGTTCGAATCCTCCCTCGGGCATGGGTGTGTGTGTGTTGTCCTTAGCGTAAGTTAGTTTAAGTAAGAGAAAGTAGTGCATAAGCCTAGGGACCGATGACCATAGCAGTTTGGTCCCATATCCCTTACCACAAATTTCCAATTTCATTGCTAGTCGTTTTGTTTCCTGTTCCACTCGCAAATTTAGCGAGAGACAAAAAACTGCCTGTACACATCCGTACAAGCCACAACTTCTCTTGTCTTGTCTGCGCGGTCCTCACCCGAAGTTCATTTTGGTGGAAGAAAAATCTTACTGTAGTCAGCCGAAAACGTTGCTTCTCTAAATTTTCTCAAGAGTGTGTCGCGAAAATAACGTCTTCTTCCTTCCAGGGATTCCCATTTGAGTTGACGAAGCATCTCCGTAATACTGGCGTGCTGATCGAACTCCCGATACCAAATCTTCCTTTAAACCGATCTGGCGGGGATCCCAAACACGCGAGCAGTACGCACGAGTGGGCCGTAGCAATATAGTAGTGACCCTTTACAAAGTTAATACTTTTTTTGTTAAAAACCATTCAAAAGCCAAGATCGCATTAAAATTTCTTTATTTAAGACGACCGGTTTCAGCAATCATTGGTTTCATCTTCAGATCTTTCTGTTGTAAATCATGTTCATTTCATGCTGAATCTCATGCACGAAGATGTCAAGTGGATAAAACTCAGCACATTATAAACGTTTGTCATCATTAAAATAAATAAAAAGAGAGCTTACCTTTGGGATTACTCTCTTACATGCTATGCGTGTTACTCGGTCCACTTTTCCGCTTCGCTGACGCAAGTTGCAACCCTCTGCCGCTAGAGGGCTTCGAATTGTAGCGCTTAACGTAACTATGTCGGTGCGTGAGAAACGGCGTGCTGTAATCGAGTTTCTAACCGTCCACACATGTGGCACCCTCTCCTTCAGCATGGCGCCAGACCATAGAGGAACGCTGCGGCACGCCTTTGGTTCGCTGTCATCGATTCGCCTCCAAACAGTTCCGACTTGGCCCCATCCTATTTTCAACTGTTTCGAAAACTTAAAGATCACATGTGAGGACTTCACTTTGAAAATGATGAAGCAGTGCCAGCAGTGGTGAAGTTGTGGTTCCATCAAAAATGTTAACATTGTACAGTGACGGTATCAAGAAACTGATCTCTCGTTGGGAGAAATGTGCTCATCGCCTGGGTGGCTATGCTGACAAATAAATATGTTGAGATGAACGACAGACATAGAATATTAATTACGTTTGTATTTGAAAACTGGTGGTCAAGGGAAGCAGGATTTGGTTAGGATTGTGGACGGCGCCGTAATCAGTTACTATTGGTTCCCTTTTGCAATTACACACATTTATATTAATACGATGATTCCAGACTCAGCAATAAATAAAGACATCACACGTTATTAATGAAAGAATAAACAACTGTGCAATTAATAGTGCTTTCAGTGCGTTACAATTTACCAAATGAGCAAAAAATACAGACATAGCATATGATGTTATAAAAACAAACCAATGTGATCCCAATTAGAATTTTAATGCAAGTAACCACAGTCATGGCTGAAGGCCTTTAACGCCAAGAACGGCAATTATAAACAAATTTCACGAACACACTGTGAAACAGCAGTCCAATAGCAAAGGTTAATGTAAAAAGACAGGCAACTGATCACCAAATGGTTGAGGCAAAATGATTGTAAACTTGGTAGCACAACCATTTAAACCAGCTGTAACGCCACTTGGTAGCACAACCATTTAAACTTGCTGTAACACCAAGAATGGTAATTATATAAAACAAATTTAGAAACATACAATAAAACAGCAAATACAGTAATAAAGCACAAGGGCCAGTCACAGACGGTGCACCAGGAATCGACCTGTGAGTAGGTCCAGCAAAAAACACTTTCGCGAGCGATGAGACAGGCAGCCAAGAGTTGCATTCACTTCACACGATGATAACTCAGACTAGTGGCAGTCTAAGGAATGACTAATGATAATCTTGCTGAGGCTACCTGACGTCCAATAAACCAAATACAAAGATGTAAAAATACGCCAAAGCCGGAACCCACGGTCTGAACTCTGTCTGCAGAATACTGCGCTCAGAGCGCCCGGAACGAGAAAGGAATCACTACCACCAGAGTAGAAGAATCACCAACCAATCTACAATCAAGAAAGCTGTCAAAACTACGCGCCTCACCAAACAGCAGTGGCAAGGCGAGCAAACTTACACTGCTGTTACATACACTAACCCCTAGCAGCCACGAGGCAGGAAAAATAGCACTGGTTAATCTTAACAAATAGTAACAAACTGAATGCAATAAATAGTAATTAGAAGTCCAGGAAAGCTAATCAGATCCGCCTTCCCCAAACACACCACTCGCTGCTCTTTGCATCAGCAGCACTACGAGCAGCAACACGAACCCAGGTCACTGGAGAATCCCAAGATCTCACAATGATGGAGGTTTCTCTACTTGAATCCAAATGCACTCAACTGAAAGCTTGCAGGATCCGGTGTACGACGAGGTCGTACACCCTCGTGACCACAGGCCTTCGATCTGGCAGTCCTAGTGAGCCGCCAGCAGTCTCGGCATGTTTACGCACTGCACAAACCTGGCTTCTCCTGAGTCCCCAACCAAACTGCCCACTGACTTGACACGGAAGAACCACGACGTCGCCTCAAAGATAGGGCCGCAGTTACTACATATCGATAACCACCGCTGCTGCCACTAGCGGACAGGCAATGCCTGCGAAAACAAGTGCCACCAGTCAACACGAGAAAAAGACAAACAACTGCAACAATGTCAACTAAACGATATGGTCTGGCCTCCAATAGAGGATGGAAACCTACAAACAGCACCAATTGAAGCCGCAGCATGGCTCAGTATTATTTAAAAGGCTTTACAACTTTTCAGTAGAAAATTCGGAAACATTACTTTTCAGCACTCTCTCGTACGTGAATAATCTTCGAGTTAACATTTAACAATCAGAATTGGTACTTTTTGCAAACGATACTAGTTTCATAATGAAGCCCATAAGAGAAAAAAACAACAGAATAGATTCCAGAATGAATTTTCAAAAATGGTTCAAATGGATCTGAGCACTATGGGACTTAACACCTAAGGTCATCAGTCCCCTAGAACTTAGAACTACTTAAACCTAACTAACCTAAGGACACCACACACATCCATGCCCGAGGCAGTATTCGAACCTGCGACCGTAGCGGTCGCGCGGTTCCAGACTGTAACGCCTAGAACCGCTCGGCCACTTCGGCCGTCAATGAAAATTCACTCTGCAATAGTGTGTGCGCTGATATGAAACTTCCCGGCAGATTAAAACTGTGTGCCCGCCCGTGACACGAACTCGAGAACTTTCCTTTTAGTGGGCTAGTGCTCTACCATCTGAGCTACCCAATCACAACTGTAGACTCGTGACCCTGGGAAGTTGAGGAGACGAGGTACTGGCGGAATTTAGGCTGTGAAGACACGTCTTGAGTCATGCTTGGATGCTCAGTTGGTACGTCGGCGCGGTAACTCAGCGTGTTCGGCCAGAGGGGCGTTGGCCCTGTGTAAGAAAAAAACTGGGTAAAGGAATCAACGATCAACTAGAACGGGTGTCATGTGACGTCCACCCAAATCAAACGCAACGAACAATACAGAACATCACGGGAAAAAAAAGGTGGATAGAGCGTTTACCTGCGAAAGGCAAAGGTCCCGAGTTCGAGTCTCGGCCCAGCACACAGTTTTAATCTGACAGGAAGTTTCAACGGAAAAGGTGATTTTTTTGAAAGAATTATTAAGTTGTTCTCTGAAAATAGATACTCCTTAAATCCTAGGAAACCAAACTATATTCAATTATGTACAGCAAATAGAGTCATGGAAACAATTAACGTAACAGATGAACGTGTGTTAATAAATATGGTGGCATGCTGCAAATTTTTCGGAGTACATAGAGATGAAAATTTGAGTTGTAAGAAACATGTTACTGAACTTGTCGAATTAAGTACAGCTACTTTTGTTCTTCTTATAATAGCTAATCTTGCAAACAGACTGCGACATTTCTCACATATCTCTGTCCACATGTTATTACGTTTTGTTGTTACGCTTTAACATACGGTATAGAAAGGTTCACGTCGCTGCAAGCTACCAAGAGGCGTGCCTGCAGCATGACACGACAGATGGTCTCAGAACGTCATAACAGTGGAGGGGGCAGAAGCCATACCTTGCTAGAACATATAGGCCAGCGGGATGGGACGCACGTAGGATTGGCACCAAGAAGCGTATTTTTCATTATTTAGATTTACTGTTTTGAATGTTGATATACATCGCCAACTGTGCTGCTGACGCTACCTCAACTGATAATTAAGGGGAGGTTTACTATCTTGGGCCCGAAAAAAGCATGTTCTTTGAGAATTTTTTTCTCGAGATGTGCTGTAGATATCGATATCAAATTTGGTCAAAATGTTTATTGATATTTCCTTTACAAACTGGAATTTTTTCGACCGGAAATGTCGAAGAGCAAAGGCGGACGTGCCGTCGGAACGAAACAAAATTTCGATGTAGACCTCCACGCGCGGTGTGTCACAGGTCAGCCGGCTCGTCTGAAATCAAAACTGAGTTGACGTTAGCGAAGTATATAAGATTCTTCAGGAATTGTACCTCGCTTAAGTTATTTGAACCATAGGGATCAAAATGGCGGCCATTTGAAAAAGATAGGGTTTTTTCATCGATTTTTGACTTTGTCGTCCAAGTAAAAATATGTATAGCTGATGGATCGGAATAAATGTGGTACAACTCCTAGACAATTTAGTTATCTTCGTCGGAAACAAAGAATCATGCCAATCGGTTTAGTAAATTTGAAGTTACCATACCGCGCGATAAAAAAAAGCCATTTCGAGAAAAACGCGTTTGAAGTTTTGACTACATATTAATGCAATATAATGCAACATACATTCAAACTGCTATTCAGGGTCCATAAACTAATCCTTCCTCTTCCTCATAGAGGGCGTTCTGCTCGATCTGGGCCATCCTGCGCTGCTCCAGAACCGCTCGTACGACCGATGTCAAGCGGTTTTCGGCCGCTTGAATCCGGAGGTCGTCCGAATGCTTGGCGAACTGCGTCGAACAGAGTCCCAGGGTCGTCCATCGTTGTCACGGTCTTCAGAAATGCTGAATACCCTTCGTTGAAGCCGCTCACTGCCAGGAAAGTCGCAATCTCCACAGTCTTCGCACCAGAATGCAAATACTTGGAGGCTAACTTTCAAACACACGCGTTCAAACTTTCATTTTAATTTTGTGTGTTTCCTCCCAAAAACCGGTACATAACTCGTACTCCGAAAGAAGAAAACTGCTGCGTGAAAAAGGCCGATTTCAGGCAGGTCCATTTTTTTGTTCAACCGCGAATAACAAACATTTCCGTTCCGTTTTCGGAAAAACCGTTTCAGTGGTGGATTATAAACACTTTTATGGATCAAAAAATGCAATTTAAATAAAATCGCTTTTTTGAACCAAAAGATAGTAAACCTCCTCTTAACAATACTTTCAATAACACTCAATTCATTTTCAGAAACTAACTGCAAATTTCAGTTACTGTTGATAATCATTGGTAGACAAAATAAACCAAGCAAAAGCGCGCCCTGAGCTGGTAGGTGCCAAACAGTTAAGATAGCTCAGTAGGCGTTTACAATCAGTTTCCAAAGAGACAACGCGGGAATCCGTGTACGAAGTGCGGTATCTTGTAAAGGAGAGCAACTTGTTGGAAACTGCGTCGCACTATAGGCTCGTACATTTGCAATCTGGCGTTAATCTTATGGAGGAGTCTATAATTGGTTTCTGAGGAGGCAGCGCCTGATTCACTGTGTTACGTGCGATTTCGCAAAAAGATAGAGGAACCTGTTAACGGTTGCCTCAGGAAACGCACAAGTGTAATCTCGAGTCGGTCTTAAGATCGTGTGAAGTATTATCTATGACTTTTTGCAGCGATTGGGAAAAAACTTCGCTGTGAACGTTAAAAGCAGACTGGCTCCCGAAATCGTTTTCTTGATTATGTGGTTCCGTTAATAAAAGAAAATTGAGTGGAATCCTACTATTTCACAATTCTTATTTGCAGTAACGTTGAAAGTTTCCCACTTGCCACTCTGTTATGCGCTGTTTATTGCTTGCACGCTACTCTGCAGACGGTGGAGAAGTAACCAACCGGGATAACGAGTGTGCGAGTCGTGTATGCAAGACAAGAGCTAAGCAAGATGTCTCCACCTGCGCTAGCAGCAGCGGGCGTGAATGTTGCACTTGAGGTACCTTTTTGGTGGAAAGTGTTACATTCAGGAACCTACCGAGTAGTATACGAGTGTTACAATTTGCATATTTTTGGAAGAAACCTATAGACACTTGCCTTCCCCAGTATAATGAAATGATTTGCACAAGTACGTGGATGTAATATTTATGAGCATTACTCTTGGTATACTCTCAAAAATATTGCACAACGGATCAACCTCCAAACATATTTTGTATGTTTTGACTCGGTTATACCTTATGACATAATAATGTGCGGTAACTCCTCACTTAGAAAGAAAGTATCCATCGCACAAAAGTGAGCAGTAAGAATATGTTGAGTTCACCCACTGTCATTATATAGACGCTTCTTCAAGGAATTAAGTATTTGAAAAGTACAGACCCAGCACTAGCTAAATTCGTTATAGATTGTCCATCACAATTTGAGAAGAATATTGATCTACACTGAGTGATTTAGCTGCCCCTACCATCGGGTTTTATGCAACCCGCAACGCCTTCAAATACCATGCTCAAGATTTTTATATTATCTCACTCACTATGTGCGAACTGTTAGTCCTACAGAACAAATAAACAGGATATTTTTGCAGGAACTTCAATGTAGGTAAATTCTGTACTGACATACATTCTCGTTAGAGGCCATAGTTCTCGAATTATCGAAGAAAATTTAACCACATTAAATTTCCTGCATAAAGGTCACGTTCATTTTTTCTGTGGGGCCAACAGTTTGTGCATAGCAAGCGAGACAGTATGCAAATGTCGCGCGTGGTTTTTGATTGTCTTGTGGGTTGCTTAAAACCCATCCTTAGGGACAGCTGAATCACTATGTACAGTTACAACACGAGAGGAAAAAAGATCTTTTATTACCCATTACTACAGCTGTCGGCGGCTCGGAAAGGGGTTCAATATGCAGCGACAAACGTTTTTGATCATTTGGCCAATAATATAATATGCCTGATGAGAAGCAAAAAAAGCACATGTTAGATTAGTAGAGATGTGGATCTGTACCAAATTTCTTTATAAGACTCCAGTCTTTACAGCTCAAATCTGTAAAATTCAGTCCATCTGTGACGTTGTGCCATATACCTTTTCTGTTTTGATTAAGAGTCTTCATGGGGACATGGAAGAAATCTTGCAGAAGATTATGAGAGCTACGTAGAATAGTGCAAACGTGTACCTATCACGCAACGGTTGAGTGACAGCGCTTTCTTCCTAATTTGTGCTGCCACCCAGTAATAGAGAATCTGATGGTGTTGAAACGACAGAAAACAAGAAATCAGTGTAAAAACTGATGACTTCCTGAAAATGACCGGAATACATGTTAGACAGTTCTACGAAAAATGTGGTCAGTGACTTAGTTATGTAACTCTCCTCATCTCTGCTGTGACTCAGCTTTAAAACTGAGCGAGCAGATTTAGAGTAAATAGCGAGTGCTGCCGAGCCAGCACGGAGTGCTGATGGCGTAGTGTGCGCTGCCCGGCCAGAGGGTGGTGTTGAGTCAGCGGCAGAGTTTTAGTTTAGTGATACGACGCTGAGAGCGCGTCGGTGGTACAACGCGCGCGTAAGTCAGCACGCGGGCCCTGATGAAGAGCTGCGTAGCCGCAACGCACCCTGTCTGTGGCTGCATAGGCAGACTAGGCCGTGCCACTTGCCAGCGCAGTGCGTAATGTGACGTCGGGCGCCGCGCCGACGTAATGGCCGGGGCACAGTGGCGCCTCCCGTCTGGAGCGGCGACGGCCGGCAACTGCTGGCGCCGCGGCGCTAGACTGCATACAGCCTCGCTGCGACAACACGCCTCTGTGGCGCCTCAATCTCGGAGATAACAACCGCCTGGAATGAAACGTCACATATCGCACTCGTGCTACAAAACTTAAACAACGAGCAAGTCAGGTTTTCCATAAATAAAGAAAAACGTATCTGGCAATAATAAAACATTAAAAAGACAGACAAATTTATCAGCACTAAGAACAATGGATCTAACACCAGGATCAAATGATGTGTTAGCCATTTGTAATATTAACTCCAAAGAATCCTTTGATTTATCAGGTTGGTGCTTAAGTTCGTAGCGATTTTATTTTGCATGTTGATATTCCGGTTCTGTGGGTTTATTTATCGATTGTCATTTTTATTTGTAGTTTACTGTTGCAGTACGAGTTTACGCTATGTGATCAAAAGTATCCGGACACCTGGCTGAAAATGACTTACAAGTTCGCGGTGCCCTTCATCGGTAATGCTGGGATTCAGTATGGTGTTGGCTCACCCTTAGCCTTGATGACAGCTTCCACTCTCCCAGGTATAAGTTCAATCAGGTACTGGAAGGTTTCTTGGGGAATGGCAGCCCATTCCTCACGGAGTGCTGCACTGAGGAGAGGTATCGATGTCGGTCGGCGAGGCCTGGCACGAAGTCGGCGTTCCAGAACATCCCAAAGACGTTCTATGGGATTCATGTCAGGACTCTGTGGAGGCCAGTCCATTACAGGGATGTTATCGTCGTGTAACCACTGCACAGGCCGTGCATTATGAACGAGTGCTCGATCGTGTTGAAAGTCGCAATTTCCATCCCCAAATTGCTCTTCAACAGTGGGAAGAAAGAAGGTGCTTAAAACATCAGTGTAGGCCTATGCTGTGATAGTGCCACGCAGAACAACAAGGGGTGCAAGCCCTCTCCATGAAAAACGCGACCTCACCATGAAACGTCCCTTTAGAAAAATTAATGAATTACTGTGCTGATAATCCTCTTACGTTATTTGATTTTCAAACAGCTGAGCAAAACTAAACGTGCGCAGACATTTCTCTCCTTACTTATTAAGATCATCAATAAACTGACATGCAATACTTTTAGCGCAACGCAATCTGACTTTCAATCATCCCTAAAATAGAATGGCCCTGACGAACAATAAATAACCTATACCTTTCATGAATCACTTCCCTCACAAAAATCTTGGTTACTCGAACTACTGCAATACAGCGAGCGCCAATACTGCCAGCTTAATAAAAGATTCTAACTACTGAAGTCACTAACTACTGATAGGCATATTTAGCAAATGAAAGATTTTGTTAGAGAACAAACAATGTATTTACCTTAATAGTGTTCAAAAGTCATAATATATATCTCAGTTCATGACATCCAGTCTTACAAATTTACTCTCTCTAATGGACACATGTCCAGATCATCCGCTCTCAAAACTCCGCCATCTCTCTCCCTACATCCACCATTGCTGGCGGCTCACCTCCAACTGCGCAACGCTACGAGCTGTTCACATCCAACTGCCCAACAATACAATAGCAAATATTGCAACAATGCCGACCAGCCTCAGACTGCACACAGCACAGCCAGTGATTTTCATATAGAGCGCTACATGGCGTTACCAATATAAAAACCTAAACAGCCTACTAACAACCATAACACCACCACCTCTGAATTTCTCTGTTGTCACTACACACACTGGCAGATGACGTTCACCGGACATTCGTCGTACTCACACCCTGCCATCGGATCGTCACATTGTGTACCGTGATTCGTCACTCCGCACAACGTTTTTCCATTGTTCAATCGTCCAATATTTACGCTCATTACACCAAGCGAGGCGTCGTTTGGCAAGTACCAGCTTGATGTGTGGCTTATGAGCAGCCGCTCCACCATGAAATCCAAGTTTTCTCACCTCCTGCCTAACTGTCATAGTACTTGCAGTGGATGCTGATGCAGTTTGGAATTCCTGTGTGACGGTCTGGATAAATGTCTGCCTATTACACATTACGACCTTCTTCAACTGTCGGCTGTCTCTGTCAGTCAACAGACGAAGTCGCCCTGTACACTTTTGCGCTGTACGTGTCTTTTCACGTTTCCACTGCACTATCACATCGGAAACAGTGGACCTAAGGATGCTTAGGAGTGTGGAAATTTCGCATACAGACGTATGACACAAGTGACACCCAATCACCTGACCACGTTCGAAGTCCGTGAGTTCCGCGATACGCCCCGTTCTGCACTCTCACATTGTCTGTTGACTACTGAGGTCGCTGATACGGAGTACCTGGCACTAGGTGGCAGCACAATGCATCTAATGTGAGAAACGTATGTTTTTGGGGGTGTCCGGATACTTTTGTTCACGTAGTGTTTATATTGTCGTTTCGAGATAGTGAGTGGTGCTGTGGACGCTAGAAAATGGAGTGCCAAGTGGAGAAACCGGAAAATTTTCGACGTATTCTTCTGCTTCACTTCAGTTTGGTTGTAACCGCAGCGGAGGCAGCCAAGAAACAGTTGCGCCGTGTATGGCCTTTGGACAGAGCACGGCAAGCTAATGATTTTCTCGCTTTAGGGAGCACCGTTTTGACATTAGTGACGCTCCATGTTCTGCAATACCTTCGGGATTTGATTAAGATCGGTTTCAGTGATTTAATACCAACGATTCGCGTCGGTGGCTCTAGAACTGGCAGAAGTGATGAACTGTGAACATTCCCCCATCGTGCGACATTTGCATGCAATGGGGAAGGTTCAAATTCGAGAATATGGATACTGCATGCTCTAAAATCACATATGTGCATCTCTGCTTGCCCGTCATGAATTGGCTCGTGATCAACACCGACCATTCAAAATGGTTCACCGAGCGAGGTGGCGCAGTGGTTAGCACGCTGGACTCGCATTCGGAAGGACGACGGTTCAATCCCGCGTCCGGCCATCCTGATTTAGGTTTTCCGTGATTTCCCTATATCACTTCAGGCAAATGCCGGGATGGTTCCTTTGAAAGGGCACGGCCGATTTCATTCCCCATCCTTCCCTAACCCGAGCTTGTGCTCCGTCTCTAATGACCTCGTTGTCGATGGGACGTTATACACTAACCTCCTCCTCCTCCAAAATGGTTCAAATGGCTCTGAGCACTATCGGACTTAACTTCTGAGGTCATCAGTCGCCTAGAACTTAGAACTACTAAAACCTGACTAACCTAAGGACATCACACACATCCATGCACGAGGCAGGATTCGTACCTGCGACCGTAGCAGCAGCGCGGTCCCGGACTGAAGCGCCTAGAACCGCTCGGCCACATCGGCCGGCACACCGACAATTCCTATCCTGCATCGTTACTGCTGACACAAGAAAAACAAAAGGAATGGCAGAGCCCAAACAAAGCAGCAACTCCCCGCAGGAAGACCTGAGCACATCCCCAAGATAATGCAATGCATGTAGTGGTACAGCGACGGTGCGGTGTGCTACTAACTGTTTCCCGCGAGTTGTAACCATCACTGCTGACATTTATTGTCAACAATTGACAAGTCTTGCAGACAAAGTCCAAGAACAACGACCAGAAAGACTAGGTGAAGTGATGCTACTCCACGCCCGCGTTCTGTTACACTGACAAAGAAACCCTCGACAGGAGTTGAGTTGAGAAGCCATTCCGCACCCACCTTATTCACCTGATTTTGCACCCTCAGATTTTCACCATATCCGTTTTCTGTCGAACAGCCTTCAAGGAACTTCCTTTCCGGTTGAAAATGCGCTCCGAAGATGGCTCGACAAGTTCCCCTCCTGAAAAACCACGTGAATACTGCAGTCACGGGATCGAAAAGTTACCCCATCGTTGGTAGACTGTTGTACATAGCGAAGGAGAATTATTGTCCATGACTAAAATCTCTGTTATGTGTCTCTGGTGTGTTTATTAAACTTACGGAAAAGCGCTATGAACTTATGTACCAATCACCAATCAAACAGTTACGTCACTCTTATTGTCTTGATCACAAGTATAACTGTTTATTACTTGGAGTTTTGACACTTTAGTAGGATAAAACATATACATATATCACTTTTGATGTTCAGTTCAGCTTATTTAGGATGTTTTATTTCTAATTAAGTCGCACATTCCGTAGGACAGATTTTGACTTACAGGTGTTTGGAATCCACTGCTGCAAACACATTACATCTCTGAATTTTAAATATATTTCATAAAGACATTCGCAAACTCTGATGTATAAGTCAAATGACAATTTCATTTAGCATTTAGGGGGGGGGGGGAGGCAGGAGATTTGATTTTCTCCGCTCAGGGACTGGCTGTTGTGTTGTCCTCATCATTTCATCCCCATCTCTGACTTGTCCTTGGCGACCGAACTTCCCCGACTTGAGGACTCCCGGCCCACAATGCCGTACGCTTATATCCATTTTTATGCATTGGACAATACAATGATTTAATCATAATGAATAGTTCAAATATGCAAGAAACGCTGAGAACATCCTTTTAAAGAGTTACAATATCTTCTTCTTGTTTACACGCAAAAGGAAACTGATTAGAATGAACTTTAACCAATTTACTTTCTGATTTACATGCGATGGCATAAATGTCTCTTCTGTTTCCTTCAGAACTGGTAGCATGATCAAAAAAATGTTCAAATGTGTGTGGAATCTTACGGGACTTAACTGCTAAGGTCATCAGTCCCTAAGCTTACACACTACTTGTTGTTGTTGTTATTGTTGTGGTCTTCAGTCCTGAGACTGGTTTGATGCAGCTCTCCATGCTACTCTATCCTGTGCAAGCTTCTTCATCTCCCAGTACCTACTGCAACCTACATCCTTCTGAACCTGCTTAGTGTATTCATCTCTTGGTCTCCCTCTGCGATTTTTACCCTCCACTCTGCCCTCCAATGCTAAATTTGTGATCCCTTGATGCCTCAAAACATGTCCTACCAACCGATCACTTCTTCTAGTCAAGTTGTGCCACAAACTTCTCTTCTCCCCAATCCTATTCAATATCTCCTCATTAGTTACGTGATCTACCCACCTTATCTTCAGCATTCTTCTGTAGCACCACATTTCGAAAGCTTCTATTCTCTTCTTGTCCAAACTGGTTATCGTCCACGTTTCACTTCCATACATGGCTACACTCCATACAAATACTTTCAGAAACGACTTCCTGACACTTAAATCTATACTCGATGTTAACAAATTTCTCTTCTTCAGAAACGATTTCCTTGCCATTGCCAGTCTACATTTTATATCCTCTCTACATCGACCATCATCAGTTATTTTACTCCCTAAATAGCAAAACTCCTTTACTACTTTAAGTGTCTCATTTCCTAATCTAATCCCCTCAGCATCACCCGATTTAATTTGACTACATTCCACTATCCTCGTTTTGCTTTTGTTGATGTTCATCTTATATCCTCCTTTCAAGACACTGTTCATTCCGTTCAACTGCTCTTCCAAGTCCTTTGCTGTCTCTGACAGACTTACAATGTCATCGGCGAACTTCAAAGTTTTTATTTCTCCTCCATGAATTTTAATACCTACTCCGAATTTTTCTTTTGTTTCCTTTACTGCTTGCTCAATATACTGATTGAATAACATCGGGGAGAGGCTACAACCCTGTCTCACTCCTTTCCCAACCACTGCTTCCCTTTCATGCCCCTCGACTCTTATAACTGCCATCTGGTTTCTGTACAAATCGTAAATAGCCTTTCGCTCCCTGTATTTGACCCCTGCCACCTTCAGAATTTGAAAGAGAGTATTCCAGTTAACGTTGTCAAAAGCTTTCTCTAAGTCTACAAATGCTAGAAACGTAGGTTTGCCTTTTCTTAATCTTTCTTCTAAGATACGTCGTAAGGTTAGTATTGCCTCACGTGTTCCAACATTTCTACGGAATCCAAACTGATCTTCCCCGAGTTCCGCTTCTACTAGTTTTTCCATTCGTCTGTAAAGAATTCGCGTTAGTATTTTGCAGCTGTGACTTATTAAACTGATAGTTCGGTAATTTTCACATCTGTCAACACCTGCTTTCTTTGGGATTGGAATTATTATATTCTTCTTGAAGTCTGTGGGTGTTTCGCCTGTCTCATACATCTTGCTCACCAGATGCTAGAGTTTTGTCATGACTGGCTCTCCCAAGGCCATCAGTAGTTCTAATGGAATGTTGTCTACTCCCGGGGCCTTGTTTCGACTCAGGTCTTTCAGTGCTCTGTCAAACTCTTGAGGCAGTATCATATCTCCCATTTCATCTTCATCTACATCCTCTTCCATTTCCATAATATTGTCCTCAAGTACATCGCCCTTGTATAAACCCTCTATATACTCCTTCCACCTTTCTGCCTTCCCTTCTTTGCTTAGAAATGGGTTGCCATCTGAGCTCTTGATATTCATACAAGTGGTTCTCTTCTCTCCAAAGGTCTCTTTAATTTTCCTGTAGGCAGTATCTATCTTACCCCTAGTGAGACAAGCCTCTACATCCTTACATTTGTCCTCTAGCCATCCCTGCTTAGCCATTTTGCACTTCCTCTCGATCTCATTTTTGAGACGCTTGTATTCCTTTTTGCCTGCTTCATTTACTGCATTTTTATATTTTCTTCTTTCATCAATTAAATTCAATATATCTTCTGTTACCCAAGGATTTCTACTAGCCCTCGTCTTTTTACCTACTTGATCCTCTGCTGCCTTCACTACTTCATCCCTCAGAGCTACCCATTCTTCTACTACTGTATTTCTTTCCCCCATTCCTGTCAATTGTTCCCTTATGCTCTCCCTGAAACTCTCTACAACCTCTGGTTCTTTCAGTTTATCCAGGTCCCATCTCCTTAAATTCCCACCTTTTTGCAGTTTCTTCAGTTTCAATCTGCAGTTCATAACCAATATATTGTGGTCAGAATCCACATCTGCCCCTGGAAATGTCTTACAATTTAAAACCTGGTTCCTAAATCTCTGTCTTACCATTATATAATCTATCTCATACCTTTTAGTATCTCCAGGATTCTTCCAGGTATACAACCTTCTTTTATGATCCTTGAACCAAGTGTTAGCTATGATTAAGTTATGCTCTGTGCAAAATTCTACAAGGCTGCTTCCTCTTTCATTTCTTCCCCCCCAGTCCATATTCACCTACTATGTTTCCTTCTCTCCCTTTTCCTACTGACGAATTCCAGTCACCCATGACTATTAAATTTTCGTCTCCCTTCACTACCTGAATAATTTCTTTTATCTCGTCATACATTTCATCAATTTCTTCATCATCTGCAGAGCTAGTTGGCATATAAACTTGTACTACTGTAGTAGGCATGGGCTTTGTGTCCATCTTGGCCACAATAATGCGTTCACTATGCTGTTTGTAGTAGCTAACCCGCACTCCTATTTTTTTAGTCATTATTAATCCTACTCCTGCATTACCCCTATTTGATTTTGTATTTATAACCCTGTAATCACCTGACCAAAAGTCTTGTTCCTCCTGCCACCGAACTTCACTAATTCCCACTATATCTAACTTTAACCTATCCATTTCCCTTTTTAAATTTTCTAACCTACCTGCCCTATTAAGGGATCTGACATTCCACGCTCCGATCCGTAGAACGCCAGTTTTCTTTCTCCTGATAACGAAGTCCTCTTGAGTAGTCCCCGCCCGGAGATCCGAATGGGGGACTATTTTACCTCCGGAATATTTTACCCAAGAGGACGCCATCATCATTTAATCATACAGTAAAGCTGCATGCCCTTGGGAAAAATTACGGCTGTAGTTTCCCCTTGCTTTCAGCCGTTCGCAGTACCAGCACAGCATGGTCGTTTTGGTTAATGTTGCAAGGCCAGATCAGTCAATCACCCAGACTGTTGCCCCTGCAACTACTGAAAAGGCTGCTGCCCCTCTTCAGGAACCACATGTTTGTCTGGCCTCTCAACAGATACCCCTCCGTTGTGGTTGCACCTACGGTACGGCCATCTGTATCGCTGAGGCACGCAAGCCTCCCCACCAACGGCAAGGTCCATTATCCTAAGGACAAACACACACATACCCATGCCCGAGGGAGGACTCGAACCTCCGCCGGGACCTAGCATTAGCAATAGACGTTGTTTCATTACAGGATTTCATTGTGGATGATGCACTTCCATGACAGTGTTGCTGGTGAAGTATTTTACTATGTTCTTCCTTAGATAACTCATCATTTGAATGTATTACATGGGCTTCTTTTGCACGAACACATTCCAGATTATCAGAATGCCCATCCTGTGTATTAACATGCAATATGATAGACAGACGTTAATGACTAAGTCATTATACTACATGAAAAGGGAAGAGAAAAGGGAATGTATGAGTATGTTCTTAAAAAGTGACACAACTCAGAATATCGTAAACTACTTCTTCAAAATCGACTTAAGCGAGAAAGTTAGAAAATAATTCTTCTAAAGTGATGCAACTCAAAATATGAACACTACATCATCATAAATAATACAACTCACGCTATAAGCGAAAGTATAGTCTCTACTTCGAGAGCTAACAATGGTTAAATTAGAAAATTAGGGACTTCCAATGACCACAGCACAGAAATGGGACATTTCAGTCTGTTCTTTAAAACTGACGTAACTCAAAATTCCCTGAAATGGTTCTTCCAGATTGGTACAGTCCATATTATTTAACCGTTCTGCGCTTACCGTCATCAACTAAACGGACACAAATAAAATTACCACACTGCTTTTTTGTGACTTTAGGCCAAAAGAACGAAACAACTCAAAATAGCACAATTTTGAACTTCTTAGTGAAATTCACTATTCAAGTAAGAATGCAAAACTGTTGCTGTTCTCCAGACAATTAAAATGACAGAACTGCCGTGTAACGATCACATCATAAAATTACAGAAACAGAATTTCGATTTCTGACCAAGTAGCGTTTCTTCAACATTGTCACGTTAAAAACTCAAAAGCGAATATTTTTGAGTTGTGTCAGTTTCGTAGCAGATACACTCAGTGAAATTCTTTATTTACCGTTGATTACCAAAATATCAATCTCGGCACTGGGCCTTTTCAAAATCGTGTGCCGAACTGCGCATATGCGCTTGGAAATGGCTATTTTTCATTTCACTCGTTATAAGTATGAAATTTAAAGTCCCTCACAAAAATAGTGTAAACATTCTAAAATTAGCTTACGATACAAATCTCTGTAACGTCTCTAAGCAAGTCAAAAATCTGTTCTCAGCATTGAGTATGGCCGGAGATACTTTTTTTTCTGTTGAAACTGGGGAAATTGTCATATCTGGAAAAGTTTCCTACTTTAGTAATGGTGGGTGAAATGCTTTGCGAAGAGGATGTGGAAACATAGTAGAAGCCGACAGTGGCAGGCCCCCATATGTATATTGGTATATAGGTATATAGTATAGTATGAATAATATCTGAATCTCATGAAATGGATGTACCTATCTATGTACACACTAAGACAAAAAAGCAAATTGGTCACAAATTGATGTTCATACAGGTATCGACGGAAAACGTAAGATTGTAAACTTTGGGGGCCGATGGATGAACGTGTGACGCTGCAGCGCAGTTTCATCGGGCAGCTGTCGAGGACAGTAAACAGGCGACATTTCGATACCATGGCGTGAAACCTGCGAATTTCATTCCTGTACTCAGTTGGACAGCAACTATGCCTTGCAGACAGGCGCGTGAACAATTGTAACGTACCTACAACGGATAAAGCCTCTGTTCGTCTGTGAAAATGGACTCGATAAGCAACCTTCATAACACTGTGTCCGTGTTGTATTTGGATAAGCTGTCTGACTGCGTATTTGAATAAGAATTTACAAGTGAAACAGAATCTGGCTTGTGCAACGGAATTTACTGGATTAGAGTACATGACATGTTGTGGTGCCTCAGTGTCTCTGCTCTGGCACTCACCTCTTAAGATGACAGCCTTTTTCCAAGTGGTGTACAGCAATTCGCAGCAGCATGCAGCAGCAGCGGCTAAACATTATTGTTACTAAGAATGACTTTAATAAAAAAGGTGCTTACTTGTGTCCTGTTAACTACTAAATTACCTGTAACAAGGGATTTCATAAATTAAGTCTATTTAAAAACTTCAGAAATCCTCATGACCAATATTAGTTTGACAAGTATTAATAATGGCGAAATGCCTGACAATGACCTTATAAATCTCAACAATGGCTGAGCGCCAGATTAACAAATTATTTCAATTTCAGAGTTACGTTAACATTTAATAACCACAGCATATTTATTAATTAGATGTGGAGAATAATTACTATTATTTGGAGGGTAAGGAGGCTTCTTTAACTGACAAGCAAAACATGGGATTATTGCAAACTCGGACTAACAATCACGAGCCTAACCCAGCAATTGCGCTTGACGCTATGCTTGCGAATTTTACCTTGAGTTCCATCTTCAAGCGTAACTAAGCCATCTAAATCCCTCCTGGCCATATAAATGAAACCATACCTTGAGTGTGGTAAGATCTGCCATCACCGACTTGAGGGCTGCGTGACACGTCTTCTGCCTCCGAGATTAAAATTTTACTCTTGCAGGCAGATCTCATGTCACAACTACGCTTAGAATCCCGCTCCCATGTTCCGCCCTCAGATTGTTACTATCGATATTTGAGTGCTTATTTATTTCCATAAAGAATCGTCGCAGAATCTTACACAACGCAAAAAATAGCCTTAAGTTGGCTATATTTAATCAATGTAATGGAGAGTTCTGACACACTCCTTATACAATATACGCGGACGTCAGTATTCGAGAGAGCACGAGCAGCTGGGCTGAAAGAAGCCAGTTGGAGCAATCGGCGAGTCGCTCGTCGTTCGAAGAGAAGTGATGACACCGTTGGACGATGTTGGCAAGAATCTGTGAACCGTGGCTGAACACAGCGTCCAGAAGGAAGCGGTCGACATGGAGAGAGGACAGAACGTGAGGACCGAACAATCGTTAGGCAGGCACTCACAGTCCAGATTCATCATTCTCATCGATCTGACGTGCGACTGGTGCTTCATTGACACAGGGACTATTAATAGAAGGCTGCAGAAAGGGGTCTGACCTCATAGCGCTCCTCGTGCCGACTTCCATTTGCGGCGGGGCGGGTCATAAGTCGCGTAATTGTTTGATCATTGTCTCTCGTAGTACTGTCCATTACACAAGTTCCACCTACCTCAGTACGGCGTCTGATCACCAGCCCGTTTCTTTGCGAACGTAGATACTGTTCAGACGGTTTTAAAAGCAGCGTTGAAGAAAAACACCGTTAATATTTACGTTTGCAAAGTCCGCTTAAACTCTGGTAGCAAACTATCCTGTAATTCTTTTCTTTTCTTTCTTTTACTTGTGCCTTTTTTCCCACGGATACGCAGGGACGTCATGTTAAGCGGATGTGGCAATGTTACTTGAAGGAGTGGCCGGATGCCCTTCCTGCCACCACCCTGTACTGCCCGGGAAGGAATGACTGTACCCCAACTGTCTCCGACTAGTTTAATCCATGGAATAGTGCAAAAGTGTTCAGATGTCTTGGAGCCGTGTAACTGAGGCGGGACGTGGGGACCAGCCCGGTATTCATCTAGGGGGATGTGGAAAACCGCTGAAAAACCACATCCAGGCTGGCCGGCACGCCGATCCTAGTCGTTAATCCGCCGGGCGGATTCTATCCGAGGCCAGCACGCATACCCAAGTCCAGGAAGCAGAACATTAACGCTCTCAGCTAACCTCACGGATTAGCAAACTATCCTGTAATATCTTATAACAATTTCTGGGTGGAGGGCGATTGCTTCATCTCTTTAGAAAAACGTCAAAATTCTGCCACAAGCTCTTTTATTTCCTTAGGTTCAAAATAAAACTTGCCGTCAGCCCATATTTTATTAACGAATAATATCACTGTCCTCAGCTCACAGCTCAGACGCGCCAGTACACACACAAGGCCCCGGATCGAATCCGCCCGGCGGATTAACGACGATGGCCAGTGTGCCGGCCAGCCTGGATGTGGTTTTTAGGCGGTTTTCCACATCCTCCTAGGTGAATACTGGGCTGGTCCCCACGTACCGCCTCAGTTACATGACTCACAGACATTTGAAACACATTCGCACTATTTCACGATATACACTCGGCGCAGACAGCTGGGGTACACTAATACTGTCCTGTGGGGTATGGGGTGGCAGCAAGAAGGGCATCCGGCTAACCATTAAAATTAACATGCCAAATCCGGTTAACCATGGCCGACCCTGCGTAACCGCGGGACAAGGTGCAAGCCACAGAATTTAGATTCTTAAGGGCTTGAATATTCTGTAGCTCGATTTGACAGAGGTACCGCTTCCCACGGCTAGGCTAGCGACAGGTGCGAATGAGTCACGCTAAGATACAATTGGCTGTTTATATCATCGCCAACGGGTCCAAAGCTACGAGCCGTACTACAAAGTAGTGCAATAAATGCTGTTGCGTATTGACTCGTGACGTTACACATTGACCTCTGCACACCAACCAGGCCGTTTGTAGTGGTTCGGGCACATTAGGTCTGGAATCTCATTGACTGGAGTAGAGTTGTATTCATTGATGAGTCCAGATTCGAAATGAGCCCCGATGATCAGCGAAGACCAGTCTGGAGACGACCGAGACAGAGATGGGATACCAACTGGACTGTCACCCGCCAGGGGTGAACGTCTGAGATGCTGTTTCATTTCATAAGAGGACCCCTTTGTTTTCCGCGGCACCCTTACTGCACAGCGGTACGTCGATGATATTCTACGCCCCGTTTTGCTGTCCTTCTTGGTAGGCCATCCCGATCTTACATTTAAACAAGATAATGTCCGCCCGCACACGACGACCGTTGCTACTGCTTGTCTTTGAACGCTACCTTGGCTACCAAGGTTGCCGGATGTCTCTCCAGTTAAGAACGTTTCGAGCATTCTCGGCAGGGACCTCTAACCAGCTCGGGATTTTGGCGATCTAACGCGCCAATTGAACAGGATATCCGCCAGGACATTCAGTAAGTCTATCGATCAATACCAAGAGTCAGCTGGCTTGCCTAAGGGTCAGAGGTGGACTGACGAGTCACTGACTTTGCCGAATTTGTGAAACTCTTTCTTTTGAATAAATAATCCTCTTTTTCTGAAATCGTAATCATTTGTTTTTCTATATATGTACAATGCATCTACCGATTTCCGTCCCATTCGGATGATTCCTTCGCTGTGCGTCGGTTTTTTTATCGTATGTACGTACGTATGTATAACGTAAATGAAGATGAGATGGGAGATACGAGACTCTGCGTAGAATTTGACAAAGCACTGAAAGACGTAAGTCGAAACAAGGGCCCGCGAGTAGGCAACATTACCTTAGAAATACTAATAGCCTCGGGAGATCCATCCACGGCAAAACTATTCCACCTGATGAGCAAGATCTACGAGATCTACCACATATTCGATGTTCATGCACTAAAAATGCCGCTTGACGCAAGACGTTTTAGTCTGTTACTTCTTTACCGCTAACTCTATTCGCAACACATTTGGCAGACAGTATCCACATACACCACTAAATGCGCCTCCCGAATTATACCATTGTAGGTTACCTCACATGGTTCAGGAGATATGACTCGATAAATAGTGAGATGTGTCACAAAGTGTAAGCGTGAGAAATTATGTTCCTCTTTTACGAAGCGCAAATTACTCAGACTATGCTCGCTACATTTCTTAAAATCTCTCTCGGTTACATGCTCAACCTCAAAATTTAACACATTAATTCATTTGTTAAGTAATCAAAACTTAAGCTGTTTTATATGCTAGAGTTCAATTACTTGAAGAGTCGGCTTCTGCTGGTTACTTACTACACGAAAGAAATGCTTACGGGGCTAAAACTCACCTATTTCGCATAGGGATGGTAATGAATAGGACGTGACGCTAAAACTGTTGTTTGAGTGAAAATACTATGAGAGTAAGCACCTCACTGTCACCACGGGCGGGAGTAATGATCAGGAGGAGACACGTAAAAATGTTAGAAGATAACCTTTTGGTATTTATTTCCTGTATTTAATGTGTTGCAATACTTTAAAAGTATGATGTGCGATTTCTCTCTTGTTTGTGCTGTTCAGGGTGACAACCAGGTCGCGAGAATGAGGACTGCAGCAACTCAATAGGACTATCGACCTGTTTCGGTACCTAAGATCAAGTCACACGACTGAATACCACTGATAAATTTCACTTCTTCTTTGGAGTCGTATGGTGTAAAACAGCAAGAATTTATACATGTGTGCAATATACGAGGGTAATCCCAAAAGTAAGGTCTCCTATTTTTTTATAAGTACATAGACCACTTTATTTCTACAATGGTTTACGTCAGTTTACAGCTTGAACATTTAGCTATTTTTCGACATGATCACCATTTCTGTCGACGCATTTTTGTAGATGCTGTGGCAGTTTTTGTATGCCCATGTCATACCAGCTCGCCGCCGTGCTGTTGAGAAAGTTATGAACCGCTTCTTTCACCTCGTCGTCGGAGTTGAATCGCTTTCCGGCCAAATGTTCCTTTAACCGAGGGAACAGCTGATAGTCACTGGATGCCAAGTCAAAACTATAGCGTGGTTGGGTGATCATGTTCCACAGAAACTGTTGCAGGAGAGGACGGTTTGCCCAGCGATGTGTGGGCGAGAGTTGTCATGGAGACTGTGTAGGCCATTGCTCAACATTCCTCTTCTCGGGTTCTGAATTGCCCGTTTTGAGTTTTTTCAGAGTCTCACAGCACCTGTCAGCGTTAATTGTGGTCCCAGCGATTCAGCTCCGAAGGCGAGGTGAAAGAAGAGGTTCATAACTTTCTGAACAGCGTGGCGGCGAGTTGGTATGACATGGGCATACAAAAACTGCCACAGCGTCTACAAAAATGCATCGACATAAATGGTGATTATGTCGGAAAATAGCTAAATGTTCAAGCTGTAAGCTGAAGTAAACCATTGTAGAAATAAACAGGTCTATGTATTTATAAAAAAAGAAATAGGAGACCTTACTTTTGGGATTACTCTCGTATGTCACATACACATATGTTCAACATCTACTCCTAAGCTCCTGCATGAATTTCAAACGAACTTGCAGCACATATTACTTACTATCTAGAAAGTTTGTTGTGTACAAACCACCAGGCTCCCATTGTGGTGGGACTGGGGTGATAACACGGTGAGGGGAGGAGGAAGACATGGACAGAGAGCAAGAGGATGAGGAGATGTACAGCCAGAGTAGGGAAGGCGATGGACAGAGAGAAGAGGTGCAGGATATGGATAGAGAGTGGGAGGATGGGCAGATGGACAAAGGGATGCGGTAGGAGGAGCTGAACGAGAAAGGGAGAGGAGGTGGAGATGGATGATGACAGTGGGAGTTGATAGAGGGAGAGGGAGGAGGCGATGCATAGATAGAGGTGGGAGCAGGTGATGGAGAAATAGAATACTGGAATAAATATTGTGGCAACGCCGTATTTCTCAGCTAGTGTAGCGACGGCTCCAAGTTAACATCGTAACTATTGTCAGTTTTACAGGCAAACCAAAAGAAATTTAAATAAACACTGTAAATTCAAATTCATATCAATTTTATTGAAACTTCGTAGACACAGTAACAAATGAAGCCATTTTAACGTCCTGTACCAATGTGCTCTACCTGTTTTCATAAATGGATTTCGCGGACTTACATCGTGTTTCTATGGAAAAATTTACTGCACCTTTCTATCGTATATTGTTTTACACTAGCTTTATGGTAACAAAGACAAAATAATATCTTATGATGTTCTTGTACAGTTTTCATAAGAAATCCTCAATCATCAGCACTGCACTCAGCAGTATGATCTGCTGTACCAGTTTGTATCGAAACCAGGCTTTGATAAAACTGATGATGCAGAGCAGTTGGGTTGCACTTGTCGCATAAGGAGAAGGAATCCTTTTACTTCTGTTCGCTGATCGACAGAAACTCGTGATATATCCTTTCGAGGATGTCACCTGGTAATAGCCGCGTACTCTAGATCGCTTCTGGAAAAGATACACTTGCTTCTTCCTGGTAAGTACACTTCGTATGGTTGTCGCTCTATGTCAGCACTGTCACAACTTTACTGAACATCTCTTTATTTTTATTGGTGTTGTGCATTCGCTGTTGCTTCTGCAACATTTTTTTGGAAGTCGTATATTAAGTCCTGACTCATTCTGTAAATTGTGTATGGCTTGCAGGTGACCTTACGTATTCTAATTAAGGTGACCCACTGATCCTTAATCTACACAAATTGTTTCTTCTTTCTTCTTTTGCTCAGTGCGTGTCACCTTCATTCTCGCAATGCACCAGTTCTCGAAAGCGATGTGTGATTGTTATTCTGAATTTAATAGGTGCAACGACAAAAATAGAAAATAGGACTCTGTTCCTATTTGGCCCTCCGCAGCTATCTGAATAGAGTTGGATGTTTTGTCATCTTTACCAGCTTGCATCTGTAAGATATGGCGAGGACAGTTGGCTGTTTCATTTGGACCACGGCAGACAATGGTCTCACGCCAAACATAGCATTGCCCCTTCCTTGTTTCCCATATTGTATACTTTGAATCTGAAAGTGGAATATTTCCGTTTGCAGTAACAAAAGGCTCACATCAGACTGAGGAGCAGCCAACACTTTCTGCAGATCGAAACATACACTTATAATGTACTTGTCTGAGACTGTAGCGATTTTGCCTTGTTCTTTCAGTTCCATTCAGTTCCCTGACAATAGCTTTGTATGCAATGTGAGAGGCTCTATCCTTCCAGAAGAGCTAACGTAAAGTTCGCATTTTTCACACATCTCGTTTAGGCTGAAATAATAGCAAATTATGTTCTTGGTTGAATATATTAGTGTTCTGGCTTAATGTATCAAGGTTCAAGGAGGCACATTTACTTTTCTTACTCTATCCCTGTTGCATTCTGTGCATCTTTCAATGCTCAGTCTTCAAGGTTTTTTCCTGCTTGTTTCTTTCCTTGTGTTATGTGACTCTGCACAAAGAAAGCTGTTTATACGCTGTAGCATTGACTCCTTTACTTCAGGTTTTATTGCATTCTCCTCTTTTGCAATGCATTCCTGTGACATCAGACGACAAATTTCTATCTGCTGCCACCCCATCGACTGATAACAAACATAGGCTTGAAGTTTTTTTTCTTGACTCAGTTACATTTTGGATCTGTTTTCTGCTAGCATTTTTCATATGTCGACAGAGTAATTCTCGCTGTCTGCTATGACCTCCCATCTGCCAAAACTGTTCAAAAATATCCTGCCTCTTTTGTTGGGTTAGCTTAGTATGACATTTCGGTCGACATAATTTGGGATCACATCCAAGCCTCATTAGTCCAGCTTGGATTTCAGCACTCTTTCGGCCTTTGTGCGCCAAACATCTGCTGAGGGGTTCCTTCGCTCTGTTTACTATACCTGAGGATTGATTCGTATTTCTTTTACGGTTCTTCCTTTCATCGCTTGAGCATCGCCGTGTTATAACAGTGCCTGGTGAGAAGCGTGTTGCATTATGTTCGACACTTTTCGTATTTGACCTGAGTGCCTAATTTCTCAAGAACTTACTTACTTACACCAATTACAAAAGTAGCGAAGTACGAACACGCTCACTCAGCTGTTCATCAATTATTGTTCCAGGTAAAACCACTGCTTATAAGGTACTGATAACCATATTTACAATGAGTATAGCCATTATTAGCTACAACCAATCTTAGATGGCACTGCTCTCAAATTAATTACGAGGAAGATAAACATCGCACACGTGTTAACAGTAAACTTTCCCTGTACAAACGTCATAACTACAATTATGGTTTTAATTGTGGTACCATACTTCCAGGGAAAACATCCTAATATAACTTGCGATTCTACTCATCGGTGAATGAATTCCTTCAGATGACTTACGATATTCTAAAGATTATGTAAATTGAACGTGTAGGGGCAAGAAAGGAAAGGAAAGGGAAGGAACTAATGATATCAGCTGCATCGGGATTAATGTCTGAAAGAACAGACACCACGCAGTCATTAACATCCAGGACAAGGATCTGGATCAATTTAAGGAAAACACGTGAAGTAGCGGCCCAAGTTAATGCGTCATTTACCATTCCCAAATAAATATTTTTATTAAAAACATTTCTATCACAAGGCACCTAACAGTTAACAAGATTCTTGCCAAATAGTTAAAGTTTTTAACTTAATAACACAATGCATATGGACATTTGCGTTATACATAAAATTACAAATGGTACTCGAAGAACATTTCAGCTGAGCAGTACAATGATGGCCCGATTACAAACAGAAATTAAATAAACGTGCGGCGGTACTCTGCCCGTCCGACTAGGACTTGAATGTAACAACAAATGTTAAATAAAAGACATTAAGATGCATACATCTCGTAAACCGAAGCAAACAGTAATAACTTCACAGGTTAGCCACAAGGCTGTTACACATAAATCAAGTTAAGTACTTAAATAAACTGCTGGGCTCCTAAAACACTATTAAAATGATAATGACAATTAAACCTTTACTTTGGAAAGAAATCAGGAAACTCAGTACTCAGTTTGCCCAAAACTTTTCATCACACGCCCACAAGAACCTTACCATAATAGAAACACTGAGTAAATTCCTTCCTAATCCGGCGAAACCGACGCCTTGGCATGATAACAAAGGAATGACAACAAACTACTCAACTTGAGTCTGGAAGGGGAGATCCGCAGAACCGCGTGTATCCGCCAACACCTAGGCCTGGTGCGATGACCGGAAAGCCGCCGAAGCAGAAGGCAAACGCGTCCCTGCCCCAGACCAACAGAGCAGAAACGCGTCAACTGCTACTGATGAAGGGCTGTCAACATATACCAAACAACAAACAGCAAACAAGTTTGATAGAAATTAACATACACAGCTATACTTAATTAAAGATTATTTTCAGGGCAACCAACTACTAAAACTTCAGCATAGGAGCGGTCCGCTCATAAACTTTGCAAGTTAATCTTCCTACCAATAACAGAAAAAAATGTAGAATGTCATTGAAAGAATAATCACACAATAATCAGACAAGATTAAATAAGTCAAGATATGCCTTTACTGGGGCCTCTTAGGCACTGTAAGTGGGATACGCACCAAATGGCAGATGGCCGGTTAAACTGCACACCTATAACCCGAAGGGCTCCTCAACACGAAGTAAGAGAGAGTGCAAATTCAAGCACGTATACACACACATGACCCACACGTGCGTAACTTTAGGCAGATCGCACACAACTGTAGTTACAGGCCACACCCAATAACTCGCTCTAGGTAGGGCCATAAGGTCTACAACAAACAGAAATTACAATCAATAGTATCAAATATTCAATGACAACAAACAACGATTTCAGGAATCAAAATAAAATTTCAAAATACTAGCTTGGGGCTTACAGAAACCTCCAGACTAGCACATACAGCCCCAAAAGGGGTCACTGAAAGAAATAAATGAACCGTATTCCAGGCCAGCCCACGCCAGGTAGAATGAACAATCTCTAAGCACAGTAATTACTGAACAGTCTTCATACGAGGGATGCCCAAAAAGTATTGCACCGCACTTTTTTTCTTCAATAATTCTTTATTGAATATAATGAGAATTACAAACACGAAAGAATGCTGTTTTATCTACACAACATATTTTTCCATGTAATGTCCATCCCGTTCTATGGCCTTCCTCCAGCGCGAAGCAAGGGCGTGTTTCCCCTGTCGGTACCAGTCCTTGTCTTGGTGGCGGAGCCAGTGCTTCACTGTGTGAACACCTCCTCATCCTCCTCAAAATGTCTTCCACGAAGGGCATTCTGTAATTTCCCAAACAAGTGGAAGTCCGAGGGTGTTAGGTCAGGTGAGTCAGGTGTGTCAGGTGTGACAGCCGTGGATGGTCTCCCCGACCGCTGCAAGTCGTGGAGCCCGCCGAACCGCCTTCTGAAGACCTCACCCTCCGTGCCCAGCGACTAACTCTACTTCTGTCCACAGCAGATGCTCCATAGACTTTGCACAAACGTTTGCGAATATTCCTCGCAGTTTCTTTCTCTGCAGCGAGAAATTCTATGACGAAACGTTGCTTGTAACGTCCATCACCTACAGACGCCATTTTGAAACTGTCCTGCGGCTACGCTATCTGTCGGAAGTGACGGAAACTTGGCGCACTCGCTCAGGAGACTTCAAATAACACGTACGTAGCGTTTCGCATTCGGAGAATTGTTTTCGGCTGCGAAAAAAAATGCGGTGCATTACTTTCTGGCAACCCTCGTACATAATTTCGACTAAATGCCAAGAAGGCCAGTACCTTCAGGACTGCAGGTGGGTACCGGATAATACTGTCTTGCAGCTCGTGGCTGTTAACAACTATTTAATCTCGGCATATTTAGCACACCACAATTGACTGATGCACTTCGTAAGCAGGTTGTTGCGCGGACTAGTAGCGCTGTTTTGGGGCGCTATATAAAGGACTGCGCGGTCCCTCCCACCGGAGGTTCGAGTCCTCCCTCAGGCATGGGTGTGTGTGTGTGTGTGTGTGTGTGTGTGTGTGTGTGTGTGGTTCTTAGCAAACGTTAGTTTAAGTTAATTTAGATAGTGTGTAAGTCTAGGGACCGATGATCTCAGCAGTTTTATCCCTAAGGGATTCACACTCACACAACCAGGAGAGCCACTCCTTGACCGCTACACTTCCCGGTACCGGTTGGCCGAGCGGTTCTAGGCTCTTCAGTCTGGAACCGCGAGACTGCTACGGTCGCAGGTTCGAATCCTGCCTCGGGCATGGATGTGTGTGATGCCCTTAGGTTAGTTAGGTTTAAGTAGTTCTATGTTCTAGGGGACTGATGACCGCAGATGTTAAGTCCCATAGTACTCAGAGCCATTTGAACCATTTGAACTCACCTGTACCAACGACCAACGCTGGGGGAAAAGTCCGGCCCCCATACCGCAAAGGTGAACGGTATAAACTCCAGGACTCCGAGTACTCAGGCACACCCACTTAGCTCCGTGTCCCACACACCACTCACTACTACACAGCCCCAGTGGGAACACCAAAACCAAGCAAAGTTGATACGACGAGAGCCAGAATCGAGGCAACGCGCGCAGAAGTGGTGCCAATAGGATATTGCATGCGCCCTCAAAGAAGTCGCCACGGCTCATTCATATTCTGAAGACTGCTTAAGCTGCGGCGCTAGAGACACGATTGTTATACGCGAGAACAATTCTGGCGAACCTCGTAACACAATCTGGCCATTTTTGGACTTACGCTGCTAATACTTAGAGCCATCGATATGATAACAGTTGTATGAGATTTGCGGGTGTATACAGGGTGCGAAATGTACTGAGCTGGGATGATAAGTACAGGTATCTTCTTCAGTGCTGCTTCAATTCATCTTCCATAGTGGGTCGCTGGGGATGGCATGGCAGCCTCTCGCCGACCCTTGACCAGATGCTTCATACGCCAGAAAGGTCTGGAGGACGGGCCGCCAGGGCAACAGTCCAACTATAGGTCAGGACAGCGAGGACAACATGATGTCTTGTGTTCTCCTGTCGAAAGTTATCGTCAGAGAGCCCTCGAAGATAGGGTGTGGCTACCTGTCTTAATACACCAGGAAAATAACAGCCGCTGTCCAAATTGCGAGCTATACGAACCAGAGGAGATCGTGCTTTGCTGCCAACGGCACATCACGCCATTACGCCAGGTGCTAGGGCCGTAAAACGATGAAGCATGCAATCTGGCAAAGTTCATTCTCCATGGGGCCTCCACACACTGGTAAGTCCGTCGTGATACTGTACGCAGAATAGGGAAAGACAACATGGTGCTATTGGGCGCACCGCCGCCCAGGGAAGCCGCAACAGTGGTCCCGAAGGTGGCAGTCTGTGGAGTTCCAAATGTCGTCGCACTACGTGGGTACCTGGCTTGACGCAATTTTTTTCGTTCCACGTTTGTGACAAGGCTGCACGAACCCGCAAGCCCAGTGGGGAACGTCTGTCCTCTCGGGCGCAAGTCGCATGGGGCAGCAAGGATCCTGCACTCCTCCGCCTCTGACATGTGTGAGCAACAATATCGCGGAAGGACAGAACATCGTCTCGTAAAGCTACAACACTGTGGCTGCCGATTCCGACACATTCTGGTGGATGTTTTTCCTTTTCACATGACACGTAACGCCATCATCTCATAAACAGCGTGCGTTCAATTGCAATTTCTGAGTGAGAAACTCACCGTGTAAGGTCTTCCCTTATGTACGGAATGTAGATGGCGTCACTCCTACTCCGTACGGATGCACTCAACTGCCACTCGTTTGCATACCTAAGCATGTAGTGCACCTCATACCGATCTGACGCTGTTTGCATGTCCCCTTCATGGTGTTGCATTTTTAATAGCCAGCAATTTAATTTAAATCTGAATGAGAGACATAGCACCGAACGAAGACCGTCAAGGCAGGTAAATGTAGTGTGTAAGGTGCTTACTGGCTGGTAGGTCGTGGGTCAAATATCTACACCTCGCCCTTGACAAGAAAAATGGCTCTGAGCACTATGTGACTTAACTTCTGAGGTCATCAGTCGCCTAGAACTTAGAACTAATTAAACCTAACTAACCTAAGGACATCACACACATCCCTGCCCGAGGCAGGATTCGAACCTGCGACCGGAGCGGTCGCTCGGCTCCAGACTGTAGCGCCTAGAACCGCACGGCCACTCCGGCCGGCTCGGCCTTGACATTTTGTCTGAAACTGCGACACGATCTTGCAGGCTGCGGTGGTCGTACGACGGTATATAACTTTAATAGTGCAGGAAGACAGAGACCTAGAAGATAGCACTGGTGACACTGACTGGCATGCAACAAAAGGTACAGCTACTGCTTGTCGGAAGGACAGAAGAGGAGTGAAATTTTCCATTTCCGCTCCAGCCCAGCTCTGTATACTAAACATAGACGCGTCGGCTCGCGGATCAGCGGCTCAGTATGCAGATTTACTTAAATAACGGCTCTAGTTTCATAAAAACGTATTTACTTGTCACAGTCAGTTTCTTCCCACGCTATGATTTTCAAGGTCAAGTATTCCATCTTTCCTTCTCTCTTTGTTTTCTCCGATCCTTCACTGGTTGCTTTCAACTAGGTTGCATCAGTTTCTCTTAGGACTCAGAAAGAGCTTGATTTACGGAGTTAAATGTGGCTTTCATTTCAGATCTAAAAATTATGTTGTTAAGGGTTACATGCGTGGCGTCAAATGATGTACTTCCCGGACTCTGAGGTCCGGTTCCGGCTGATATGCGTCTCGTTCCTAAGGGTTCGCCTGTAGCTGGGGCAGACATGTCGTACAATGTTCTTGGGAGAAAACTATCTTCTGAAGATTGCAACAACCGCCACCGCCGAAACGTCACATATGAGATGCATACTTACAGGGCCATAGTCTATCTACCCGGTAAAACAAAGAAGGAAAAAAGAAAAAAAAACATGACGTACACTTGTTACTGTCAAATAAAATCTTTCAGAAAAGATCTGTATATACACTACATATACTGAGATGACAAAAGTCATAAGCTGTCGCCTAATTTCGTGTCGGATCTCCTTTTTCCCACCGTAATGCAGCACCTCGACTTGGCATGGAAGTCCCCTATAGAAATATTGAGCCATGTTGTCTCTATAGACGTCCATAAGTGCGAAAATGTTGCCGTTGCAGGAGTTAATGCACAAACCGGCCTCTCGATTATGTCCCATAAATGTTTGATGAGATTTATGTCGTGTGGTTTCGGCAGCCGGAGTGTTCTTCAAACCAATCACAAACAACTGTCACCCAGTGACATAACATCGTTGTTTGGGAACATGAAATCCATGAGTGGCTGCAAATGGTCTCGAAGTAGCCGCATATAACCATTTCCAGTCAATGGTCGCTTGTTGGACCGGAGGACCCGGTCCATTCCATGTAAACGCAAACCACACCATTACGGAGCCACCAGCAGCTTGCACAGTGCCTTGTTGACAGCTTGGGTCCATGGCTTCGTGGCGTCTGCGCCACACTCGAACTCTACCATCACCACTTATCAACTGAAATCGGGACTCATCTCACTACCCCACGCCCGCATCTCGTGGTCGTGCGGTAGCGTTCTCGCTTCCCACGCCCGGGTTCCCGGGTTCGATTCCCGGCGGGGTCAGGGATTTTCTCTGCCTCGTGATGGCTGGGTGTTGTGTGCTGTCCTTAGGTTAGTTAGGTTTAAGTAGTTCTAAGTTCTAGGGGAGTTATGACCACAGCGGTTGAGTCCCATAGTGCTCAGAGCCATTTGAACCATTTTTCACTACCCCACGGTTTCCCAGTCGTCTACGGTCCAACCGATATGGTCGCGAGCCCAGGAGAGGTACTGGAGGCTATGTCATGCAATTAGCAAAGGCACTCGTGTCGATCGTCTGCTGCCATAGCCCATTAACGCCAAAAACTCCGGCCCCAATAGCCCAAAGGTGGACGGTTTTAAGTCGCTGCAATCGCCTGGACGTACCTTGATCATACGTCGCACACTGATTCCTGCGGTTATTTCATGCAGTGTTGCTTGTTTGCTAGCGCTGACAGCACTACGCAAACGCCACTGCTCTCGGTTGTTAGGTGAAGGCCGTCGGCCACTGCGGTGTCCGCGGTAAGAGGTAATGCCTGAAGTTTTGTATTCCCTGAACACTCTTGACACTGTGAGTCTCGCAATCCTGAATTCCTTAACGATCTACGAAACGGAATGTCCCTAGCGTCTAGCTCCAATTACTATTGCGTGTTCAAAGTCTGTTCATTATCGTCTTGCGCCCATATTCTCACTGGAAACCTTTGCACATGAATCCTTGAGCACGAACGACAGCTCTGCCAAAGCACTGCCTTTTTATACCTTGTGTAAGCGACACTACCGCCATCTGTGTATCTGCATATCGCTGTCCTATCACATTTGTCACGTCAATGTAGTGTAGGTATTCACAGCGCTGCTTTGTTTTTCGCGATAAACAGACCTCTTATTGTTGAGAGTATGTTAAATAAACATTATTCTAATGTCTTTGTCTCAAAAAGGACATTGGTAAATGTTTTATTGAAATTAGAGTTAATCTTTAACGATCAAATAGCGTTAACATTTGTTTTGTCTGGAAGTATAGCCCTATATATTTTGTTTAACTAAAAGTCCGCCCCCCGTACCTGAGTGGTGCCGGCACGGTAGCTCAGCGTGTTCGGTCAGAGGGTTATCTGCCCTCTGCAATAAACAAAAACTGAGTTAATGAATCACCGATGAATTTAAACAAGCATCATGGTACGTCCGCCCCGAACAAATAAAAAACGAACACTATCGAACGAAATGAGATTTTTTTAAAAAAAAAAGTGGTCAACGCGACAGAATGTCAATCCTAAGGGCCCGGATTCGATTCCCGGCGCGGTCGGAGATTTTCTCCGCTCAGAGACTGGGTGTTGTGTTGTCCTAATCATCATCATTTCATCCCCATGGACGCGCAAGCCGCCGAAGTGGCGTCAGATCGAAAGACTTGCACCAGGCGAACGGTCTACCCGACGGGAGGACCTAGTCACACGACATTTAACTAAAATGGTTTTGAAGTCAAATTATTCTTTTTATTTCTCACATTTTTTTAATAATTGAGATACTCTAAACGCATAGTTAACTCTTCTTTGTGTCGGCGCAGTAGCAATAAGTGGAGGTCATTTTCTTGCACCGTGTATTGATGAGAACAATTAGTGGATAAATCTAAATACCCTTGCGTCATGTTCTAAGAAATGTTGCGTGTAAGATAGCTACGAGGACAACTGCTCTTTGTATTTCTACAGGAGGAGGGAAAGGCCGTACCACCCACCTAGACATCAGGCTGATGCTTGTAGAACTGTGATTGATGCTTGTAGCATTGTGATTGATGTGCATAGCATTGTGATTGATGCGTGTTGCTTTGTGACTAATGCGCGTGGCGTTGCTGAGGCCTTTAAGCTCAACGAGTCGTCAGTGCTCGATAATACGATTCGTTTCAGTGTGAAGAAATTCATTTCCATGTCTTATCTGTGTGATTTACTGGAATCTGTGGCAGGCCGAATCATTCGGATGGCAGAAGATGGTTTTACGATTATATTATTTATCGTTCAGAATACCATATTATTCATAGACAGATATAATCCGTTTCGTCATTTACGTCATCAAGAGAATGTGACTAGCAGCTAGAGAGCTAGTTTGGTGTTTCGTGTGTAGAACGACATATTTGCTCATATTATGTGATATTAGCGTGGGATGAAAGCCAATCTATGATACATTAAAACAGATTATAGTAATATGAAAAAGGACACTATTTCGCCAGATTAATAAATCGCTGCTACTTCAAACATAAGTTTTTTAGTTATAGCGAAAGATAAACACTATATTTGTTCCTAGAAATAAGAGGGAAAAATTACAAAAACTACCGTGAGTAGAAGAAAGTGTTGGGTACATTTCGAAGTACATAAACATTCATTTTTTAGTAGCTGAATACGTGAATAAGTCAGAACACTTCTAACACACTGTCCAGTGATTTTCGGACAGTATAAATAGATGTAGATGCTGAATGCAGAGGTTCAAATGGCTCTAAGCACTATGGGACTTAGCATCTGACGTCATCAGTCCCCTAGACTTAGAGCTACTTAAACCTAACTAACCTAAGGACATCACACACATCCATGCCCGAGGCAGGATTCGGATCTGCGACCGTAGTAGCCGCGCGGTTCCAGACTGAGCGCCTAGAACCGCTCGTCCACAGCCGCCGGCGAATGCAGAGGTCTCTGGTGTGACGTCACATTTGCTGGACTGCTGTTCAAATCGCTCGCGAATATTTTATATAGTTTTAGATTTCAGATATTATTGATGTTAATATCTTTTGTAAAAATAACTCATTAGTGGATTTTCATTCATCTCAGTCATTCTTTTTCTGTTATTGATTCGAGTGGTCTGTTATTCGTGAGTGTGCTTACGTCGTTCATCGAAATCTCCCCATCGCACCCCCCTCGGATTTAGTTATAACTTTGCACAGTGGATAGGCCTTGATAAACCGAACACAGATCAATTGAGAAAACAGGAAGAAGTTGTGTGGAACTGTGAAAAAATAAGCAAAATATACAAACTGAGTAGTCCATGGGTCACATATGAAACATCACGGAGTTCCTGGGTTCAGGAGCGCCGTAGTCTCGTGGTAGCGTGAGCAGCTGCAGATGAAGAGGTCAGAGGTCCTTGGTTCACGTCTTCCCACAAATGAAAACTTTACTTTCTTTATTTTTACATAGTTATTATCTGTCCGTTCGTTCATTGACGTCTCTGTTCACTGTAATAAGTTTAGTGTCTGTGTTTTGCGACCGCATCGCAAAACCGTGCGATTAGTAGACGAAAGGACGTGCCTCTCCAATGGGAACGGAAAACATTTGATCGCAAGGTCATAGGTCAACCGATTCCTCCACAGGAAAACACATCTGATATATTCTATACGACACTGGTGACGGCATGTGCGTCACATGACAGGAATATGTTGTCGACCGACCTAACTTGTACACTTGGCCCAATGGGTAAAAAGACTCTTCTACCTTTCCCGATTTAGGTTTTCTTGTGGATGTGATAATTACTCCCAAAAAAGTGATGAAAACATAAGAGTTTGTCACATAAACTGGAAATAAAAAATTAAAATTCTCACTTGATTGAAGATTTGAACCAAGTACCTTTCGCTCCGCAGCTGCTCACGTTACCACGAGACCACAGAGCTCATGCAGTCCCTCCCTCCTTGATGTTACCTATCTTCCCATGAACTACTCAGTTTGTATATTTTGCTTATTTTTTCTCAGTTCCACACAACTTCTTCCTGTTTTCTCAATTGATCTGTGTTCAGTTTTTCAAGGCCTATCCACTGTGCCAACTTATAACTAAATCTGAGGAGGGTGCGATGGGGAGGTTCCCTTGTGAGTAGTGTTTACATTTTGCGGCGTGCGGTTGCAGCTGTAGCGGTTGTAAAGCTAAGTACTGAAAAAGCTGTTTGTACACTGTATTCGAATATTAAATGAAGTAGTTTTCAGTCGTTCATCCAAATATTAGCAGTGTGTTTACATTTCGTGGCGTGCAGTTGCAGCTGAAGCGGTTCTTAAGTTCCTGCAGAACTGTTTGTGCACTGTTATCGGTTATTAAATGTAGTAGTTTTCAATGGTGTCTCGTGCTGTTTCTGATGAAATAACTGTTGAATAAACGTTTGGAAACTTTCGACCGGTGTTTTTATAGAGTTGTTTGTGCGTTGAAGTCATTTATTAAATTTTGAACGGTAGTTTTCAGCTGACGTTTCTTATTCTTTGTAGTGAAATATTTCAGTAAAACTTTCGTTTACTGTGTTTAATTTCGCTGAGTGTTCCAGTAGTCGCTTGAATTTTTGGTTTTAGTTAAGAAATTGTGTGTAGTTTTTGTAGTATTGGTATTAGTTGTAGTTTAGTAGTACTAATAAAAGTAGTTGCTTTCTTACTAGAGAGCGAATTTCGGGACCACTATTGTTAGTCCTTTAAATAGTTCTACTGTTGTAATTGAACTTAAGTAACGCGGACGTATAGTTTTTTTCAATAACTGTTAACATTTTGCCATGAATGAGAAGTGTTGGCTTTGTCGTAGGTTTGTGAGTAGTGGGTTACGGTGTGAGATGCAGTGGGGAAGCCAGTGGGTATTGTAGCGAGATCCTCTCCTGGAAAAGCGGAATTTGTAGCAGAAATAGGTTGACAGAGGAACAGGAGCGTAAGATCTGTGCGCTTTAGGTGCAGTTAGAAAACGCAAAGGAGGAACTAGGTAGGTTGATGAGGGTGACGATATGCTAGAGAATGGGAACCGGCAGTTTTTTGAAAGAACGCTGCTAGGAGGAGGATATATTCAGGCAGTTGTACTTTGCGTATAACCAGTAGCCCCTGCTGTTCAATCTTCACATCGAAGACGCAGTGGTGGAAATAAAAGAACGTTTCCAGAGTTGGATTAAAATTCAGGGTGAAAGGATATCAATGATAAGATTCGCTGATGACATTGCTATCCTCAGTGTGAAGACGAATTACAAGATCTGTTGAATGAACAGTCTAGTGAGTATAGATTGACAGCAAAGCAGAAAACGACAAAGGTAATGAGATGTCACAGAAGTGAAAACACCGATGAACTTAACATTAAAATTGAGAATCAGTAAGTAGACGACGATAAGGAATCCTACTACTTAGGCAGCAAATTAACCCATGACGGGCAGAGCAAGGATGGCATAAAAAGCAGACTAACACTGTCAGAAGGGCATTTCTGGACAAGAGAAATCTAGAAATATCAAACATACGAGGGGCGTTTGAAAAGTCCGTGCAAAGTCCGAGAGATAGTGCCACTGGCGCGTATCGAGGACATGTTTAGTTAGTAGAATCTTTGGAAAGAAAGCACACCAAGTTTCAGGCATATTGGTCTATTTCTTTGTGTTTGGCATTCGTGTGAATCAAGGAAGTCGAGTGATTGTCAAAAAATGGACGAAAAAGAAATTCGTGTGGTGATTATACATTACTTTATGAAAGGCAAAACGCCTCAGGAGACTAAAGACAAGCTTGATAAACATTACGGTGACTCTGCACCTTCGATCAGAGCAGTTTATAAGTGGTTTCAAAATTTTCGGAGTGGCCGTATGGGCACAACTGATGCTGAACGTTCTGGACGTCCTGTGGAGGTTACGACTCCAGAAATCATTGATAAAATCCATGATATGGTGATGGATGACAGAAGAGTTAATGGGCGTGAGATTGCTACTGCTGTGGGGATCTCGAATGAATGGGTACATAATACACTCCTGGAAATTGAAATAAGAACACCGTGAATTCATTGTCCCAGGAAGGGGAAACTTTATTGACACATTCCTGGGGTCAGATACATCACATGATCACACTGACAGAACCACAGGCACATAGACACAGGCAACAGAGCATGCACAATGTCGGCACTAGTACAGTGTATATCCACCTTTCGCAGCAATGCAGGCTGCTATTCTCCCATGGAGACGATCGTAGAGATGCTGGATGTAGTCCTGTGGAACGGCTTGCCATGCCATTTCCACCTGGCGCCTCAGTTGGACCAGCGTTCGTGCTGGACGTGCAGACCGCGTGAGACGACGCTTCATCCAGTCCCAAACATGCTCAATGGGGGACAGATCCGGAGATCTTGCTGGCCAGGGTAGTTGACTTACACCTTCTAGAGCACGTTGGGTGGCACGGGATACATGCGGACGTGCATTGTCCTGTTGGAACAGCAAGTTCCCTTGCCGGTCTAGGAATGGTAGAACGATGGGTTCGATGACGGTTTGGATGTACCGTGCACTATTCAGTGTCCCCTCGACGATCACCAGTGGTGTACGGCCAGTGTAGGAGATCGCTCCCCACACCATGATGCCGGGTGTTGGCCCTGTGTGCCTCGGTCGTATGCAGTCCTGATTGTGGCGCTCACCTGCACGGCGCCAAACACGCATACGACCATCATTGGCACCAAGGCAGAAGCGACTCTCATCGCTGAAGACGACACGTCTCCATTCGTCCCTCCATTCACGCCTGTCGCGACACCACTGGAGGCGGGCTGCACGATGTTGGGGCGTGAGCGGAAGACGGCCTAACGGTGTGCGGGACCGTAGCCCAGCTTCATGGAGACGGTTGCGAATGGTCCTCGCCGATACCCCAGGAGCAACAGTGTCCCTAATTTGCTGGGAAGTGGCGGTGCGGTCCCCTACGGCACTGCGTAGGATCCTACGGTCTTGGCGTGCATCCGTGCGTCGCTGCGGTCCGGTCCCAGGCCGACGAGCACGTGCACCTTCCGCCGACCACTGGCGACAACATCGATGTACTGTGGAGACCTCACGCCCCACGTGTTGAGCAATTCGGCGGTACGTCCACCCGGCCTCCCGCATGCCCACTATACGCCCTCGCTCAAAGTCCGTCAACTGCACATACGGTTCACGTCCACGCTGTCGCGGCATGCTACCAGTGTTAAAGACTGCGATGGAGCTCCGTATGCCACGGCAAACTGGCTGACACTGACGGCGGCGGTGCACAAATGCTGCGCAGCTAGCGCCATTCGACGGCCAACACCGCGGTTCCTGGTGTGTCCGCTGTGCCGTGCGTGTGATCATTGCTTGTACAGCCCTCTCGCAGTGTCCGGAGCAAGTATGGTGGGTCTGACACACCGGTGTCAATGTGTTCTTTTTTCCATTTCCAGGAGTGTATTTTGCATAAACATTTGGACATGAGAAAACTATCCGCAAGATGGGTTTCGCGATTGCTCATGCTTGACCAAAAACGGAATCGTGTGAAATGCTGCAAGGATGGTTTGCAGCTGTGCAGGAAGAATACGCAGGACTTTGAGCGTCGTTTCGTCACTATGGATGAAACATGGATACATTACTATACTCCTTAGACCAAACAACAATTTAAACAATGGGTTACCAAGGGAGAATCTGCACCGAAAATGGTGAAGACCATTCCTTCGACGCGCGGTATTAACCGAGCGGACTGGGGCGCTGCAGTCATGGACTGTAGTGTGTAAGCTTAGGGACTGATGACCTTAACAGTTAAGTCCCATAATATTGCACTCACATTTGGAACATTTGAACCATTCCTTCGGCCGGAAGGGTTATGGCGAGTGTCTTTTGTGATTCGCAAGGGATAATCCTCATCGACTATCTGGAAGAGGGTAAAACTATTACAGATGCATATTATTCATCGTTATTGGACCATTTGAAAACCGAGCTGCGAGAAAAACGTCGGCTATTGGACCGCAAAAAAGTCCTTTTCCATCACGACAATGCACAAGCACACACCTCAGCAGTTGTGGTCGCAGTATTATTGGAAATAGGATTCTAGCTCGTTTCACACCCCCCCCCCCCTATTCTCCAGACTTGGCTTCCTTGGACTACTATTTGTTCCCCCATTTGAAGAAATGGCTGGCGCGACAAAGATCTTATTCAGACGAGGATTACAGCAACTAATATCTATTTTGCAGACTTGCACAGTTCATATTATTCAGAAGAGATCAACAAATTAGAACAGCGTTTGACGAAGTGTATAAGTCTAAAAGAAGACTATGTCGAAAAATTAAAAAGATTTACCCCAAACACGTAAGTAGTTTTTGTTTTTGCGTGGATTTTTCAAACGCCCCTCGTAGGTCTTAATTTGAGGAAGAAATTTCTAAGAATGTGCGTTTGGAGCACAGTATTGTATGGTAGTGAGACATGGACTATGAGAAAACCGGAATAGAAGAGAGTCCACAGCTCGTGGTCGTGCGGTAGCGTTCTCGCTTCCCGCGCCTGGGTTCCCGCGTTCGATTCCCGGCAGGGTCAGGCATTTTCTCTGCCTCGTGATGACTGGGGGTTGTGTGATGTCCTAAGGTTAGTTAGGTTTAAGCAGTTCTAAGTTCTAGGGGACTGATGACCATAGATGTTAAGTCCCATAGTGCTCAGAGCCATTTCAATCATTTTGAACAGAAAAGAAACGAAGCATTTGAGATTTGGTGCTGCAGAAGAATGCTGAAAATTTGATGAACTAATAAGGTAAGGAATGAGGAGGTTCTCCTCAGATACGGCGAGGGAAAGAATGTATGGGAAGCTTTGACAAGAATAAGGGACAGGACGATAGGACACCTGTTGAGACATCAGAGAATAGCTTTCGCGGTATTAGAGGAAGCAGTAGAGGGTAAAAACTGTAGGGGAAGACAGAGATTGGAATACATCCAACAAGTGATTCAGGACGAAAGTTGCAAGTGCTGCTCTCTCTGAGATGAAGTGATTGGCACAGGAGAGGAATTCGATGTGGCTCGCTTCAAACTAGTCAGATGACTAATGACTCAAAGACGAAACCATCCTTCAGTTTATTATCCAGCTTGGAGGCGGCGCCCACCTACGGCCAGTCTTGACGGCACCGGAGGCAGGGGAAGTGGTCGGTGAGTGGGTGACTGGACACTTTTATCGCCTCGCCGGGCGCGGCCGGTGTTAGTGGCGGCTGTTTACCCGGGGCCGACGCTCGATACGCCCTCGTGACGCAGACGGCGACGCCCTCCGGCTGGGCCAACATGCGCCGCGGCACTCCGCCCGCACACTTTCGCCACACGTGTCAGCCAGCCGGCACCAGGGGACACGTGTAGCAAGGCCCGGCGACGCACGCGGCGGAAGACTATCAATGCTGACGCGGATAGGATTTTCCTCCACGCGAGCACATGGGTCTAGCCTAATCGGATGATGATGATGATGATGATGTTTTGGTTTGTGGGGCGCTCAACTGCGTGGTTATCAGCGCCCGTACAATTATCCAATCTTTGCTCAGTCCAATTTCGCCACTTTCCTGGATGATGATGAAATGATGAGGACAACACAAACACCCAGTCATCTCGAGGCAGGTGAAAATCGCTGACCCCGCCGGGAATCGAACCCGGGACCCCGTGCTCGGGAAGCGAGAACGCTACCGCGAGACCACGAGCGGCGGACACCTAATCGGAACATGGCAGGAAATTATTAGAGCAGCGCATCCGCGAGGAAACACGCGGCTGGCGGTTGCCTCACGCGCTATCTACGCGATCTAGCGCAAGCCGAGTGCCGTGCAGCTAAGGAAACGTGGGGACAGTGCAGCGTCCCTAAAGGACCCACCAAGCGTTGTAACTGGAGTTGCTCACTACCAAAACTGCGGTCCGGTAATTTTGGTACAGTACATAAGTCACGTAGTAAATCAGGGCCAATGACAGCGTGCCAAATTTGACACGTGCTGCATGTGCGGGCCACTTGCGGTCCAGGACTCGACCGCTCTCGGTTCTACTATGCCATTCTCGGAAGCACCCGCTACACTGCGACGTTTCATTTAGTACTGCGGTGCGGCCTTTTTCTGTAGGCACAACTTGTAATATTGGTACCTGTTTCGACAGCTTAAATAAACTTACATTCGATAATCAAACCATGCAGGTTCATAAAACCCATCCGTGTAAAAATTTCTTAGATCGTCGCTGAGCAGCGACCACCTGATATTTCGAAGAATACCTTACGCGCCACGGCGCGGAATACGAACTGTTCATAAACTGTATCGATAGAGATATTTTGTGTTTCTTATTTTTTGACAGCTGAATAATTGTAATCATCTTCTGTTAATACAATCGTGATATTTTTTTAAAGACGTGGTCCGCAATCACTAATTAGTTATTATAAAATATTACTATTGTTCAGTGCTATTTAAGAATTGATGTGTGCACCTAAGATGAAATATCGAAGATGTTAAAGGACTCTTTTTAAGGAAACAGCCAGAAAGATAGAAAATTGAAATTGTGCGGAACCTGTTGTTAGCAATACTGACTAAGGTAATTAAATAAGTTATTGTGCTCTCTCAAATGCAGTAGTGCCTGCTTATTACTTAAAGTATTTCTATGCTGTCCATCTCCTATTAATAGCAACAGAAAAAACGGTGTTTTTATACTTTTCATAGAGCTACCAGGAACCGACTGTACCCCGGCAAACGTCGTAGTTAAGGCAGAAGGCGCATTGCTATTTGCCTTGTTTGTGATTTAAATCCAACTTCTTTTAATGTGTGGTGTAGTACAGCAAAGAAAATTTTCAGCTCTGTCTGGTCCCTTAGGTTTCTCTGTTCGTAGTTGGTATGTCTCATATGCGATCGTGATCGAACATGATCACGACACAAATAAATTAAGTGGCAATGCGAACTCTGTTCTTGATCTTGAGAACGCTACACCTTCTGCAAACGATTTCAGGTAACATATAAAATATGACATACAATACTTAAGTTTTTTGAAAAGTCTTTGCTCTTCCCGCCAAGAAGTGGTGGAAAACTCACAACAGATTTCTGAATCTTCACAAGAGAATAATAATCTAATCAAAATATCATTAAAAAAAACACCACAAACTCTAGTCTGTTATGCAGAATCGTGATATCAGCGCTGTTTACCCTTCGCTATATGTTCGTGATATGAAGGACAATTTTAAGTGCAGAGGCTGTTTGCACAAAAAGAGAGAGTCTAGCGATCTATCGTCAAAACTTTAAAAATGAATGGGGATGACAGAAGAGATGGATGAGAATTCTGAAGATCTATCATGCAGTCGCATATGCGACGGTTAGTGGAAATTTGCTATGATATGATATCACAGTACCATACAGAAAGAATATAAAGATGTAGTAGACAACGAAACAGCAAAAAATTAAAGTGATAGACAGACGGTATTCATCGTTCTGGACATCCATTAGTACTTGGTGCTACATTTTCGGGCTTTTTTTTCCTTTATTGTTATTTTAATACCTGAAAAATCAGGTAGGCTGTCAGCGGCATGCTACGCCGCTTTTCAGCCATAGTGTTGACAATAACAGTACACAGAATGGAGAATTAGAATGAACATAGTGACGGGCAAAAAATAGTGGTCACAGATACACAAAAAACACGGAGCTGTTCACACTCGACGATAACGACACTGAAAACACGTTGACACGGCGCACATAACACTGATGAATCCGACGGCACAAGTGAACGTAGAAGCGTGACGGCGAACACTGAACACTAAACACGACGGCACACACACGAGACACTGATGGCGATGATCTCCGGCGTGCGAAAGTCCATGTAGCGTGTGCGAGTCCGGGGACCTGCCAAGAGGGGAAGAAGGGTGAGGGGGGGTGGAGGGGGTGGAGATGGGAGAACAAAGATGACAATGGCTGAGGAGATGGGAGGAGGAGTAGAGGGACAGGGGAGGGGAGGCCCAGGGGAGGAGTGGGGAGAAAGGGAGGAGGGAGGGAGGGTGCCCAAAGGAACAGACACAGGAAGAAGGAGGGAGGATCGAAGTTGGTAGGAGGGGTAAATGGAGGGGAGGAGGACATCATCAGGGAGGGGGAGCTGGCGGAAGCCACCTTGGGAGAGGGTAAGGAGGGTGGAGAGATGGAGACCAGGTCGGACGTGGGAATACAGGCGCAGCAGTGGGCGGGGGTGGGAGAGGATGGGTGAGACAAGTGGATGAGGAGGATCGAGTTTGCGGGAGGTGTGCAGGATCCGTATCCTTTGAAAGAAAAGGAGGAGGTGGGGGAAGGGGATGAGATCATACAGGATCCGCGTGGGGAGACGGATGTGATAGGCGAGGCGGGATTTATAAAAGGGGGTGGAGATCCAGGCCAGATGGGTGTAACAAAGGATAGGGTGGATGAGGGATTTATAGGTGTGGAGGATGGTGGAGGGGTCCAGACCCCACATATGGCCGGAAAGGAGCTTGAGGAGACTGAGTCGGGAGTGTGCCTTGGCTTGGATTGTCCGGAGATGGGGAGTCCAGGAGAGGCGGTGGTCGAGGGTGATGCCAAGGTACTTAAGGTGGGAGTGATGGCGATAGGACAGCCATAGATGGTGAGATAGAAATCAAGGAGGCGGAAGGAAGGGGTGGTCTTGCCTACAATGATCGCCTGGGTTTTGGATGGTTTGACCTTGAGCAACCACTGGTTGCACCAAGCGGTGAACCAGTCAAGATGGGATTGGAGAAGGTGTTGGGAGCGCTGCAAGGTGGGGGCAATGGCAAGGAAGGCGGTGTCATCGGAAAACTGGAGAAGGTGGACTGGGGGTGACGGCGGCGGCATGTCTGCCGTTTACAAAAGGTACAGAAGGGTGGAGAGGACAGAGCCTTGGGGCACACCGGCGGAGGGGAAAAAGGTGTAGGAATCCGTGTTATGGATGGTGATGTAGGAAGGACGGTGGGAGAGAAAGGAGCCGATCAGACGGACGTAGTTAATGGGAAGGGCGAAGGTTTGGAGCTTGAAGAGGAGACTGGAATGCCATACGCGGTCATAAGCACGTTCGAGGTCCAGGGAGAGGAAGATCGCGGAGCGACGGGAATTAAGCTGGTCGGAAACGAGATGAGTGAGGTGAAGGAGAAGGTCGTCGGAAGAGAAGGATGGCCGAAAGCCACACTGGGTAATGGGAAGGAGACGGTGCTGGCAGAGATGCTGGTGGATACGTCGGGTGAGGATAGATTCCAGGACCTTGCTGAAGACCGAGGTAAGGCTGATGGGACGGTAGGAGGAGACAGCGGACGGCGGTTTGCCAGGTTTAAGGAACATCAGGATATGGGAGGTTTTCCACAGGTCGGGGCAGTAACCGGTGGACAGGACTACATTGTAGAGCCTGGCCAGAGTGGAGAGGAAAGCGACAGGAGCTTCACGAAGGTGACGGTAGGTGACACGATCGTGACCAGGAGCAGTGTTGCGTTTTGTGCGGAGTGTAGCAATGAGATCCTGTGTAGTGATAGGGGCATTGAGTTCCGTGTGTGCAATGTTGTCCAAGTACTGAAAACCAGGTGCGAGGGGAGGGATAGAGGTGTCAGTTCGATCGCGGACATCCGGGAAGAGGGAGTAATCGAACTGGGGATCATCGGGGATGGAAAACACATCGGAGAGGTAGGAGGCAAAGTGATTGGCCTTACTAAGGATGTCAGGGAAGGGGTGATCATCATGGAGAAGAGGATAGTAGGGGGAGGGTTTATTTCCGGTAAGGCGACGGAGGGCTGATTAGAACTTGGATGATTTGATAGGTAGGGTAGCATTTAGACGGGTGCATGTCTGTCGCCAGTCCCGGCGTTTCTTAGCTGTGAGAAAATTACGAATGTGTCGCTGGAGTTGCCGGTGGCTTCGTAGTGTGTCCGGGTCACGCGTGCGAAGGTAGGCACGGTAGAGACGGCGGAATTCATGGAGGAGGAGGACGGCCTGTGGGGGTAAGGTAGGACGGTGGGGGTGGATGGCGACCGTAGGGACGTGGGCCTCCACGGCCTCAGACAAGGTCTGCTGGAGAAAGGAGGCGGCATTGGTTACATTGTCAGGGTGGTGGTAGGTGAAGGGGTGGCTATCGACCTGGGTGGAAAGAGTAGCCCGGTAGGCATTCCAGTTGGCACGGGAATTGTCATGGACGTACTTAGGGGGAGGGTCATTGCGAGGGTCGGGGCGGGGGCGACGACCGTCTGAAACGGTGAGGACAGGGAGATGGTCGCTACCAAAAGGCTCCAGGACGTCCACCATTATGCGGCCAAGGAGGTTGGGGGAGGAAAGGATAACATTGGGAGTGGAGTTGGATTCGGGACGGGTGTGCTGGGGGATGGGGATGAGGTCGCCTTGAAGGGAGGAGAGGAACCGATGCCACCGCCATAACTGGGCGGCGGAACGACTATGGATGTTGAGGTCGGCGGCGATCACGTAGGAGGAGAAGGTAAGGTCAATGTGGGAGAGGAAGTCGAAGGGAATAGGGGCGTTAGGGCGGACATAGATGGTGGCGGAGGTAACAGTAAGGCCGGGGAAGAAGAGACTAAGGATCAGGTGTTCGGTGGGGTCGGGAAGGAGAGGCTGGAGCCAAACGGGGATCTGGCGGTGGTGACCAATGGCAACTCCACCAAGCGCAACCAGGAGGGGATTATCGGAGCGGTGGAGGAGGTAGGGCGAAGTGTGGACGGTGTGGTGGGGTTGGAGGAAGGTTTCATTGAGGAGGAAGGCATCCACGTGGTGGGAGGCAAGGGTGTGCAGGAAGAGGTTCTTGTTGGCAGGGAAGGGAGCGGATATTGTTGAAAAGGATACGGTGCTGTTGCGCCATGTCAGGGATTTAGACAAGGGTGTCAAGACGGGAGAAGGTGAAATGGGCCTGGTTGTTGGAGTAGGTGGCGTACATTTTGAGTTGGAAAATGGAATGGGCGGCGAGAGATATCTGTTGGAGAGTGTGGGAGCGCTGAAAAGGATGAACATTCTGAAGGATGATGGTGAGGAATCTGATGATGTCCTCAGCAGTAGGGGGTGGGTGAAGGAAATTGCCGGGAGGAGTGGGGGCGTCCAGAGGATGGACAGGGATGGTGAGTTCAGGAGTGGTTGGAGGGGGTTGGGCTTTACACTTTTGGGAGTAAGTAGGTTGAGGGAGGTTACAGGTATTACAGGAGGGAGGGGATTGAAGGTTAGAGCACTGCTGGAGGAAGTGCGCTTGCCTACAATGCGGGCAGGTGGGGGCCTCGCGGCACTCGGCTGTTGGGTGTGCGTTATAGCGCAGACACCTCTGGCAGTGCAGGGATTGGGTAGGGGAATGGGAGGGGTCGACCTTGTAGCGCTGGTTGAAGAGGAGGGCACCCTCCTTCAGGAGATGGTCAATGGAGGGGGCATCCTCGGAGAAAACCTGCATAAGGTGGGTGGGGCCGGCCAAGTTGAAAATGCGGCGGACTGCCCGCACCTCCAGCATGGGATGCGCCTTGAGCTCCGCTAACACCACCTCCTCCGTGATCGTCGGACTAAGCCGAGTGATCACGGCGGTGAGGGTCGGCGGGCGACGCGGGGGTTGGGGTTGGTGGGTAGGAGATGGAGAAGGAGCAAGGGTGAGGGAGGCGTTGGGGTCAAAACGGGTGATGGGGAGGCGGGAGAGGATGTCAGTATGGAGGGTTGGGCTGGGGGAGGAGATGAGAATGGAATCCCGTCTGGGAGTGAGGAGGGAGATGGGGGCACCAGGGAAGTGTTGGCAGAGGAGTAGGGAGAGATTCCGGGCCTCGAGAAGGGAAGGATCAGGACGGGAGAGGAGGTATTTGTATAAAGAGGGGGAGGAGGAGGAGGAGGAGGAGGAGGAGGAGGCGGAGGGAGCCGGGCCAGGCGGGGAGACATCCATGGCATCCCTGAGGGGGGGGGAAGGAGGACGGGTCGGGGCCTTTTTGGGAGCGGAGGAGGTGGTGGTGCCACTAGGGCGTTTAACGGCGGCAGAAGGGTGGGTGGTGATATGAGGGACGGGAGCTATAGGGAGGTGGCGGGAAGGGGCAGGTCCCAGCGTGGACGCAGCAGTCGGCGCCGGAGATGGTGACGGTGAAGGCGACGGCGATGGCGACGGTGGTGGCGGTGACGGCGAAGGCGATGGGGAGAGGTGGGCATGGGCAGTGGCCCGACGGGCCACCATCCTAGCTGGAGCTGCAGTAACAGGCTGGGGGAGTGGGGGGAAAGGATCAGAGGGAGAGGAGCGGGAGGAAGAAGCTGGAGAGGGGGCGACAAAGAGCGAGGGCGAAGGGAGAGTGAGAAGAGGCGGGATGGAAAGAGGGGGGTGTGACTGGGCACACCATGTTATGGTGGTGGTGGCGGCGGAGGGGGAAGTATAAACTATGGCTGTGGTGGTAGTGGTGGTGGGGGCTGACATGACGACAGGGAGAAACAAAAACGCACAGGACGAAAAAGAAAGGACAAAAACTGGGGACAGACGAAGACGAAGACGGAGGAAGACGAAGACGGACGAAGACCAGAGTCCCACGCTGCTGGCGCTGGCGCTGACGGCGACGGCGGGTGGCAAGAATGCCGCAGCTGCTGCTGCTGCTGCCGCTGCCGCTGCCGCTGCCGCGGACGGGGCCGGGGCCGGGGCCGGGGCCGGGGCCGGGGCCGGGGCCGCTGCTGCTGCTGCTGGGCTGGCTGGCCGGACAGCTGCTGCTGCTGCTGCAGGAGGGCTGGCTGGCTGGCTGCTGCTGGCAGGGACCGCTGCTGCTGACCGCGACCGCTGCTGCTGACCGCGACCGCTGCTGCTGCTGCTGCTCGGCTGGCTGGCTGGCTGGCTGGCACCTGAAAACCTAGCACTTCGATTAATGCTGGAATGGCACAATCGAAGGGCGGTATCCTTGCGGAGTACCGCCGGAGATGCATTTTCGGGCTTGCGGCACGTGAATAAATTGGTGGTACACATAGTGAAATTTCTGAAGCCGTACGCATTATTCGTCAGTTGAAACAGTTTTCGATGGAACTGAACGAAGAGTATGGAGACTACAGGATGGTCCATTGATCGTGACCGGGCCAAATATCTCACGAAATAAGCGTCAAACGAAAAAACTACAAAGAACGAAACTCGTTTAGCTTGAAGGGGGAAACCTGATGGCGCTACGGCTGGCCCGCTAAATGGCGCTACCATAGGTCAAACAGATATCAACTGCTTTTTTTTTTAAATAGGAACCCACATTTTTATATATATATTCGTGTAGTACGTAAAGAAATATGAATGTTTTAGTTGGACCACCTTTATCGCTTTGTGATAGATGGTGCTGTAATAGTCACCAACATATGGCTCACAATTTTAGTCAAACAACTGGTAACAGGTAGTTTTTTAAATTAAAATACACAACGAAGGTACGTTTGAACATTTTATTTCGATTGTTGCAATGTGAAACATGTACCTTTGTGATCTTATCATTTCTGAAAACGCATGTTGTTACAGCGTGATTACCTATAAATACCACATTAATGCAATAAATGCTCAAAATGATCTCCGTCAACCTCAATGCTTTTGACAATACGTGTAACGACATTCCTTTCAACAGCGAGTAGTTCGCCTTCCGTAATGTTCGCACATGCATTGACAATGCGCTGACGCATGTTGTCAGGCGTTGTCGGTGGATCACGATAGCAAATATCCTTCAACTTTCCCCACAGAATGAAATCCGGGGACGTCAGATCCGGTGAACGTGCGGGCCATGGTATGGTGCTTCGACGACCAATCCACCTGTCATGAAATATGCTATTCAATACCACTTCAACCACACGCGAGCTATGTGCCGGACATCCATCATGTTGGAAGTACATCGCCATTCTGTCATGCAGTGAAACATTTTGTAACATCGGTAGAACATTACGTAGGAAATCAGTATACATTGCACCATTTAAATTGCCATCGACAAAATGGGGGCCAATTATCCTTCCTCCCATAATGCCGCACCATACATTAACCCTCCAAGGTCGCTTATGTTCCACTTGTCGCAGCCATCGTGAATTTTCCGTTGCCCAATAGTGCATATTATGCCGGTTATGTTACTTGTTGTGTTGTCTGTAGTTCAACCATGCCTAGACGGTCAATACTGAGGTTCGATCGCGTCCGCATTATTACTTCGTGCCAGGAAGGGCTATCAACAAGGGAAGTGTCCAGGCGTCTCGGAGAGAACCAAAGCGACGTTGTTCGGAAATGGAGGAGATATAGAGAGACAGGAACTGTCGATGACATACCTCGCTCAGGCCGCCCAAGGGCTAATACTGCTGTGGATGACCGCTACCTACGGATTATGGCTCGGAGGAAACCTGACAGCACCATGCTGAATAACGATTTTCGCGCAGCCACAGAACATCGTGTTACGACTCAAACTGTGCGCAATAGGTTGCATGATGCGCAGCTTTACTAAAATGGTTCAAATGGCTCTGAGCACTATGGGACTTAACTGAGGTCATCAGTCCCCTAGAACTTAGAACTACTTAAACCTAACTAACCTAAGGACATCACAAACATCCATGCCTGAGGCAGGATTCGAACCTGCGACCGTAGCGGTCGCGCGGTTCCAGACTGTAGCGCCTAGAACCGCTCGACCACCTCGGCCGGCGCAGCTTTACTCCCGACGTCCATGGCGAGGTCCATCTTTGCAACCACGACACCATGCAGCGCGGTACAAGTGGGCCGAAAACATGCCGAATGGACCGCTCAGGATTGCCATCACGTTCTCTTCACCGATGAGTGTCGCATATCCCTTCAATCAGACAATCGTCGGAGACGTGTTTGGAGGCAACCCGATCAGGCTGAACGCCTTAGACACACTGTCCAGCGAGTGCAGCAAAGTGGAGGTTCGCTGTTGTTTTGGGGTGGCAGTATGTGGGGCCGCTGGTGGTCATGGAAGGCGCCGTAACGGCTGTACGATACGTGAATGCCATCCTCCGACTGTTAATGCAACCATATCGGCAGCATATTGGCGAGGCATTCGTCTTCATGGACGACAATTCGCGCTCCCATCGCGCACATCTTGTGGATAACTTCCTTCAGGATAACGACATCGCTCGACTAGAGTGGCCAGCATGTTCTCCAGACATGAACCCTATCGAACATGCCTGGAATATATTGAAAAGGGCTGTTTGTGGACGAAGTGACCCAGCGACCATTCTGAGGGATCTACGCCGAATCGCCGTTGAGGAGTGGAACAATCTGGACCAACAGTGCCTTGATGAACTTGTGGATAGTATGCCACGACGAATACAGCCATGCATCAATGCAGGAGGACATGCTGCTGGGTATTAGAGGTACCGGTGTGTACAGCAATCTGGACCACCACCTCTGAAGGTCTCGCTGTATGGTGGTACAACATGCAATGTGTAGTTTTCATGAGTAATAAAAAGGGCGGGAATGATGTTTGTGTTGATCTCTATTCCAATTCCGGAACTCTCGGAACCGATAGGATGCAGTACTTTTTTTGGTGTGTATATATAATGATAGTATTTCAATGAACAAATTCTTATCTGTAACAGTGTAACAACAGCTATTCTGCGAGGATGGAAATACACTCCTGGAAATGGAAAAAAGAACACATTGACACCGGTGTGTCAGACCCACCATACTTGCTCCGGACACTGCGAGAGGGCTGTACAAGCAATGATCACACGCACGGCACAGTGGACACACCAGGAACCGCGGTGTTGACCGTCGAATGGCGCTAGCTGCGCAGCATTTGTGCACCGCCGCCGTCAGTGTCAGCCAGTTTGCCGTGGCTTACGGAGCTCCATCGCAGTCTTTAACACTGGTAGCATGCCGCGACAGCGTGGACGTGAACCGTATGTGCAGTTGACGGACTTTGAGCGAGGGCGTATAGTGGGCATGCGGGAGGCCGGGTGGACGTACCGCCGAATTGCTCAACACGTGGGGCGTGAGGTCTCCACAGTACATCGATGTTGTCGCCAGTGGTCGGCGGAAGGTGCACGTGCCCGTCGACCTGGGACCGGACCGCAGCGACGCACGGATGCACGCCAAGACCGTAGGATCCTACGCAGTGCCGTAGGGGACCGCACCGCCACTTCCCAGCAAATTAGGGACACTGTTGCTCCTGGGGTATCGGCGAGGACCATTCGCAACCGTCTCCCTGAAGCTGGGCTACGGTCCCGCACACCGTTAGGCCGTCTTCCGCTCACGCCCCAACATCGTGCAGCCCGCCTCCAGTGGTGTCGCGACAGGCGTGAATGGAGGGACGAATGGAGACGTGTCGTCTTCACCGATGAGAGTCGCTTCTGCCTTGGTGCCAATGATGGTCGTATGCGTGTTTGGCGCCGTGCAGGTGAGCGCCACAATCAGGACTGCATACGACCGAGGCACACAGGGCCAACACCCGGCATCATGGTGTGGGGAGCGATCTCCTACACTGGCCGTACACCACTGGTGATCGTCGAGGGGACACTGAATAGTGCACGGTACATCCAAACCGTCATCGAACCCATCGTTCTACCATTCCTAGACCGGCAAGGGAACTTGCTGTTCCAACAGGACAATGCACGTCCGCATGTATCCCGTGCCACCCAACGTGCTCTAGAAGGTGTAAGTCAACTACTCTGGCCAGCAAGATCTCCGGATCTGTCCCCCATTGAGCATGTTTGGGACTGGATGAAGCGTCGTCTCACTCGGTCTGCTCGTCCAGCACGAACGCTGGTCCAACTGAGGCGCCAGGTGGAAATGGCATGGCAAGCCGTTCTACAGGACTACATCCAGCATCTCTACGATCGTCTCCATGGGAGAATAGCAGCCTGCATTGCTGCGAAAGGTGGATATGCACTGTACTAGTGCCGACATTGTGCATGCTCTGTTGCCTGTGTCTATGTGCCTGTGGTTCTGTCAGTGTGATCATGTGATGTATCTGACCCCAGGAATGTGTCAATAAAGTTTCCCCTTCCTGGGACAATGAATTCACGGTGTTCTTATTTCAATTTCCAGGAGTGTATTTGCCGACTAATTAGTTACTTTTACTCACAGTATCTTCAAATCATGCTTTCGCTGAGCGCCATATTCTAAATACACCTCTTGTAAATAACGCTTGAATTAATCTTCTAAAGAATCAAAATGTAACAGTAAACACTTGTTCCTGAGGTAATAGCTCAGCCAAAATTATTTCTATTTGCTACTTAAGAAGTGCTGCTGTGGGTGCAGACGAATTTTGCGCCCTCCTCATACGAAGAGCAAGGCCAGAAAACTGAATGCTGAATTCTAAAAGATCACACTGGTAAAAGACAAACACTAGGCGAGGACTCCCATCTGCGACGTAATATTTACACTATTTGGTTCGGATTGACAGCGATCAATCACTGAGCAAAAATTAAATATACTCACATTAAATATACTCACATTAAAAATCCAAATGATGACATGATTCTACAAAATATTTTTAATGGAGTCATTAAATAGTTCACTACTTTTTTTTATCACGAAACAAGTCTGCTCAGCTCTCTCTGTTCTTCCATGAGAGCCACAACGCTCTAAGCTCTGTAGACAACGGCGCTCTGTTTGTTTGCCGTATTCTTTGAATTCTGGGGAAAAAAGGACGAGCTTACCGAGAATCTGATCACATCTGCGACTGGATTCAAGACTTACACTACTGGCCATTAAAATTGCTACACCAAGAAGAAATGCAGATGATAAACGGATATACATGGACAAATATATCACACTATAACTGACATGTGATTACATTTTCACGCAATTTGGGTGCATAGATCCTGAGAAATCAGCACCCAGAACAACCACCTCTGGCCGTAATAACGACCTTGGTAGAACTGGGCATGAGTCAAACAGAGCTTGGATGGCGTGTACAGGTACAGCTGCCCATGCAGCTTCAACACGATACCACAGTTCATCAAGAGTAGTGACTGGCGTATTGTGACAAGCCAGTTGCTCGGCCCTCATTGACCAGACGTTTTCAATTGGTGAGAGATCTGGAGAATGTGCTGGCCAGGGCAGCAGTCGAACATTTTCTGTGTCCAGAAAGGCCCGTACAGGACCTGCAACATGCGGTCGTGCATTATCCTGCTAAAATGTAGGGTTTCGCAGGGATCGAATGAAGGATAGAGCCACGGGTCGTAACACATCTTAAATGTAACGTCCACTGTTCAAAGTGCCGTCAATGCGAACAAGAAGTGACCGAGACGTGTAAACAATGGCACCCCATACCATCACGCCGGGTGATATGCCAGTATGGCGATGACGAATACACACTTCCAATGTGAGTTTACCGCGATGTCGCCAAACACCGATGCGATCATTATGATGCTGTAAACAGAACCTGGATTCATCCGAAAAAATGACGTTTCGCCATTCGCGCACCCAGATTCGACGTTGAGTACACCATCGCAGGAGCTCCTATCTGTGATGCAGCTTCAAGGGTAACCGCAGCCATGGTCTCCGAGCTGATAGTCCATGGTGCTGTAAACGTCGTCGAACTGTTCGTGCAGGTGGTTGTTGTCTTGCAAACGTCCCCATCTGTTGACTCAAGGATCGAGACGTGGCTGCATGATCCGTTACAGCCGTGCGGATAAGATGCCTGTCATCTCGACTGCTAGTCATACGAGGCCGTTGGGATCCAGAACGGCGTTCCGTATTACCCTCCTGAACCCACCGATTCCATATTCTTCTAACAGTCATTGGATCTCCACCATCGTGAGCAGGCAATGTCGCGATACGATAAACCGCAAGCGCCATAGGCTACAATCCGACCTTTATCAACGTCAGAAACGTGATGGTACGCATTTGTCCTCCTTACACGAGGCATCACAACAACGTTTCACCAGGCAACGCCGGTCAACTGCTGTTTGTGTATGAGAAATCGGTTGGAAACTTTCCTCATGTCAGCACGTTGTAGGTGTCGCCACCGGCGCCAACCTTGTGTGAATGCTCAGAAAAACTAATCATTTGCATATCACAGCATCTTCTTCCTGTCGGTTAAGTTTCGCGTCTGTAGCACGTCATCTTCGTGGTGTAGCAATTGTAATGGCCAGTAGTGTATTTTCAGACAGAACTGGTTGGTTGGTTCGTTGGTTTGGGGGAGGGGACCAAACAGTGAGGTCATCAGCCCCATCGGAAGAGGGATGAATGGGGGAGGGATCGGCCATGCCCTGTCAAAGGATCCATCCCGGCATTTGCCTGAAGCGGTTTAGGGAAATCACAGAAAACGTAAATCAGGATGGCCGAACGCGGGTTTGAAACGTATTTCTTCCGAATGCCAGTCCTGTGTGCTAACCACTGCGCCACCTCGCTCGGTAGATAGAACTTATCACGTCGATCTCAACGGAACAAAATCGACGGATGTAAGGGTAATTTCTGGAGTACCACAAGGAAGTGAGATAGGATCACTATTGTTTAAAATGGACATAAATGATCTAGTAGAAAGCGTCGGGTACACTTTAAGGCTGTTCGCATGTGATGCGGTGTCGATAAGAAAGCAGCAACGCCGGAAGACAGTATCGACTTTCAAAATGACCTACAGAGGAGTGATGAATGGCACAGGCTCTGGCAGCTGATTCTGAAAGTAAATAAACGTAACGCATTCTGCATATGTAGGAAAAGAAACCCACTACTGAACAACTGCATTATTGTTTTTACCGAGTAAAAATTAAATTTCCTTTTATTTTATTTACACCTCTAGTTCCGCAGGACCAAATTGAGGAGCACATCTCCAAGGTCATGGAACGTGTCGGCACATGAAATTACAACATAAAAGTGATAACAGATAAAATAAAATGTTTATGAACACAAAAACAGTCAAGCCATCAGTTTAAGTAAACGCAGTGAACGATATAACATAGGAATCAGCTCAATTTTTCAAGGAACACGACAGAACAGAAGGAGTAACCCAAGAGGAAACTCTTCAGCTTCGATTTCAAAGCTCGTGGATTACTGCTAAGATTTTTGAATTATTGTGGTAGCTTACTGAAAATGGATGGAGCAGTATGATGATGATGAGTCCCATACTTCTTTACAGAGCGTAGGGGAGCGACGCGGGAGACCCGCGCCGCCTTACTAGGCAAGGTCCTAGTGGAGGTGGTTTGCCATTGCCTTCCTCCGACCGTAATGGGGATGAATGATGATGATGAAGACGACACAACAACACCCAGTCATCTCGAGGCAGGAAAAATCCCTGACCCCGCCGGGAATCGAACCCGGGACCCCGTGGTTCAAATGGCTCTGAGCACTATGGGACTCAACTGCTGAGATCATTAGTCCCCTAGAACTTAGAACTAGTTAAACCTAACTAACCTAAGGACATCACAAACATCCATGCCCGAGGCAGGATTCGAACCTGCGACCGTAGCGGTCTTGCGGTTCCAGACTGCAGCGCCTTTAACCTCACGGCCACTTCGGCCGGCCCGGGACCCCGTGCTCGGAAAGCGAGAACGCTATCGCGAGACCACGAGCGGCGGACATGGAGCAGTATACTGCACACCTTTCTGCACAGGAGTCAAGGAAGTGCGATCCAAATGCAGACTGGATTTCTGCCGTGTATTAAATGAGTGAAACCTGATAATTATTGGCAGTAAGCTGATATTGTTAAAAAAACGACAGTAAAGAATATATATATTGAGAGGCCAATGTCAAAATACCCAGACTCGAGAACAAGTGTCGACAAGAGGTTCGCGAACTTACACCACTTATTGCCCGAAATGTCCACTTCTGAACCCTAAATATCGTTTTAGAATGGGAAGAGTCACCCAAAAATATAATACCATACCACATAAGTGAATGAAAATAAGCAAAGTAGACTAATTTTCTTGTCGAACGATCACTTACTTCACATACCGTTCGAATAATAAAAATGGCAGCATTACGTCTTTGAACAAGATCCTGAACGTGGGCTTTCCACTACAGTTTACTGTCTACCCGAACACCTGGAAATCTGAACTGTTCAGCTTTTCTGATCATATGCTAATTCTGTGAAATTAAAACATCGGGTTTTGTTAAATTGTGTTAGAAACCGTATAAACTGAGTCTTACTGTGATTTAGTGTTAGTTTATTCTTTTTTTATTTTCTACAAGCCATGAACTTATGTCATGAACTCCACTATTTGAAACAGTGCCAGTGTTCCACACAACACCGTTTACTGCCAAGCTAGTGTCGTCAGCAGACAGAAATATTTTAGAATTACCTGTAATACTAGAGGGCATAACGGTTATATAAATAAGGAACAGGAGTGGCCCCAATACTGATCCCTGGGGCACGCCACATTTGACTGTACCTCACTTAGACCCCACATCACAGCCATTCTCAACACTGTGAATGACCTATTGCTGTATGTTGTTAAAGTAAGAGGTGAACCAATTGAGCCGTGGTAAAGTTAGCTTTGAAAAGCGCGCCACAGCGCGTAGTTTGAAGCAGTCGCCCTCCGTTTTCTGGCGGTGGCGCCTTTGTCGCAATTGGAGACTTCGGTGTCTCCCTCTAGCGGGAAAGGGGAAAAGTGGGCTGTTCGCGTAGGTTTAAGAGGTGACTGTATGGGCTCTCGTACAGAGTTGGTAGTCGGGGCATCAAGAAGCGACTTCTCTGCCGGGGCTAGAGGGACAGCACACAGACCGCGGCATCAGCGTAAGCGACGCGAGCAGCGGCTCCGTGGTATAGGGCGTTAACTGCTCGTCGCGAAAGGAATCTTCCAGAGCGTGGGTCCGCAAGGGGCCTAATCTGCAGTTCGGCCGTATGCTGTCGACCGGCGAGGAGGTTCTGAAAATTGGCGCGCCTTCCTGCGTCCGTTGAAACGGCTGGCAGCGGGCGGCTCGGTAGAGCATTTGGAGGTGCTGCGTTGGTTCAGTCCTGGGAGTCGTAACGCATCAGAAGTTGAGTATTGATTGTTAACAGATTTTATGAGTTTTAATTGAATTCAATTTACTTATTCTTGTTAATTATACCAGCCGTATTTTTTGGGGGTTTCCCGCCATTCATTCCCGTCTGCCCAACCGCGGGAAGGTGGTAATATTGGAAAGGGTGGTCCATTTGTCCCCTTTTGAGGACGAAAGGGGGGGGGGAGTCAGAGTAAATCTGTGGTTCGGTTTGCTTCTTTCCCCTCCCAGCTTACCTGCGGGTTTATACGACTGTTAGCTTCTGCCGTGTCTGTGGAAGTCTAAGGCACCAATGACTGTACTGTTTAAAATGCAAGGCACTAAGACCTCATCCATTCTCTCTCCTGCCATAACTAGTATTACTAGACTCACGCGTAAAATGAACTCTAAGAAAGAAGAAAAATTCCTTTTGCCTCGTGGTAAGAACTAGTCAATTGCATAACGAATTCCTGCTCATCTGGAAGCTGTAACTTACGAAAATTTGTGCTTATGTGTATTTGTTAATGTACGCCGTAGTGGATTTTCTATATTGTTTCTAGTTAGTAAAAACTGTTGTGTGTTTTTCCAATTCAATACCTTTTAAGGCTTATACTCAACGTGCTTATGTGTTTTATACAGGTAGTTGGTCATTAGTGTGTTTTCTTGCCAAGCAAAAGTTTGCCATTGCGTTACGGGTACAAATTGTTGCTTTGAAAGGAGAATGTTGTAAAAGTTCGCAAGTCCTACCTGGCGAGCGTGTGTGTTTGCCGTAAGTTAACTGGCAGAAATTTGTAAAATTTGTTTTCAAAAATGGTTCAAATGGCTCTGAGCACTATGGGACTCAACTGCTGAGGTCATTAGTCCCCTAGAGCTTAGAACTAGTTAAACCTAACTAACCTAAGGACGTCACAAACATCCATGCCCGAGGCAGGATTCGAACCTGCGACCGTAGCGGTCTTGCGGTTCCAGACTGCAGCGCCTTTAACCGCACGGCCACTTCGGCCGGCAAAATTTGTTTTTTATACATTTTGGAAATGTTAGTGTTATTAACTGTGAGTGTCCCCCCCCCCCCCCCCCCCCCTGTGCGTGACTCATGCGTTTTGGTTTTTCTATTTTGAGAACTTTTGTAAACAGGATTGTCCTTATATGTTGCACACAAGTTAGATTCTGCGCCATTTAATGAATGGAGTGAAATTCACCTGTAATTTAGCTGAGCTTGAAATATTATACAGCACCGCGTTGTATAGGTTAAATTGCTTGCCTGTACTTGCCTTACTGGCGTTAAATTTTTTATAATAATTTAATAATTTAAAGGTTCTTTCCTATCGTAAATTGTGACATTTGTTAAATGATTGTCGGTCTTTTTTTTAATATCGTAAAGTCTTGCACCAAATTTGAATAAAGTGTGTTACTGAAATTGTGTTTAATTTCACCAGTTATTCCTTGGCACCTACTTCCACTTTACATTTTGTGTATTGATTGAGATTAATACCCTTTGGTGAACCAGTAGTAATTTTACGGTTCACCAATTGTGTGCTACTCCCCGTATTCCGTAATGGTCAAACCTCTGGGGCAATATTTTGTGATCAACACAATCAAAAGCCTTTTTTAAATAAAAAATTATTGATCGAAACCTTTTGTTTACACCCACATTAAAAATAGTAATGATTGCTACTGTATTAGACACACTGAATCACTCGTCACTTTAGCAATGTAGTTGTGTAGTGTAAACGAGACCAAGGTATCTCAACTTTTGTCATTTGATATCAACGGGTTGACATTCACACTTGTCCTCTCAGTTCTTCAGTTGGTCTTAAGAGGCTGGTGACTCGTCTTCGTGACCTTCCCGTAAACGTTCGATAAGATGCCATTACTGGAGGTGAGGGTTGTATAGGCGAGTGAACAATGAGACGTATTAGGAGCAGGGCGATGCAGCTTGCACGATCGCAGCGACCCAACCTGGGCTGTGCGGGGTCGTCGGCCGCGCTGCTACGAACAGGGCAGGCGGGTTGCGGGTTGCCGCGCTGCAGGCGACGCACGTCCGCGGGGCGGACCCGCGCAAGGAAAATGAGTGCGTGCTGCGCGCACGGCGGCTTCGTACGTGCTCTGCACTTCACAGCCGCGGCACACTCGCTCTCCACTGCCCGCTCCCGCCTGGTGCAGGAGTCGGACTATTATGTCCGCACTATAACACAACAAATATTCCGTGATAACCAAATTTATTTGACCTTCTGTCACTCAAAACAAAACTTACGTTCGACTACACAACACTTCGAAGGCTGTAGTGCCAAGGAGAAATCAGAGTCACTAGTAGAGAATACACGTCCAAACCACTGCCAACCAGTCGATACCGACGCGTCGCAACTTTCCAGCCAGGGAGGCCACAGCACGGTTCGGTCGTCGTGAATCCAGCAGCTGGGTAGTAACACAGTCATCGGCGAAGATTGAAATGGTTAAATGGGCTCAGGAAGCTCGCTTAAATCCGCAGGTCCGGCCAATCAGAGTGTCGGTAGATGGCGCCCTTATACGGTTGCTTACTCTGGTGGCAAGGGCAGCGCCGCCAGGGTAATCCGTATCGATATTGGTGTGTACGCTGCCCCTAACCCCGCGACGACGCGTTCACTGGCGCCAGTTGTTGACATCGTGTGCTGCGCCAGCGGTACTCGCTGTGTTGTAACACGCCGCGCCGAGTTGATGGCTGCTGTGCGGCGGCCGATACGACACGGACGAAAATACGGAAACAGCCAAAACACGGTGTAGGAAAACCGCTGACATTCGAAACAGCTTCCGTCGCCTCGCACCGATTTCAGTGGAATCTTAAACCATTCTTCCTGCAATACAGTGTGTTTCCCTAAGAGCGTGCAAAAGTGTAACAGGACACAGAAACGCTCCACAGAACAGTTTGAAGTAGGGAACGTGGGGTCCGAGAAGGCAGCTTAAGGGGGGTAGGACGTCAAACGGGCCGACTTGGAGCAGGAGAGTCACCACAGGACATTTTAATTTCTACTGTCTGTACTTTTACAAATAAATTCATAAAACTTTGTCACCATGACCAGGAAGGATTGAGGACTCACACCCATCGCAGTGGAAGTTCAAAAACGTAGCAAAATACCTTTTTTTATATGTGAAATTTCATCTCTTTCACTTATTACCAGCTGCATTTGTTGCTATAGGTACACTTTTCTTCCTAAGTAAGAGAGATTCTTCGATGAAGTTTTCATAGCATACAAACAGTAGTTACAGGTGTATGAAACTCTAGAATTTTCCAAATCTAATAAAAAACTGTGGAAAAAATTGAGATAATTAACTATAAAACTTGAATTTTTTCTAAACATGAAGTTTAAAATGTAACAGTTCATTCATTTTTTCATAAATTAAATAACTTCTAGAGCTTCATACACCTGTAACTATGGTTCGTATTCTGCGCAAAAGTCATCGAAGAATCTCTCTTACTTAGGAAGAAAAGTGTACCTATAGCAACAAATGCAGCCAGTAGTAAGTGAAAAAATGATGAAATTTCACATGTAAAAAAATGTGTTTTGTTACGTTTTTGAGCTTCCACTGATATGAATATGAATCCTGAATCCTTCCTGGTCATTCTGTTAAAGTTTTATGAATTTATTTGTGAAAGTATAGACAGTGGAAATTAAAGTGTCCTGTGGTGCCTCTCCTGCTCCAAGTCGGCCCGTTTGACGTCCCGCCCCCCTTAAGGAGATATAGAAGTAAACATGTTGTGAGTGGGCTGCTTCTGTGTTGACAGCGCCGTGTAGCGCTTTGCATTGGATCTCTGACTACACTTTCTTCGTAAGAGACTCTGTGGCTGGTTGGACTCGTTGTCGGAAGTTAATCGCCAGTAGTGTTGGGCAGTTGGAAGTTAGTAGGCAGCAGCGATGGAAGTACTGTTGGGCAGTTGGAGGTGAACAGCTAGCAGTGATGGATGTTAGATGTGAGAAGTTAGCATTGATGAAGTGTTAGCGTAGGCTAACGATCTTACATGTTCGACTTGGAGATTGAATATTATTCATGATTATATACCTTTGTACTAGATGGCAATGACGATTTATAGCCGACCGGTGTGGCCGAGCGGTTCTAGGCGCTACAGTCTGAAACCGCGCGACCGCTACGGTCGCATGTTCGAATCCTGCCTCGGGCGTGGATGTGTGTGATGTCCTTAGGTTAGTTAGGTTTAAGTCGTTCTAAGTTCTAGGGGACTGATGACCTCAGAAGTTCCATAGTGCTCAGAGCCATTTGAACCATTTGAATTTGACGATTTATACTCGTGTCTGAACTGGATGTCACATTATTAAGGTAAAAAATATATTACTTGGTTTGAAACGAAATCTTTCCTTTGCTAACCACCTGCCTATTAGTAGTTAGTGACTTTAGTAATTAGAATCATTTATTTAGCTGGCAGTATTGACGCTCGCTGGATTGCAGTAGTTCTCGTAATGAAGATTTTTGTGAGGTAAGTGCTTAATGAAATGTATAGATTATTGTTAGGATTTCTTTTTAGTCAGGGTCATTCTTTTGAATTAATTATTTAAATTCAGATTATCCATTTTTTTTTTTTTTTTTTTTTTGAGCTATCAGATTGCGATGCGCTAGAATATTGTGTGTCAGTGTTAAGTAAAGATAAAGTAGGCTCAGTACGCTGAGTTTTACTCAGCTGTTTCAGAATGAAATAACGTGGAAGCTTCAACTTCCCATTTCATTCAGCAATCGAAGCAGATAATAATTTTGATAAAGAACTTTCAATGTCGATCGCTTTGTCTAGCATTACTGTTCTCCAGCTTTTTTTTACAACTAACATGTGTACAAATTTACACGTACTGAGCTTTCTATTTACATTTACATTTTTTTATTTCCTGCAAGGAAACAAGGGGGACGAGCCTGATTTCTAGGAAGTGATGACGCATGTTTTGTTTACTTCACTTGTCCACAACGTGGCTCTGCTGTAACGTATTTACATTCCCCAGTTACAGAACGTGCTATAAATCGACGACAGACCCATTCATTATTCAGTGCTGTTCAGAGACGTGCATTACAATACAATGGCGCAGTACCGATACCGTCTCGCAGAACTCACTGGCGTGCGCCTAGTGTATGGGGGAAGTACGTTGCAATGCTCTCGCTTCTGAAAGGCTGTACAGGGAACGATTTCCTAACAGGCATCATCCGTCACGACGAGCGTTTATTTCTCTCGATCGATGAATGTGAGAGACTGGTTCGTTAGACAGAAGAAATGAGGGACCTGGCAACATGAGGACCACTCACACACCCGATTTTGAAGAGGAGGTGCTGGGACGCGTTGCAACGGATCCCACTACAAGTACTCGTCGTATTTCCCGTGAATGGGCGCTGCACGTACTAGCGTGTGCCGAGTACACCACGAATAATTACACCCATATCCCCCACAAGGAGTTCATGCCATGCTTGTGACAGACTTTGCACGAAGGGTCGCATTGTGTCAGGCATTACTCGAACAATGGATTGATCGATTAGATTTCCTCCAAATCACGCTGTGTACTGACAAGGACTCATTTGATTGTGTTGGTATTTCGAACAGCAGGAATAGCCATGTGTGGTATGAGGGAAACCCTCACGCTATAGTGGAGTCACACCACCAAGCACGTTTTGCTGTGAATATCTGGGCCTGCACTGTAGGCGACATTCTCATCGGGCCATACCTTCTACTTGGCCGTCTGAATAGCCTCCTGTACTTGAGGTTCGTGCAAACGGTTCTACCTGAGTTGTTGGAGAACGTACCCTTGGCTGGTCGTGAGAAAATGTTTGCATGCCGCAGCCATCTCAAAGCTGTATCTCCTGGTCATTCGATTGGAAGCGGAAGACCTATTCCATGGTCTGCGACGTCACCTGACCTGAATTCCCCTCTTGTTTTGAATGGGGATATCTAAAATCACTTGTGTATGAGACCCCAATGTATATGGAGATGGAATCAATTTCGAGAATGTAGCTACTTGTGATGTGATGCGAAACACACCAGGGATATTTGTCAAGATGCTTCAGAATCTTGTTCGCCGACGTCACATTTGCACTGAGGCTGATTGCCATCAACTTCAGCACTTTTTTTTGAGGTACAGTACAAATGGTACTTCCATTGCGTCAATCATGGTATTTGCAGTTAATTAATGTAAATAAAACAGTACAAGTGATGTGATTTTATTCCTGTTATCTTCTTAAGCTGTCTTCTCCCCCCCCCCCCCCCCAGGCTCCCTACCTCAAACTGTTCAGTGGAGCATCCGCTATGTCCTCTTAAATTTTTGCACACTCTTACGGAAACACCCTGTATAATTGAAAGTTCAAGTAACTATGATGCAGGTGGGTAGCGATTACGCATCCTTCTCTCCAAATTAGACCAAAAAGGCTCAATAATATTGAGATCTGATGACTGTAGTGGCCAGGGAAGACGTGACAATTCATCCTTGTGCTCACAAAACAAGTCCCGGACGTTACGAGCTACGTGAACAGTAGCCCTGTCGTCTTGGAACACTGCATCGCCATTGGGGAACAAACACTATTCGTTGGATAGACATTATCAGCAGTAATGCCAGCTAGCAGAGTAATTTGGGCCCCATGCTGTAACACGATATACCTGCCCGAATCATCTCCGAACCCCCCCCCCCCTCCCCCGCGTTCCACTGTTGCGAAGAAGTAAACTCAGCAGGAAATGGAAACAATATGAAACAAGTCTCATCCAACCACATGACATTCTTCCATTGTGAAACGCCTGGTTAAATCCGCAGGACAGGACAGGTAGTTGGAATTGTGGAAATGGCAAAAATGAATGGCTGTCAGTTACACTCGAACACATATAACTTTATTCAGTTGCCCAAACATTACAGTGCAAATTTTCGACCGTAACTATCGACTGAATATGTCACACAATCTTAGGGATTAAGGGCACAACCTCTTTAATTATTTAAACGTCTGAAGGCCCATGATTTAAAACACAACTACAATAAATTTTCAAAAGGCAGAAAGCGCAAGGTTTTATCATTAAATGATACTTCAAATGAGGCTGAATGCCCAAACAATCTAAGATTTAACAAGTAAGCAATTTAAATTTTTAGACAGCTGAAGGCCCATGATTAAAAAACACAACTACAATAAATTTTCAAAAGGCAGGACGCCCAAAGCTTTATCCAAAAAAAATATTTTAAATGAGGGTGAACGCTCAAACAATGCAAGACTTGACAAGTAAGGAACTTTCAATTTTAAAACGGCTGAAGGCCTATTATTTAAAACCCAACTGAAAGCATACAAATTCAAACCATCGGGTATGAGCCATTAAAATACACAATCAAACACCGATAAGAAAAGGCAGTATAGCTAGCGGCGTTCAGAAGTTTCCGGGGGTCGGTCTGCACTTGAAATATTAACGTTCGCTTAGGGGAGGCAGGTAGTCGGCCCAACTATATCCGATCCGCCGGCATCCCAACCAAGAGACAGTCAACGGACCCACCGACAAGACGGCCTGCTTTCCACCCGACCAGTACACTAGGAATTCCAATGCCAAAACGTAAAAGGCGTAGCCGCCCACAACCAAGTTTGCATAAGCTGTCAAAACTACACACACGTGCTGGACAGCGACAACACAGTGAGGAAAGGACACTGCCTGAATTTTACGTCAGCGGCCAGGTCAGGTAACCGGAACGCTAACGGCCACAAGGGAGAAAATTTCGCTGGTGCACTTGGACTTCAAATAACCCAAACACAGTTAAACTCCACCGGATGGTGGCCAAACTTTCGCCAACTCGAACACTCGCTGTTGCTCACGGGAATACCCCCAACAGCCAACCATGAAAACCAACGGCACATTGTGAGCAGACTGGCGTCGGTAATTAAATCACCACTCAACTTTGATGTCCTGGGTAGGTGAGCCACCAACCTCGTAGCAATGGGAACAGCTCCCACACACTGCGACACTGCGTAGAGGCCGACAGCGGGCCCAGCCCACTGCACTGCGCGGAGATTTCCTGGCTGATCCACACCAACTGACCGACTGCCGCACACCGACTAGCCGGAAAATATAAGCACCAGACCAAAGATAGCACAAGGTGCAAATATCGATACACACCGCTGCTGCCACACGTAGAAAGAGGAAGAACCACGAAATAACCGCAATAACCGCGAGAAACCAAATGCAGAGTAACAGTCAAGGTTTAAACCATCGCATAATCCGGGGCCAGGACGACTCACATTGGTCCATAGTCCAGTTTATATGGCTTCGGCAGCACGTTTTCCTGTTACGAGAATTTGCATCACTGAGGAGTGGCTTCGTAATGCCAGATTGCCCTGCGATTCCCTGCTTCCCTTCGTGTTGTTTTCATCTACATCTACATCATATGCCGCAAGCCACTTAATGGTATGTGGCGGAGGGTAGAACTATCTGATCCCTCCAACTGTGTCCCACTCGCGAATAGTGCGTGGGAAGAATGATTGTCGATAAGCCTCTGTATTGGCTCTAATTTCTCGAATTTTCTCCTCGTGGTCAATACGCGAGATGTATGTGGGAGGAAGTAATATGTTGTCCGACTCCTCCTCAAAAGTGCTGTCCCGAAATTTCAATAGTCAATCTCTCCGTGATGCACAACGCCTCTCTTGTAACGTCCGCCAGTGGAGTTCAGTTTAACATCTCCGTAACGCTCTCCTGCCAGCTAAACAATCCTGTGACGAAACGCGCCGCTCTTTGTTGGATCTTCTCTATATTGGATTTTCCCTATCTCCTCTATCAGTCCTACCTGACAGGGATCCCAGATAGATTAACAATACTCAAGAATCGTGCGAACAAGTGCCTTACAAGACACTTCTTTCGTGGATGAGTTACATTTTCTTAAGATTCTTCCGATGAATCTGAGTCTGCTTTTCCCACTATCTGTTTTATGTGGTCATTCCACTTAAGGTCGCTCTGGATAGTTACGCCTAGATATTTTGCGGCAACGCTGTCTCAAGTTACAAAGGAAGCGGCTACACGGCTGAGTGGAAGGGACTAGGCGATTTTTTAGGTTAGAGGGTCTCAGGTAATCACAGAAAGGTCGTCCATATGAAAGGGGGCAGGTAAAACACAGTAAGATAGTTGTAGAAAAGATCAGTATTGTAGTTGTAAAGTGTCGCAGCTGTGTTGGGAAAGAACCAGACCTCCAAGCCCTAACAGAAAGCACTGAAGCTCCAATAGTTATATGTACGGAAAGCAGACTGACGCCGGAAATAAGTTCAGCCGAAATTTTTTCGAATGACCTAACAGTGTTCAGAAAGGCTACATTAAATGCAGTTGATGGTGGAGTATTTGTTGCTGTCAGAAGTAGTTTACCTTGTAGTGAAATTGAAGTACACAGTTTCTGCGAAATAGTATGGGTAGAGATTGTACTTGACAATCGAACTAAACTATTAACTGGATCGTTTTATCAACCCCCTGACTCATAAAATACAGTTTCTGAACAGTTCAAAGAAAACTTAAGCCTCATTTCAAATATGTGCCCCAATCACACAATTATAGTCGGTGGTGTATTGTATTGTATTGTATGGAACTGGGGACCTAGAAACGACGGAGAGGCTCCGTCCCCGCCATAGCCCTCAGTGGTTGACAACCCCACCCCACCGCCGCCCCACACCGAATTCAGGGTTATGGTGCGGTTCGGCCCCCAGTGGAGCCCCCCAGGAACGCCTTACAACACACGACTGTAACCTCACTGTTAGTGTGGTAGAGTAATTATGGTGTATGCGTACATGGAGATAGTATAAACGTAGCAATCACCGACATATTGTAACTGAGGCGGAATAAGGGGCACCAGCCCGCATTCGCCGAGGCAGAGGGAAAACCGCCTGAAAAACCATCCAGAGACTGGCCGGCACACCGGACCTCGACACTAATCCGCCGGGCGGATTCGTGCCAGGGACCGGTAGGCCTTCCCGACCGGAAAGCAACGCGTTAGACCGAACGGTTAAACGGGCGGGCACAAACGGTGGTGACTTCCATCTACCCTCGGAACGCTGGAAAAATTCTAAGTTTAAATTCGGCGCCAGGCATAATACGTCATCCGAAATTTTACTGAATCCTTACTCAGAAAATTCTTTTGAACAATTAGTTCGTGAGCCCACTCGAAGCGTAAATGCTTGCGAAAGCATACTTGACCTCTTGGCAACAAATAGGGAGTATCATGACGAATGCAGGGATTAGCGACCACAAGGCAGTTTCTGCTAGGCTGAATACCGTAACACCTACAACCACCAAAAAGGAACGCAAAGTACATCTATTTAAAAAAAGCTGATAAAAATGCTCTCAACGCCTTTTTAGACACAGTCTCCACTCCTTCCGATCTGATCACGTAAGTGCAGAAAAGATGCGGAATGATTTCAAAGAGATAGTAGTATCGACGACAACTGAGAGATATATACCACATAAATTAATAAGTGATGATAATGATCCCCCATGGTACACAAAACGGGTCAGATCGCTGTTGCAGAAGCAACGAAAAAAGCATGCCAAATTTAAAAGAACGCAAAACCCCAAGATTGGCAAACTTTAGCAGAAGTTCGCAATATAGCGCGTACTACAATGCGAGATGCTTTTAGTAATTTCCACAACAAAAGTCTGTCTCGCAATCTGGCGGAAAACCACGGACCACGAAGGAGTTATCCGAAAGGAATACGAGGGTAATCCCAAAAGTAAGGTCTCCTATTTTTATAAGTACATAGACCCGTTTATTTCTACAATAGTTTACATCAGTGTACAGCTTGAATATTTAGCTATTTTTCGACCTAATCACCATTTCTGTCGATGCATTTCTGTAGACGCTGTGGCAGTTTTTGTATGCCCATGTCATACCACCTCGCCGCCATGCTGTTCAGAATGTTATGAACCTCTTCTTTCACCTCGTCGTCGGAGCTGAATCGCTTTTCGGCCAAATGTTCTTTTAACCTAGGGAACAGGTGATAGTCACTGGGCGCCAAGTCAGGACTATAGGGTGGGTGGGTGATTATGTTCCACTGAAACTGTTGCAGGAGAGCAACGGTTTGCCGAGCGATGTTTGGGCGAGCGTTGTCATGGAGAATGTGCACGCCCTTGCTCAACATTCCTCTTCTCCTGTTCTGAATTATTTGAGTTTTTTCGGAGTATCACAGAACCTGTCAGCGTTAATTGTGGTCCCAGTGGGCATAAGTCGACCAACAATACCCCTTTCCGATCCCAAAAAACGGTTGTCATGACGAGCTGCAAACTCTCTACACCCCATTTTTGACATCCATGCCCGATTCACCATACACTTCTGTCAATTGGCGATGGATTTCAATCGGCACAGTGCTCTTTGCATTCAAAAATCGAATAACTGCGCTCAATTCGCACTTGGCGGTAACATCCAAGGGGAGCTCCATTCTCAACGGCAGCCAAGCCAAGACTGAGCGCCTCAGCGCGGCGTGCGCGTGTTTGCACACAGCGCGTGAAGCACTCTTCATAACAGTGTGACCAACTGCCACACAGAGTTCTGTAAAAATAGGAGACCTTACTTTTGGGATTACCCTCGTAGAAATCGATAGATGAGATGTACATGTACAGACAACCGCATAATTACAATTTCAGAGAAACAGGATGTTTGTTCAGGAGAAAGAACTTCACAAATTGAGCCAGTCCATAACTCGTTGTTCCACCTCTGACCCTAATGCAAGCAGTTCTTCGGCTCCTGAGGGATTGGCACGTTAGATCGTCTAAACCCCGAACTGGTTGGAGGACCCCGTCCGTAATGCTCCAAACGTAGAAACTTTCACCGTGTGCGGACGGCCATTATCTTGCTTAAACGTAAGCCCGGGATGGTTTGTCACAAAGGGCAACAAAACGGGGGGATACAACATCATCGACGTACCACTGTGCTGTCGGGGTGCCGCGGATGAGCGGGGCTCTGCTATGGAAAAGACGGCACCTCAGACCATGACACCTGGTTGCTGGGCACACTTACAGCACAGCATTTGGTCGACGATATCCTACGTCTCGTTTTGTTGCCCTTCATGGCAAGCCAGCCTTGGCTTACATTTCAGCAAGATAATTCCCGCCCGCACACCGCGAGAGTTTCCATTGGTTTTCTTCGTGCTTGCCAAACACTACCTTGGCCAGGTCTCTCCCCAGTTGAGAACGTTCGGAACATGGGCGGAATTTTCACGATCTAAAGCACCAGTTGGACAGAATTGGGCCTGATATCCCTCAGGAGGATATGCAACAACTCTATCAACCAATGCGAAGCCCAATCACTGGGCCAGAGATGGACCAACGCGGTATTGACTTGCTCAATTTGTGAAGCTCTTTATCTTGAATGAATCATCCAATTTTTCTGAAAGTCTACTCATTGGTTTCTGTACACGTACTTCGCATCCACCAAGTTCCGTCCAGTTCTGGTAATTCCTTGGTGTTGCGTCGTTTTCTTTTTTCTTAGAGTATATAATGCGAAGAATTTTTTAGTCAATGCAAAACTAAGACATTATAAGACAGTGATCGGTTCTGAACTTTAAAGATAGCAGAAAGTGCGAACGTCGTAAGAGAGTCAGCGTGTGGAACAAAGAATTCTCAGAAAGATATTGAGACCTTGAACAGAAGATGGTCAACAAAGAACTCTACACGCGGATACAGAGGATCCCGAACGCTGTGAGTAAAAGAAGAACCATATTATTCCAACACATCCTTGACATATCAGACAATGAAGCTTATTACCAACAAGGGAGCCCAACTATGGATTTTTTTAAATTTATTTATCGTAGTCAACTTCCTTTATTACAACAATTGACCCTTACAGTTAGCACGAGATGCAACATCGTCGCGAATAAATTTTTACGTCTATGGTCACAAATTTTTTTGTTAACAGATTACCGGTTTCGGTCTAGTAGTTCGGAGTAGTGCTACTGACAACATGACTCGTGCATATGATGTTATTTATATATATTTGACAATGCTGGTGCTGACGCTGCATTTAACATTAGGACTTTGTTTTTATAAAACAGATCTGATGATGGTCATTATAGACCGAAACCGGTAATCTGTTAACAAAAAAAATTGTGACTATAGGCGTAAATTATAGGAAACTTATCTTACAGTTAGAATTACATGTGCGTGATTTTTCATGATAACCTACTTACTTTACTATCTCTTTTTTTCTGCTCTATGTCTACGACTAAGGATAGCCGCGCACTAGGACGTCGCTGCCGCTATTAGGGAAACGCGCTGGCTCCAGTTCGAATCAGCAAGGTGTATTAAAGACGACGAATGGTGTGCCGGCCAGCCTGTATGTGATTTTTAGGCGGTTTTCCACATTTGACCAGGTAAATACCAGGCAGTTACCCACAATTCACAATCATATAGAAAACCTTCTCACATTTTAACAGGGGATAACACCAGACAAAGGAAGATGGGGTACACAACATCCGCCAGGGGTTGTGGGGGGTTGGGGGAGAGGGGTGGAGGGGGGAGGGGGACGTTGATGGCGACAAAAACGACATACTTTCCAATATCAATAAAATTCACGGAAAGCAGTTTACTTGAGGTATTATATTTTATTCTCAAACCAACCAGTTTCGGCATTTCATACGAAGACGTGACAGATACTGACCAAGTCAGTATGAAGCAATTGTATAACGATTTGAATACACGATATCCAGTGATATATGGCGCTATACGACAAGTTCGTTTATTTGGATAGAAGCACATGGGGCCTGAAGATGGCAAAATGAAATGCTGAAACTTGTTGCTTTCAGAATAAAATAAAATATCTGGAAGTATACGGCTATCGGTGAATTTTATTGACATTGGAAATTACTTACCAGCCGATGTCCCCTGGCCATGATGGACCAACAGAGAACATATGGTCACCTCCGACCCTGCCAAATCGGGAATAATGTGACAGCCTCGAGTGGATACGGGGTAAGGCTAGGAAAAAGAAGAGGAATATGAATACCAGAAGAAAGGCAGCTGATCCGAATTAAAGTGGTCTTCAGCAGACCAAAACGACCACGACACGGAAAGCTTTGTCGTGCTGAATAGAGAACAAATTTGAGGGAGCTATACAGGACGGAGAAGAACGACCATATAACAGGGCCAGGGCAGATTAAGAAACGCCGAATCATGCAAAATTTTGCATTTAACTATGCATCGGTTCTGCTCCATTGTGGAGCTACGACCATAAACCGACATCCACTCCATTGCGGGCACTTTGAGCCACCGACAACGTTCGGCGGGGAGGGGGGGCGGGGGATTTTTCAGTGCGATTTTCTCTGGGTAAGGTGTTGCTGTGTTACGACTTGTCATTACCGTACTTACCTTAGTTATTTCAACAGCCGAGCTTTATTTAGTTGGTTTCTTTCGACTGTTTAGGGTCTCGGGTGACTCTGCAGTACGTCTTCTTCCTTCTCAATAACTCTTCATCGCCCGCATCTCGTGGTCGTGCGGTAGCGTTCTCGCTTCCCACGCCCGGGTTCCCGGGTTCGATTCCCGGCGGGGTCAGGGATTTTCTCTGCCTCGTGATGGCTGGGTGTTGTGTGATGTCGTTAGGTTTAAGTAGTTCTAAGTTCTAGGGGACTGATGACCATAGATGTTAAGTCCCATGGTGCTCAGAGCCATTTGAACCATTTTTTTAACTCTTCATCCTCTCGCTCCTCCTGCTTCACTCTGCTTCCTTGACCTTAATTTTGCTTCTGATATCAGTCCACCTGTGAGCTCCCACTGTATTCCTGCACCTAGGTTTATTCTGCACTGCTGCGTACGGATTTGATTTCGTATATTCCCATTTTTTTTCGAATTCCCGCTGTCTTGTTTCGTCCGACTCTGTACAGGTACATTTCTAAAACGCTCGAGATAGTCGGCTGGCTGGTACCGAGGGGCATTAGAGAGACCCTTTGCTGTTTTATTCACGCATGTGTCAATGTTGCACCCCCCCTCCCCCCCTCCTGTGATCACACCACACAATGACGTGAAACGGGAGGGCTGAAAAAGTATCAACACTCTTTTCTCCTCCTAATCACTTCCGAACTACGTCGAATGATTCTGAAAGGTCTCTACTGGTTCCATCGTGAACAACAGAGCAAAAATTGCTGTCGCTTTACACTCCAAAGGGGTGAGATCACGTTCATTGATATTGCAGGTTCTTAATGTCCTTTGAGAAGGGCTCAATCGTTCGGGGGGTGTCAGCACTGTCAAAGGTTACTCGTCACATAGTAAACTGCCATTTTCGATAGCGAAATGTGTGTGAATCAACGCCCCAAGGGAAGGTGTGATTTCATTGACGCCATTTATGCCACCACCTGAGGCGTTTCTGTGTCAGTCCTGAGTGGCGAGGTGTTTGAAATGTTTTCGTCGGCCACCGGTAAGAAAACTGTGTGATTTCAACAATGAGTGTCGTGGTTCTGTCCTCCCTTGCAGAGACGTCAAAAGAGCGGGTGAGATGTGCATAAGAAGGGGAGTGACGACCTTACCATCATGTGACGCGTCCACTGTGGCATTCTGGGCAGAATTATAGTGACTTTCATTGCCAATGTAACATCATTAACCCACTTTACACCTCACATGCGCCGGCCGCTGTGAGCGAGCGGTTCTAGGGGCTTCAGTAAGGAACCACGTGACTGCTACGATCGCAGATTATAATCCTGCCTCGGGCGTGGTTGTGTGTGATGTCCTTAGGTTAGTTAGGTTTAAGTACACTGCTGGCCACCGTAAATGCAACACCCTGAAGGAAGCATCCGAATCAAGTGAAATTTGCACCAAGAGTTTGCAGCGATGAGATATGCAACTGGTTAGAATTTCAGCGCATACGCACATCACGCGCGCCTGTGGCGCCACCTCATAGCGCCATTTAAGGCTTGCCCATTTCGACGAGTGTACGTTCGGCACGTGTGTTTACCTTGTGGTTGTTTCACAAGACGATCAGTTATGCCTCGTAGACAACAGCGAACATCTTTTGATCAAGTATCCGAGTTCGACAGAGGAAGGATAGTGGCTTACCGAGATTGTGGATTATCATACAGAGAAATCGCTAGTCGTGTTGGACGAAACCAAACAACTGTAATGCGGATATGTGACCGTTGGATGCAGGAGGGTACGACGGACCGACGTGGTCGATCGCATTCACCTCGGTGCACCACTGCACGTGCTGATAGGCAAATTGTGCGCATGGCAGTGACGGATCGCTCAGTGACATCCCGAACCATAGCACAGCACATTGCGTCTGTAACGCATCATCCAGTGTCTGCGCGTACCATTCGACGCCGTTTACAGCAGAGTGGTCTGTCCGCAAGGCGTCCATTGCTTCGTCTACCATTGACGCAGAACCACAGACGTCTCCGTCGCCAATGGTGTGATGACAAACGGATGTGGACGGCAGAATGGAATGACGTTGTGTTTACTGACGAAGCACGCTTCTGTCTGCAGCACCACGATGGTCGGAGACACCGTAGAGAGAGGATGCTGGACAGCTGCATTATGCACCGCCACACTGGTCTTGCACCGGGTATTATGGTATGGGGCGGTATTGGATATTACTCTCGCACGCCTCTAGTACGCATTGCCGGCACTTTAAATAGCCGGCGCTACATATCCGAGGTGCTGGAGCCAGTTGTCCTTTCTTACCTTCAGGGCTCGGCCACAGCCATATTTCAACAGGATAATGCGCGACCACACGTGGCACGCATTGTCCAAAGGTTCTTCGTCAATAACCAAATAGAATTGCTTCCCTGGCCGGCTCGCTCTCCGGATCTTTCGCCGATAGAAAACATGTGGTCCATGGTTGCTCAACGAGTGACCCAGATTACATCCCCAGCTGCCACACCAGATGATCTTTGGCAACGTGTGGAAGCTGCTTGGGCTGCTGTACCCCAGGAACACATCCAACGTCTCTCTGACTTAATGCCGAGACGTGTGGCAGCGGTGATCTCCAACAATGGCGGCTACTCCAGCTACTGATTCTGGCAGGAACCACATGTCACAGACGTCTGTAAACGTAATCATTTGATACTTGGTCAACATGTTATCTACAAAATAAATTTTGTTGTGCTACCTCTTGTCTTTCTTGGTGTTGCATTTACGGTGGCCAGCAGTGTAGTTCTAAGTCCAGGGGACTGATGACCTCAGATGTTAAGTCCCATAGTGCTTAGAGTCATGTGAACCATTTGAACCTCACATGTACTTCTGAGGTCTGACCTTCTTTCGCATGTATGGATCCCCTGCTGTTTGCAGCGTCGGCGACGGCAATTGTGACGTCACAAGGCGCCTTGTTTTTTCACCATTCCAGACGAAGGTTGTAGGCGCCTTTGAGCCAAATGTTAAACTTCTGCCTCGCAATGGGAGGCAATTAAGGAGTTCCGAAAAAGTGACCCTTTAACTGTGTTGTACAGTGCAGTAATTAAGACAACAGAAATAATTACTATGGAGTAGTCACCTGAGTTGTCGATTCCATTTTGTGCACAATGTTTCGATGACCGATCCCATCTTCTTCCTCACGTGAAAAACCTAAGAGATTACAAGACAACTGAAAACAAAAATACTAGAGGTAAAATAAACGCACGAGCTTGCGCCGCCGACATCGACCCCCGAGGCGGATATGCAGCGTGTGGAATTTGGAAATAAACCTCGGTAAAAACTTGTCCAGAAGAGTTTGCGTTCTCCGGGACGAAGCTATTGTCTGCGCGCCTCAGACATTGCGGAAACGACAGCAGGGGGACAAACGAGGAGAACATACGCTCTGTGTTCGAGAGTATTGTTTGAGTGGGGCGGCTGTGTTACACAGATTCGGGCAGACCGCTTCCAAAGCAAACAGCGCGAGATGTGCTGTGTTGTTGGAACTCAACGCTCGCGGCCGGTACCCCCTCGGCAGGAGCGCCGTGTGGCAGGAAACAGCCAGTCCGTGCCAAACAGTCGCCGCCCTAGGCGCGGGCTTAAAACGGCAGCTGCAGCAGCGGATGTGACACGTGAAGGTCCGCGTGTCGTTCACAGCAGTGGCAACGCCTCGTTTACTTCCTCTGAGACTGGCTTGGTGGCGCGTCATTAATGACGAACGCAGTGTTTACACTGTTCGGTTGTGACCGGAAGTGGCGTGCGTCGTGACAGTGGCGATCATTTGGACGTTCCTTAAGGACAGACTAAGGGCAAAATAGGAGTTGGTATTAAAATCCATGGAGAAGAAATAAAAACTTTGAGGTTCGCCAATGACATTGTAATTCTGTCAGAGACAGCAAAGGACTTGGAAGAGCAGTTGAACGGAATGGACAGTGTCTTGAAAGGAGGATATAAGATGAACATCAACGAAAGCAAAACGAGGATAGTGGAATGTAGTCGAATTAAGTCGGGTGATACTGAGGGAATTAGATTAGGAAATGAGACACTTAAAGTAGTAAAGGAGTTTTGCTATTTGGGGAGCAAAATAAATGATGATGGTCGAAGTAGAGAGGATATAAAATGTAGACTGGCAAAGGCAAGAAAAGCGTTTCTGAAGAAGAGAAATTTGTTAACATCGAGTATAGATTTAAGTGTGAGGAAGTCGTTTCTGATAGTATTTGTATGGAGTGTAGCCATGTATGGAAGTGAAACATGGACGATAAATAGTTTAGACAAGAAGAGAATAGAAGCTTTCGACATGTGGTGCAACAGAAGAATGCTGAAGATTAGATGGGTAGATCACATAACTAATGAGGAGGTATTGAATAGAATTGGGGAGAAGAAGAGTTTGTGGCACAACTTGACTAGAAGAAGGGGTCGGTTGGTAGGACATGCCCTGAGGCATCAGGGGATCACAAATTTACCACTGGAGGGCAGTGTGGAGGGTAAAAATCGTAGAGGGAGACCAAGAGATGGATACACTAAGCAGATTCAGAAGGATGTAGGTTGCAGTAGGTACTGGGAGATGAAGAAGCTTGCACAGGATAAAGTAGCATGCAGAGCTGCATCAAACCAGTCTCATGACGGAAGACTACAACAACAACAACAACAACAAGGGCAAAATTCATTCTCGTACTTAAACCTATATTGAAACATGTACGTTTGAAGTAACGTTTGTGGCAGTAGCCTGCAACACATCTGTGACAAAAGGGAATGGCATGCGGACGTGTATTTTATCTCGTCGCTTATGCGCTTTGCCCTGTCCTGAACTTTTCTGACTGCGAGAATGTAAACTGTCAATAAGTTTAAACCAAACCAAAACTGCATGAAATTACGTAATACAAAAACTGAATCTGATGCAACGCCATTGATTAGAAATTGGCCCTGGTAGTAAAAGAAAACTTGATCTATTCGAAAACAATGGTCCCTGTGCTTAATGAATGCTATCCGTGGAATAATAAAATTTCTTACCTTTATCTGCGCAACGGTAACGCTCTTCGCACTGCTGTCTGTTAGTACTTTACATTGTACACTTAGCATACATTATACATGGCTGTTGCTTAGCATACAGTTAAATTCACTCGAATATGCCTGAGACAATAACTTCTGGAACAAAATAGTTAATCAAAAACGACGTGAATCTGGGAACTGATATTGATTTGTAGTAAGTAACATTATGGCACTAACTTTAAAACTTGTATTCTGACTCTTTGAAAATTAATAATTCTTACAATTAACACGCAATAAACTGATTATACATTGACAATTAGTTTTATAAAATCATCAGATGTGAGTGCTATACGTTGTCTCAATCATCAATTATGAACACGCGCATTGTATTTCTAACAAAACAACTTTCTTTCAAAAATGTTCAAATGTGTGTGAAATCTTACGGGACTTAACTTCTAAGGTCATCAGTCCCTAAGCTTACACACTATTTAACCTAAATTATCCTAAGGACAAACACACACACTCATGCCCGAGGGAGGACTCGAACCTCCGCCGGGACCAGCCGCACAGTCCATGACTCCAGCGCCTGAGACCGCTCGGCTAATCCCGCACGGCAACTTTCTTTACCTTAATTATTTTCAGTATGGTATCTTGCAAATAAAAATCATTGCTGGCCATAGCGAGTAAGTATATACCCAGTACACATCACATGCAACACGTCTTTGCACTTGAGAGTCCTCCATACATCTCTCTATCTAAAGTTACTCTAACACGTTACCCATAACGCCTTGAACCAGCGATCGCTTTTGGGCAGCGACGCTACTACACAATCGATACTACATTTGACCCTCCCTAGTTCAAAATAAAATTTTCTTACAAAATTTTACCCTCTGTGTATATCTTTCAATATATTTCCAATAATATTACAGCTAAAATAGTAACTATTGTGTGCAATTTTTGTTTGAAAATGCACATCGACAGATTGGAATTTTTAATTACCGTCGTTTCTATAATGTAGCTATTCTCGTAAACTAATCGTACAATGAAACTGGAATTTCACAGTTTACATCTGTATAAGAAGCCAATAAAACGTGTGGAACAAATTTTTGTTTACGGTCATAGCTGCTTTGAAATTAATTTTTCAGTTTTGTGTTACAAGAGACTACTCTATTTTTCCTAAATTTTAAAAGAGAAAATTTCTCAGGAAAAATATAACGGAAAAGTGCTGCACAGTATTATTCACTACGTAAATCTCAAGAACTATGGCAAATTTCAGGATGTTAGCTTTTATAGTTCCTGACAAAGGTACATTATAGCTCAAAAAAGCCTATTTGCCGCAATTCGCATTTAAAGATTTTATTTCCATTTTTGACAATATTGCTATACGTCTAGTGAGTAATGCTGTCCATATCCGTAATCTTTATTCTCTCTCTCTTCTTGCTGGAGTAATCTCTTCCCCTGCCTCGTTTGCCTAGCCAAATTTTGCATTTTTTCTTCTGCTGCCTGAGCTTTGTCCAGTCACAATTCATCGATGCTTCTAAATATCTTCAGTGTGAATGCACCTGGTTGGAAGCCTAGTCTCTGCAGGTGCTTAATCCTGCCTACATTTGCACTATTAAACACTAGATAGGCATCATATGCAGCTATCTTAACAGCAATTGTGGAGACAAATACCGTTATTGGACAACGGATCCATATAACGTGATTGTAGCTCTCATTTGTTCACATATTTCAGCAGTTCAGGATTGGCTATATACCTGAAGGTTGGTTTTATAACATCTAAAACAGCAAGTGGCAAACCATGTTTGTGAATGTATGGCTTTCCACTGGTTTCTGCTTGAAGAGATTTGCACCACGATATGTCACAAAGCGAATGTTGAGGATTATAATTTGCTGGGGGTTTGTGAAAGAAAATTGCTCACACGGCTTGCTATATTGTTTTCAAAGTTTGTAAGTTATTCCTGATAGCTTTTCCATTATATATTTGTTAAGTTTGAATTTCCTTTTCCGTCAGTCTGTTAACACCTCCCAGTGGCTTTCCATCTTCTACTTTCTTGCCTCTAATTTCTTTCTTCAGTCTGAGAAGTCTACCTCCCATTCGCTTTTGACCATGCCCCACACATTCCAGTTTTTCAGTTTTAGTTTGTGAGCCAGAAGGATTGGCACTGTACACAGCATCATCAATTCCTTCACTAATTTTCGTCTTCGATGAACTTAGTGACTTTGGCGAAAATTATTCTTCACACATAGGAACAGCATCTATAATACATTATTTAAATCTCCTGTACTTTTTCCGCGTGATATTGGACATTTCCTCAATTTTTTTAATAAACGTCCACTGTTACGACCTATTTCGAGCAAAGCGTTCTGTTCAAAAAACCACGTTACAAACAAAGAAGCAAGCAAAGATAATCTTTCTCACAGCTTCCTAGACACATCTGCAGTTCGTTTACATTGTTGTTGTTGTTGTGGTCTTCAGTCCTGAGACTGGTTTGATGCAGCTCTCCATGCTACTCTATCCTGTGCAAGCCTCTTCATCTCCCAGTACCTACTGCAGCCTACATCCTTCTGAATCTGCTTAGTGTATTCGTCTCTTGGTCTCCCTCTACGATTTTTACCCTCCACGCTGCCCTCCAGTACTAAATTGGTGATCCCTTGATGCCTCAGAACATATCCTACCAACCAATCCCTTCTTCTAGTCAAGTTGTGCCACAAACTCCTCTTCTCCCCAATTCTATTCAATACCTCCTTATTAGTTATGTGATCTACCCATCTAATCTTCAGCATTCTTCTGTAGCACCACATTTCGAAAGCTTCTATTCTCTTCTTGTCTAAACTATTTATCGTCCATGTTTCAACTCCATACATGGCTACACTCCATACAAATACTTCCAGAAACCACTTCCTGACACTTAAATCAATACTCGATCTTAACAAATTTCTCTTCTTTAGAAACGCTTTCCTTGCCATTGCCAGTCTACATTTTATATCCTCTCTACTTCGACCATCATCAGTTATTTTGCTCCCCAAATAGCAAAATTCCTTTACTACTTTAAGTGTCTAATTTCCTAATCTAATCCCTCAGCATCACCCGACTTAATTCGACTACATTCCATTATCCTCGTTTTGCTTTTGTTGATGTTCATCTTATATCCTCCTTTCAAGACACTGTCCATTCCGTTCAACTGCTCTTCTAGGTCCTTTGCTCTCTCTGACAGAATTACAATGTCATCAGCGAACCTCAAAGTTTTTATTTCTTCTCCATGGATTTTAATACTTACTCCGAACTTATCTTTCGTTTCCTTTACTGCTTGCTCAATATACAGATTAAATAGCATCAGGGAGAGGCTGCAACCCCGTCTCACTCCCTTCCCAACCACTGCTTCCCTTTCATGTCCCTCGAATCTTATAACTGCCATCTGCTTTCTGTACAAATTATAAATAGCCTTCCGCTGCCTGTATTTTACGCCTGCCACCTTCAGAATTTGAAAGAGATTATTCCAGTCAGCACTGTCAAAAGCTTTCTCTAAGTCTACAAATGTTAGAAACGTAGGTTTGCCTTTCCTTAATCTTTCTTCTAAGATAAGTCGTAAGGTTAGTATTGTCTCACGTGTTCCAATATTTCTACAGAATCTAAACTTATCTTCCCCGAGGTCGGCTTCTACCAGTTTTTCCATTCGTCTGTAAAGAATTCGCGTTAGTATTTTGCAGCTGTGACTTATTAAACTGATAGTTCGGTAATTTTCACACCAGTCAACACCTGCTTTCTTTGGGATTGGAATTCTTATATTATTCTTGAAGTCTGAGGGAATTTCCCCTGTCTCATACATCTTGCTCACCAGATGGTAGAGTTTTGTCAGGACTGGCTCTCCCAAGGCTGTCAGTAGTTGTAATGGAATGTTATCTGCTCCCGGGGGCCTTGTTTCGACTTAGGTCTTTCAGTGCTCTGTCAAACTCTTGAGGCAGTATCATACCTCCCATTTCATCTTCATCTACATCCTCTTCCATTTCCATAATATTGTCCTCAAGAACATCGCCCCTGTATAGACCCTCTATATATTCCTTCCACCTTTCTGCTTTTCCATCTTTGCTTAGAGCTGGCTTTCTATCTGAGCTCTTGATATTCATGCAAGTGGTTCTCTTTTCTCCAAAGGTCTCTTTAATTTTCCTGTAGACAGTATCTATCTTACCCCTCATGAGATAAGCCTCTACATTCTTACATTTGTTCTCTAGCCATCCCTGCTTAGCCATTTTGCACTTCCTGTCGATCTCATTTTTGGGACGTTTGTATTCCTTTTTGCCTGCTTCACTTGCTGCATTTTTGTATTTTCTCCTTTCATCAGTTAAATTCAGTATCTCTTCTGTTACCCAAGGATTTCTACTAGCCCTCGTCTTTTTACCTACTTGATCGTCTGCTGCCTTCACTATTTCATTCCTCAAAGCTACCCATTCTTCTTCTACTGTATTTCTTTCCCCCATTCCTGCCAATTGTTCACTTATGCTCTTCCTGAAACTCTGTACAACCTCTGGTTCTTTCGGTTTATCCAGGTCCCATCTCCTTAAATTCCCACCTTTTTGCAGTTTCTTCAGTTTTAATCTACAGTTCATAACCAATAAATTGTGGTCAGAGTCCACATCTGCCCCTGAAAATGTCTTACAATTTAAAATCTGGTTCCTAAATCTCTGTCTTACCATTATATAATCTGTCTGAAACCTTTTAGTATCTCCAGGGTTCTTCTATGTATACAACCATCTTTTATGATTCTTGAACCAAGTGTTAGCTATGATTAAGTTGTGCTCTGTGCAAAATTCTACCAGGCGGCTTCGTCTTTCATTACGTAGCCCCAATCCATATTCACCTACTACGTTTCCTTCTTTTCCTTTTCCTACTGTCGAATTCCAGTCACCCATGACTATTAAATTTTCTTCGCCCTTCACTACCTTAAACTTCTTCATCATCTGCAGAGTTAGTTGGCATATAAACTTGTACTACTGTAGTAGGCATGGGCTTCGTGTCTATCTTGGTCACAATAATGCGTTCACTATGTGGTTTGTAGTAGCTTACCCGCACTCCAATTTTTTTATTCATTATTAAACCTACTCCTGCATTACCCCTATTTGATTTTGTATTTATAACCCTGTATTCACCTGACCAAAAGTCTTGTTCCTCCTGCCACCGAACTTCAGTAATTTCCACTATATCTAACTTTAACCTATCCATTTCCCTTTTTAAATTTTCTAACCTGCCTGCCCGATTAAGGGACCTGACATTCCAAGCTCGGAACCGTAGAATGCCAGTTTTCTTTCTCCTGATAACGATGTCCTCTTGAGTAGTCCCCGCCCGGAGATCCGAATGGGGGACTATTTTACCTCCGGAATATTTTACCCAAGAGGACGCCATCATCATTTAATCATACAGTAAAGCTGCATGCCCTTGGGAAAAATTACGGCTGTAGTTTCCCCTTGCTTTCAGCCGTTCGCAGTACCAAAACAGCAAGGCCGTTTTCGTTAGTGTTACAGGGCCAGATCACTCAATCATCCAGACTGTTGCCCCTGCAACTACTAAGAAGGCTGCTGCCCCTCTTCAGGAACTACAGGGTTATTACAAATGATTGAAGCGATTTCACAGCTCTACAATAAATTTATTATTTGAGATATTTTCACAATGCTTTTCACACACATACAAAAACTCAAAAAGTTTTTTTAGACATTCACAAATGTTCGATAAGTGCCCCTTTAGTGACTCGGCAGACATCAAGCCGATAATCAAGTTCCTCCTGCACTCGGCGCAGCATGTCCCCATCAATGAGTTCGAAAGCATGGTTGATGCGAGCTCGCAGTTCTGGCACGTTTCTTGGTAGAGGAGGTTTAAACACTGAATCTTTCACATAGCCCCACAGAAAGAAATCGCATGGGGCTAAGTCGGGAGAGCGTGGAGGCCATGACATGAATTGTTGATCATGATCTCCACCACGTCCGATCCATCGGCTTTCCAATCTCCTGTTTAAGAAATGCTTCTGCCTTAGCCTTTTCCGTAAGATTTTCCAAACTGTCGGCTGTGGTACGTTTAGCTCCCTGCTTGCTTTATTCGTCGACTTCCGAGGGCTACGCATGAAACTTGCCCGCACGCGTTCAACCGTTTCTTCGCTCACTGCAGGCCGACCCGTTCATTTCCCCTTACAGACGCATCCAGAAGCTTTAAACTGCGCATACCATCGCCGAATGGAGTTAGCAGTTGGTGGATCTTTGTTGAACTTCGTCCTGAAGTGTCGTTGCACTGTTATGACTGACTGATGTGAGTGCATTTCAAGCACGACATACGCTTTCTCGGCTCCTGTCGCCATTTTGTCTCACTGCGCTCTCGAGCGCTCTGGCGGCAGAAACCTGAAGTGCGGCTTCAGCCGAACAAAACTTTATGAGTTTTTCTACGTATCTGTAGTGTGTCGTGACCATATGTCAATGAATGGAGCTACAGTGAATTTATGAAATCGCTTCAGTCATTTGTAATAACCCTGTACATGTTTGTCTGGCCTGTCAACAGATACCCCTCCGTTGTGGTTGCACCTACGGTACGGCTATCTGTATCGTTGAGGCACGCAAGCCTCCCCACCAACGGCAAGGTCCATGGTTCATGGGGGGTCGTTTACATTATGTGAACGAAAATGTAACACACAAAATATTTCTAGCTTAGAGAAGGTGTGAACCACAGCATAGAAAGTGGAGGAATGGCAGGCGCAGAAGCACAAAGCAGGCGCAGAAGCACAAATAATCTTTTTTAAAGTATCTTTCTAGTCAGAATTAGATTATGAAACTTTGCGATGTTATTCTTAAAGAATTAATCTAATAAATTACGCAATAAAAAATTCGAATTATTTCGCAATTTTCGTCCTATATCAGCCCTTAAAGTTCGCAACAAAGCGTGCTGAAGCCTGGCTCACAACGAACGCCGGCGAACAGAAATTCTCTCCGGTGTAAACGGTAGCCGAGCGGGAGCGAATTGCAGTCGGTTATGTTCGGTTCGCATTCGGTAGGGTACTCTCGTGTTCCGGTAGTTCGAGTTCTCTCCACTTCGGCGCTAGCAGTACAGAAAGCTTTCGTTTGCTGTCTTATCTAATTTTGCTGTTGTTGGTATGAGCTGCGTAAGCAATGGAGTGCCCGAAGGGAATTTAATTTTGCTGACAGGGGAATGTAGAATTCAAGCGTGCTTCTCGGATCCAAGAGATCGACAGCACAGTTTCTGAATGAAAACAAAGTCACTGCCAGAAAAAAGTTAGTACACCCGGAAAGACGACGTCGATTTTGATCCGATGACGGAATATGCCGCATGGGGAACAGAGATGTACTGGCAATGGTTTCAACGTCGTTCGCCAACAGTACAGCGTAGTGGCATAGCTACCAGAGCACTATCTGTGTCTGACCTTTAGCAGAGAATACTCACAGCCAGAAGACTCAGTGTGGCGCAAACGTGTGAAGCAAGCAGGCAACGATGCCACAGAGAGGCGCTCGAGCTTCTTACAGCCAACTGAGCGAGTTTGAAAGGGGTCAAAATGTGGCCTTCCGAGTGGGAGATGCTTCTTCCGGAGAACATCCACACAACGTGGACGTGCTGCGTCAGTTGAGCAACTCTGCTGCTATGAGTGGTCACCTGAACGTTCTCAGGCGTACAGAGGAGGTTCTGGACGTCTGCATAGCACAGACGCCTGCCAGAATCGTCGTTTTGTAACGGCAGCTGTGGCAAATCGTACAGCTTCTACAATAATGATAAGGAGGCTTATGAGCCCAAACGTGTCAGCACGATCTGTTGCAAATCGGTTATTAGCAGTGAGACTACTGGCACGCTCACCTCTAGCCACAGCATCGACGTACACAGCACGACTGGTGCCGTCAAAGCATCGTTTGGAAAACGGAATGGCACGCAGTGGTCTTCAGCGATGAGAGCAGATTCTGCCTGCACACAGGTGATGGTCATCTGAGCTTGCGATGCCCGCATCTCGTGGTCGTGCGGTAGCGTTCTCGCTTCCCACGCCCGGGTTCCCGGGTTCGATTCCCGGCGGGGTCAGGGATTTTCTCTGCCTCGTGATGGCTGGGTGTTGTGTGCTGTCCTTAGGTTAGTTAGGTTTAAGTAGTTCTAAGTTCTAGGGGACTGATGACCATAGATGTTAAGTCCCATAGTGCTCAGAGCCATTTTTTTTGAGCTTGCGATGCAGACCTCGTGAGTGCTGTCTCGTAGATTGCATTCATCCAAAACACACTGATCGCACAGTGACGGAATTAACTGTTTTTTGCCAGTGGTGTACTTTACATACGACCAGAATCTCTTTGGGTTTTGACACCATGTTACATTGTGGAAACTATTAAAAGCACCTCGCATTGACGTCCGCACTAAATTTCGAGCTTCCGTGAAACTTAGCCAGTCTTCGGGATTTTGCGTTCTTCTGAATTTGGCATGCTTTTTTCGTTGCTTCTGCAACAGTGTTCTGACGTGTTCTGTGTACCACGGTGGATCAGTCCCGTCTCTTATTAACTTATGCGGTATGAATCTCTCTATTGTTGTTGATACTGTATCTTTGAATTTGAGCCATATCTCGTCTACACTTACATAATTAGCTTGGAAGGAATATAGACTCTCAAATTCGCATCAAGCGATTTTTTATCGACTATTTTAAACAGATAAATTTTGCGTTTATTTTCAGTGGTTTTGGTTGATATGGTTTTGAACCTCGCTACAATGACTTTGTGTTCACTAATTCCTGTATCCGTCATGACGCTCTCTATTAGATCATGATTATTTGTGGCTAAGAGATCAAGTGTGTTTTCGCAACCATTTACAATTCGTATGGGCGCATAAACTTATTGTTGAAAGTAATTCTCAGAGAAAGCATTTAGTACAACTTCGGAAGATGTTTTCTGTCTACCACCGGCTTTGAACATGTATTTTCGCCAACAAATCGAGGGTACATTGAAGTCTCTGCCAATTATAACTATATGAGTGGGGTGCTTATTTGTAACGTGATTCAAGTTTTCTTTGAACCGTTCAGCTATTATATCATCTCAGTCGGGAGGCCGGTTGAAAGAGCCAATTATTATTTTGGTAGAGCTGTTGAGTATAACCACTACCCATTGCAATATGCAGGAAACTATCCATTTCAACTTCACTACAAGATAAACTACTACCAACAGACACATACACATACACACCACCATCTACTTTATTTAATCTATCCTTTCTGAACACTGTTTACGCATCTGTAAAAATTTCGGCAGAATTTATCTCCGGCTTCAGCCAGTTTTCTGTTCCTATAACGATTTCAGCTTCAGTGCTTTCTATCAGCGCTTGAAGCTCTTGTACTTTCCCAACACAGCTACGACAATTTACAACTACAATACCGACTGTTGCTTGGTCGATTCTCGTCGTTTCTTTGCCCTGTTCCCTTTGAGACTGGAGCCCTTTTTGATCTTTCCCGAGACTGTCTAACCTATAAAACCGCCCAGTCCACGCCACACAGCCCCTGCTGCCCGTGTAGCCGCCTCCTGTGTGTTGTGGACACCTGAACTATTTAGCGGGACCCGAAACCCCACCACCACAAGTCGAGGAATCTGCAGCCTACACGGTCACAGAGCTGAGCCTCTGATTCAGACCCTCCACTGGGCTCTGTACCAAAGGTTCGCAATCGGTGCTGCCGACGATGCTGCAAATGGTGAGCTCTGCCTTCATCTCGCTAGCGAGACCGGCAGTCTTCACCAAGCCGCCGGAAACCAGAGATGATCTCAATAGCGACCCACGTCATTAGTGCCGACATGAGCCACCACCTGCAGGTGGCAGCACCCTGTACCCTCCATGGCGTCCGGAAGGACCCTTTCTGCATCTTGGATGACTCCCCCCGGTATGCACACGGAGCGCACATTGGCTTTCTTCCCGTCCTTAGCTGCCATATCCCTAAGGGGCTCCATCACCCTCCTAACACTGGAGCTCCCAATGACAAGCAATCCCACCCTCTGCGTTTGTCCGGACCTCTCAGGAAGACCGGTCACTGCCGCAACAGGCGAGGTTCTTGTTCACCTTTGGTGTTTCTGAAGGAACACTAGCCAGCGCCCGGTACGTTATGAATGTCACTAGACCAGTTCTTTTGCGGTTCTTAGAACAGGAAGGCGATGTGTTGTTCCAACAGCATAATGCTCGCCTACACACTGCCCTGTAAGGCGTGCAGCAAGTTCCCTGACCAGCACAGTTTCCGGACCTGTCTCCAATGGAGCACATGTGGGATATGGTGGGACGGGATGTGACTCGTGCGACCTTGTGGGGCAGCGGGTGGTGAATTTTGTCTTATATAATGTTGCCGTTCTCAACACAGGCTCTCTATCTACAATGTTGGCAACCAGAAAGTGATTAGCAAAGACGTGATACCTGTAATTAAAGTTCACTTTGCCCACTTTGATGGAGAAATAAAATTATTGATCATTACGCTGAGGATTTAGAATGATGTCTGGGATTCACGGAAAATGCAGTTTACTACAACAATTATCACTATATTCTGGAAACGATGAAGTGTAAAGTTTCAGACAAATGTTTACCCGAGTAATGCTACTATCAGCTATTGTACATCAGAGCTGTTCAGAGTCTACTGCGCAGATCATATTGTCCCTAGATAACGAAACTGTTCAATAATCGTTATCGATGTAAATGTTCAAGGTAAGTGCTCTCCAAAATTTGATGTTAATACTCATAAAACGCCACGCTAGTAATGGTAAAACTTCTGTCCTACGGCAACACGTGAAAATACGACGTATGCAAACTGAGAATAAACCACTGAAGTCGTTCCGCAATTAACACTTTACCACAATGCGAACTCATTGTTATGTGCATACCGAGTTACATAATACGGCATCCAAGACTGTTTCTTGCAACTGCACAGACGCGACGCGGCTTCAGACACGAACTGAGCGCTGATACGAATCTAGAAGAGAACTGGGGTCTGACTCTAGCTCGCAGCGATCTTATTTATACAGGGTGTTACAAAAAGGTACGGCAAAACTTGTAGGAAACATTCCTCACACACAAATAAAGAAAAGATGTTATGTGGACGTGTGTCCGCAAACGCTTAATTTACATGTTAGAGCTCATTTAAGTTTCGTCAGTATGTACTGTACTTCCTCGATTCACCGCCAGTTGGCCCAATTGAAGGAAGGTAATGTTGACTTCGGTGCTTGTGTTGACATGCGACTCATTGCTCTACAGTACTAGCATCAAGCGCATCAGTACGTAGCATCAACAGGTTAGTGTTCATCACGAACGTGGTTTTGCAGTCAGTGCAATGTTTACAAATGCGGAGTTGGCAGATGCCCATTTGATGTATGGATTAGCACGGGGCAATAGCCGTTGCGCGGTACGTTTGTATCGAGACAGATTTCCAGAACGAAGGTGTCCCGACAGGAAGACGTTCGAAGCAATTGATCGGCGTCTTAGGGAGCACGGAACATTCCAGCCCATGATTCGCGACTGGGGAAGACCTAGAACGACGAGGACACCTGCAATGGACGAGGCAATTCTTCGTGCAGTTGCGATAACCCTAATGTGAGCGTCAGAGAAGTTGCTGCTGTACAAGGTAACGTTGACCACGTCACTGTATGGAGAATGCTACGGGAGAACCAGTTGTTTCCGTACCATGTACAGCGTGTGCAGGCACTATCAGCAGCTGATTGGCCTCCACGGGTACACTTCTGCGAATGGTTCATCCAACAATGTGTCAATCCTCATTTCAGTGCAAATGTTCTCTTTACGGATGAGGCTTCATTCCAACGTGATCAAATTGTAAATTTTCGCAATCAACATGTGTAGGCTAACGAGAATCCGCACGCAATTGTGCAATCACGTCATCAACACAGATTTTCTGCGAACGTTTGGGCAGGCATTGTTGGTGATGTCTTGATTGGGCCCCATGTTCTTCCACCTACGCTCAATGGAGCACGTTATCATGATTTCATACGGGATACTCTACCTGTGCTGCTAGAACATGTGCCTTTACAAGTACGACACAACATGTGGTTCACGCACGATGGAGCTCCTGCACATTTCAGTCGAAGTGTTCGTACGCTTCTCAACAACAGATTCAGTGACCGATGGATTGGTAGAGGCGGACCAATTCCATGGCTCCCACGCTCCCCTGACCTCAACCCTTTTGACTTTCATTTATGGGGGCATTTGAAAGCTCTTGTCTACGCAACCCCGGTACCAAATGAAGAGACTCTTCGTGCTCGTATTGTGGACGGCTGTGATACAATACGCCATCCTCCAGGGCTGCATCAGCGCTTCAGGGATTCCATGCGACGGAGGGTGGATGCATGTATCCTCGCTAACGGAGGACATTTTGAACATTTCCTGTAACAAAGTGTTTGAAGTCACGCTGGTACGTTCTGTTGCTGTGTGTTTCCATTCCATGATTAATGTGATTTGATGAGCAGTAATAAAATGAGCTCTAACATGGAAAGTAAGCATTTCCGGACACATGTCCACATAACATATTTTCTTTCTTTGTGTGTGAGGAATGTTTCCTGAAAGTTTGGCCGTACCTTTTTGTAACACCCTGTATAGCCGCGGTGCGGACCGCCGAAGGCGCAGCCGAAAACATTTGCCTTACTGACTAGCCGCTGGGGCTAGCTGAACACCACTTCAAGTTACTAAATAATTAATTGCTTCATTCTCTGAAGGCCAATGAAGCTCCCAATTTAATTGTGCTATCAGCACACAGGTAAGTATCTGTAGTACAATTCTGATGTGGCAAGGTTAAATACTTTTGGCGAGAGAATAATTTTAGTTTCACTGCACGCAATAGATGAGCTCTGAACTTGCCCTTTGGAGAGACGCTACAGCTATAGTTTTAATGCTACATTTTAGAAACTTCTCACATCTCTTTTACTGTAGCGTATCTCCATTATACTTGCACCTAAACATCCTAGATTTATCTAATCATTTACTTAATCTATCTTGCTTCCATACTTTTAGGAGCCAAAATATTACTTTGTGAGATCCAGCATACTGTTTCCATTAAATTGCAATGAAAAAGGAATCTGAATATAAATTTTGAAGTTTCTAGCTCCTTCTTGTTGTGTCGATGATTTTTACGTAAAACGTCCAAATTTCGAAAACTGTTGAAGTTACTAATCTGAAACTTAATACATTATTATTTTAGCATCACTCGTGACATGCTATTAACTTTTCAGATTATTTACTTTACTTTTAAGGTATTGTGCAACATTCGTGATGTCATAGCTAGTTAGAGTGTACTAGGCTGGCACACAATTGAAAGCATATGAATTCTATATGGCGTGAGTACGCTGCTTCCCTACAACTCGTCAACCAACAACTGTTCAGAATTACGTGAACAGGTGGATCAGGCGATCCACACAGTGTCTCAGAACAGTATTAGCCATCTGCGCGACCGACTGGACGCCAGAGTCAGCACCTGCATTGCTGCCCATGGGAGCTACACCAGGTACTGGTATGGGTCAATACCTGGTACATCAGAACCGCTTGTGCTATTGATCTGTAAAGGTAACCATTTCAGGTACTCCATATGCACTGTTGCAACAACACATCTTGAATGAATTGGAAACAGTAAAAGAGTGTATTTTTTTTCTCTGGCACTGTATGACTGGTATGAAAACTGCCAACGCACTGAACTGTTGTAGTGGTATGAAATGGAATGGATTCATTAGCTGCTTCCATCAGGTGGGAACCGAATGAATAACCACAGGCTTTGTGAATCTTTTTATTGAAAAAGAGAATTGCAGTAAATTTCCTTGAAAGTAAAGAAGTGTGAATAGCTGTCTATTATGCCCATGAAAAATAAAAGTGTACAAAAGATTTGATCGTACTCTTTGCTTATGTTGGCAGCTGTGATTGCACGGCTTAAGTGTCACTGTTATGTTTGATATCTTTTGATGACAAATGAGAATGGTTTACCTGGGATCACTTTGTCTGCTCTCTTAACAAGCTTTAAAGTAGATTTTATTAAAACATGCAAGACCGATAACGTGGTGTAAGATAGTACTTAAATATCGCTATTGTGGTTACAGAAGACAGTGGTATCAACATAACACACAGAAACGTGCCGTGATGAGCACAGCATCGGTCCGTTGCTGCCTGCACGGCATTCAAATCTCTGCGGCTGCGTCAAATGACACCGCCGAGCCACATAAAGCAGGGCTTCCACACGCAACAAAAGAGACTCCATTTAGCCGCCACTCGAGTGGTGTCACTGTAGTTGCATATCAAAACACTCAAATTCCTGTGGCGTCACTCGAGTGACGACACTTTTGACCATGCCACAAAAGTTAAAGTCGCCCTAACGTCGTTACGCCACTTCCTTCTCCCACTGACGATTTAGAGTCAGAAACAAAACAAGCAGCCGCCATCTTGATTTGAAGGCTTAAGAAGCTATTGTGGTAACTGTTGTTTTTCGTATTAAACCCTGCACATTACGAAAATATGCAGTTTGGGTGATACGCCGAATTAAAGATCTCTCAATAAAGGTTTTTTGTGCTACAGTGGCAGGAAATGGACTTCGGTATACGAAACCTCTATCATTATTAAAGGTTAATTTACGTGGTGAATGTATGTGGTGTTTTTATTATATGATGCTTGCATAAGATTTGTGTGTGAGTACAGATTATTGAGTGATTACTGAAAGGTAATTTGCACTTGTACGGCAACTTACTTGATTCTACAAATGGTGAAACTAATGTAATGCTGCCAGTATATTACGAATCCAGTGTTAGCATCTTAAATATTTGCCCGGTGGATTTGATAAAGAAAGTATGAAGGTTTCCGTTAGCAGTATAATTTCAGATTGACTGTAGCTCTTAATGCAGAACATCAACTATATTACAGTGTGTTTTAGTGCATTCGCATGAAGCATAATTGCGAAATTAGGTATAAAATATTTCTTCTTATTTAACTGATGTGGGGTGCAAGTGTGAAAATATTAACTTTCAAATGAGACTCCAGGGCGCTTCAAATAGTGCCTCAGACATCGGACAAGAACACTGAAATTGTAGTTTTTGGGGATGTGGCATAACTATAGGTGAGATGACAGGTAATTGCCAGATATCAAATATCAAAGTGTCAGTTGTGCGAGGGTTGACTGAAAAGTAATGCCTCTACATTCGTAACTCTTCAACAGTTGACAGCACCGGTATGCGGCAGGTACTGGCTTGTTCCGTAGCCTCTTCTCTACTGCTCCAGCTGGCGGGAAGCCTTAGCATTGAATGGTTGTGATGTTACAGTGTAAAGTATGGAACCCTGCGCAGACGGTCGGTCAATGCGATTTAAGCAACGTGCAGTCATTGAATTCTTGACAGCAGAAGGTGGCACCCCAAAGGAGATTCATCAGAGAATGAAAGCAGTTTATGGTGAATGTAATGATGTGAGTCGTTGGTCGACTATGTTTAAAGATGTTGAGGCGGGAACATCTTACCTGTCTGACAAACAAAGAGTTGGACGTCTTGTGACAGCAACCACCGAGTGTCACAAGAAAAATGTTGATGATTGATTCAGGACGATCGTCGTATCACTCAGAGAGAAATTACAAGCACAATCGGTATTTCACAAGAACGTGTGGGTCACATTATTGCTTTGCTTGGCTATCGGAAGATCTATGCGCGATGGGTACCCCAGATGCTGACTCCTGAAATGAAAGCGCACAGACTTGAAATTTTCCAGGAACTCCTCTCACGTTACGAGAATGAAGATGATAACTTTCTCCATTCAGTTGTGACAGGAGACGAAAAGTGGTTACACCATTACGACCCGGAGACGAAACGTCAGTCTATGGAGTGTCGACACAAAGACTCGCCCCAAAAAAATAAATTCAAGACGCAGCCCTCAGCTGGAAAAATCATGGCCAGAGTGTTTTGGGACGCAGATGGTGTTATCCATATTGATTTCCTTGATCGAGGAACAACAACAAGTTCAGAACGTTACATCACAACGCTGCGAACTCTGAAACGACGGCTAACAAGAGGCCGAAAGGAAAAGTGAAATGTTTTCCTGCAACATGACAAAGCCAAACCACACACTTCACGTGCCACTACAGCAGAACTTCAAAGACTGAATCTCACCACATTACTGCATCCTCCACACAGTCCAGATTTATCACCGTCTGACTTCCATCTGTTCGCAGTAGTGAAAGACGATCTGCGGGGACATCATTATGCTTCTGATGAAGACGTGGAGAGAACTGTGAAATTGTGGTTGCGGAAACAGAGTGTCGACTTCTTCCGTGACGGCTTGAGGAAAATTGTTCATTGTTGCAAAAATGTATCCAATTGGCTGGTGATTATGTGGAAAAGTGAATATTGGTAACTAAAAATCGCATTCTAAGGATTATTTCTGCGTTTGATTTATTTAAATATTCCCATTCAAATCCAATTAACGAAGGTGGACCCATTACTTTTCATTCAACCTTCGTAGTTTCATTAGAGCAAGTACTGCCTGTCTAATGTGAGTATCGGATTATTTAATAGAGTTCGATAAGCAGATCAACAGTTACTCGAAATTTACTTCTTTTATCCAAAATTAGTTCCAGAAAAACTTTGCTTATATGTGTTTTTAATGCAACCGTGTTATTCCTGCACAATGCCCACTTCCAAATTCAACAGTTGCGCTTTCTTATCTTCTTACTGAATTCTTGGATCAGTTCTCACGCCATAACCTAAACGACACAACACCAATGTCTATTCGAATAATCTCAGTTGACGCCACATTGAAAGCTTTGCAGCTACAGTTCTGACAGGAACGTGTGGAAACAGCAGCACACTGCGCCACTGCTGTACCAGCCGTCAAGTGACTTCCTGCGACGTCATTTTACCTCAAATGGTTCAAATGGCTCTGAGCACTATGCGAATTAACATCTGAGGTCATCAGTCCCCTAGAACTTAGAACTACTTAAACCTAACTAACCTAAGGACATCACACACATCCATGCCCGAGGCAGGATTCGAACCTGCGACCGTAGCGGTCGCTGCGGTTCCAGACTGTAGCGCCTAGAACCCCTCGGCCACGCCGGCCGGCTCATTTTACTTGCTCATGGAGATCCGGCTTAAGATGCAAGGCACCAGGACACACGCAGCTTGGGAGGCTCCTGTTTTATTCTCATGTCAGAAACATACATAGGAGCACAGTTAACACGTCAAATAGTCTATGACCAAAATTTGGCTACTTCCAGCCCATTTCCTATCGCTTGATGGAGGTCTTCTGCAATACCTTAGGCTGGACACAGCCGACAATGAAGCACGTGCTGTACAGTCTGGACTTCTCCACTATCAGACTTAATATTGTTTTCTGTACTCTAGCCCCATCTTGCCAGATTAAACCTTGATCTACCCACTTGTGATCTCAGCCTATTCAGAGATTTGCAGGTCATCAATTCCTCATCACGTCCTGCAGGCAGAGTTTCAGAAACCCTTTGCCAACGAGAGGGAAACGAAGTCTTATCCCTCCAAAGTTGTAAAATGGTTCAAATGGCTCTGAACACTATGGGACTTATCATCTGAGGTCATCAGTCCCCTAGAAGTTAGAACCACTTAAACTAACCAACCTAAGGACATCACACACATCCATGCCCGAGGCAGAATTCGAACCTGCGACCGTAGCGCCAGCTCGGTTCCAGATTGAAGCGCCTAGAACCGCTCGGCCACAATGCAAAGTTGTAACTTGACATTTTTAGCGTTCTTAATAAGTACTTTTGATGTTCTAAGGAAACTATTCCTTGACTTAAATCGCTGCGAAGGCGGTTTGTGCCCATACAGGGGATAAGTTGGTTCTTTTTCCACTTTCTTTCCATCTTTTCAAATTTATTTGACTTCAGTACAGTAGTGAAGCAATAAATTACAGAACGTTAGGTGACTAGTTTCGGTCAAGCTCAATCACCATTATCAAATGTAACAAGTATGAAATAATTCTGCTATTAATTATGTTATCATATGACTGACCTACATGACGGATGCTGCCTCCAACCTTGGGTGCATGCGTGTCGTCCAAACGAACAGTTGTTTGCTGGGCACAGTGCTACTGACTGGTGGGTTCAAGATTACAAGACATGTATTTTCAACTTTAAGACTTTCAGATATTGAGATTTTTGTCTCAGAGTTGACCATTTGGTTTGGAGACAATATATGCAGATGATAATATACAGTATTCATGCATAGATGTCGTTATTTCATGAACTTCATAAGGTGCGTCCTGATACTTCAGTTAACGGTTCCACCTCATATTTCAGCGATGTATGTTTCAGAATAACAGCAGAATTTCTAAGCTTAATAAGACAAGATTTTCACTTGTCAGGTTCGTTATGCAAGTAGTTGGACAACGCCGATCCTAAACCAACATATACGACTTCAAAATTTTAATGTTGTATATAGATAAAGGCTTCACAGCGATCAATTGCATTGTGGTGCTGTTTCTGTGCCATTACTGCACAACAAGGTTTAATTTAATATGATATATGCACAGTATTGATTCCTATGACAAATACATTGTGATTAGATGTTACTTATGTTTCAGGTTCTCATAATTACGTTTTTCTTTTTTTGGTCATCAGTCTTCTGACTGGTTTGATGCAGCCCACCACGAATTCCTCTCCTGTGACAACCTCTTCATCTTAGAGTAGCACTTGCAACCTACATCCTCAATTATTTGCTGGACGTATTCCAATCTCTGTCTTTCTCTATAGTTTATGCCCTCTACAGCTCCCTCTAGTACCATGGAAGTCATTCCCTCATGTGTTAACAGATTCCTATCATCCTGTCCCTTCTAAATATGAGTTTTCCACATATTTCTTTCCTCTTTTTCTTACCTTATTAGCCCACCTAATTTTCAACATTCGTCTGTAGCACCACATCTCAAATGCTTCGAGTCTCCTCTGTTCCGGTTTTCCCACAGTCCATGTTTCACTACCATACAATGCTGTACTTCAGACGTGCATTCTCAGAAATGTCTTTCTCAAGGCCGGTATTTGATATTAGTAGACTTCTCTTGGCCAGAAATGCCTTTTTTGCCATAGCGAGTCTGCTTTTGATGTCCTCCTTGCTCTGTCCATCATTGGTTATTTTACTGCCTAGGTAGCAGAATTCCTTAACTTCATCTAATTCGTGACCATCAATCCCGTTGTTAAGTTTCTCGCTGTTCTCATTTCTACTACTTCTCATTACCTTCGTCTTTCTTCCATTTACTCTTGATCCATACTCTGTACTCATTAGACTGTTCATTCCATTCAGCAGATCATGTAATTCTTCTTCACTTTCACTCAAGATAGCAATGTCATCAGCGAATCGTATCATTGATATCCTTTCACCTTGAATTTTAATTCCACTCTTGAACCTTTCTTTTATTTCCATCATTATTTCCTCGATGTACAGATTGAACAGTAGGGGCGAAAGGCTACAGCCTTGGCTTACACCTTTTTTAATATGAGCACTTCGTTCTTGGTCATCCACTCTTATTGTTCCCTCTTGTCTGTTGTACATATTGTATATGACCCTTCTCTCCCTGTAGCTTACCCCTACTTTTCTCAGAATTTCGAACATCTTGCGCCGTTTTATATTGTCGAATGCTTTTTTCCAGGTCGACAAATCCTATGAACGTTTCTTGATTTTTCTTTAGTCTTGCTTCCATTATTAACTGCAACATCAGAATTGCCTCTCTCATGCCTTTACCTTTCACAAAGCCAAACTGATCGTCATCTAGTACATCCTCAATTTTCTTTTCCATTCTTCTGTATATTATTCTTGTAAGCAACTTGGATGCATGAGGTGTTGAGCTGATTGTGCAATAATTGTCGCACTTGTCAGCTCTTTCTGACTTCGGAATTGTGTTGATGGTGCTTTTCTGGAGGTCAGGCGATATGTCGCCAGACTCATACATTCTACACACGAAAGTCAGTCGTTTTGTTGCCACTTCCCCCAATGAATTTAGAAACTCTGATGGAAGGTTATCTACCCCTTCTGCCTTATTTGATCTTAAGTCCTCCAAAGCTCTTTTAAGTTCTAATTCTAATACTGGATCCCCTATCTCTTCTTCTTCGATTTCTGTTTCCACTTTTATTACATCAGACAAATCTTCCCCCTCATAGAGGCTTTCAGTGTATTCTTTCCACCTATCTGCTCTCTCGTCTGCTTTTAACAGTGCAATTGCCATTGCACTCTTTATGTTATCACCCTTGTGTTTAATGTCACCGAAGGTTGTTTTGACTTTCCTGTATGCTAAGTCTGTCATTCTGACAACCGTTTCTTTTTCGATGTCTTCACATTTTTCCTGCAGCCATTTCGTCTTAGCTTCCCTGCATTTCCTATTTATTTCATTCCTCAGCGATTTGTATTTCTGTATTCCTGTGTTTCCCAGAACATTTTTGTACTTCCTCCTTTCATCGATCAGTTGAAGTATTTCTTCTGTTGCCCATGGCTTCTTCGCAGTTACCTTATTTGTACCTACGTTTTCCTTCCCAACTTCTGTGAAGGCCCTTCCTAGAGGTGTCCATTCCTCTTCAATTGTACTGCCTACTGAGCTATTCCTTATTGCTGTATCTATAGCCTTAGAGAATTTCAACTGTATCTCGTCATTCCTTAGTACTTCCGCATCCCACTTTTTTGCATATTGATTCTTCCTTACTAATGTCTTAAACTTCAAGCTACTCTTCATCATAATTTATAGCAGGTTTATTTCATGCTTGTTACATTTGACAACTTCACTGAAACTAGTCGTGTGAACATTTTGTAGTTTACTGCGATTATGGCTTGACTGCTGTACTGAAGTCAAATAAATCTGAAAAAACTTACATTTAGTCGCACTTCTTAAGACAGTCATGTCTAACTACAAAATTTCTTTCGTTCCTTATTCGCTGCAATTTCTCCTCGAATCGGAGGTGGTGTTATTCCTGCAAAGTGCTAAATCCGTTCGACAGGAGTAGATTTCGAACAACCTGATATAATCGTTGAGAACTACATCTACCTGTTTTGGCATGTGGTGAATTATACCAAACATGACAAGCATACTCTGCTGCGGAATAGGCAAATACAAGTGCAGAGTTTTGGATGGCTTCAGGTTGACTGCCTGGCCAGTTTTCTCAACAGATTGTTTCTTGTGGAAACTATCAACTTGAAATTCATGCAGTATCTCTTGAAAGTAAGACACCTGTCCAGCATCGCTCCTAGGTATTTTGGAGTGTAGCAATGTTGGAACACAACTCCTGACCACACTATCATCAACTTATGAATAGCTTCCATATTTCTTAAATGAAAAGCACACACTCGAGTCTTTGAGGGGTTTGATTTAAGCTGATTTATGCTATAGTATCTTGATAGATATTCAAGGGCATTCGTGAGGGTGTTCTCCACTGATTCAAAGTCTCAGCTCTGAGTGGCAAGAGCAAGTTCATCAGCATACAAGAAACTCCTTGTGTTGTGGGCTATAGGTTGATCGTTTGTATACATGTTGAATTGTTAAAGAAGGGAGCAATCGAAAGAATTTTAGACCAGCTTCATTACTCTGGGAGATTCCTGGGGTGGGGCCAGTCCCGTGTTAGCAGCTGGGGGCGACCACCTGCCTTGCCAGCCGATCAAGCTGCAGGTGATGCTGAAGGCTGTAGCACAGCAGCTGTACTTGGTTCAAATGGCTCTGAGCACTATGGGACTTAACTTCTAAGGTCATCAGTCCCCCAGAACTTATAACTACTTAAACCTAACTAACCTAAGGACATCACACACATCCATGCCCGAGGCAGCTCTCGAACCTGCGACCGTAGCGGTCGCGCGGTTCCAGACTGTAGCGCCTAGAACCGCTCGGCTACCAAGGTCGGCGCAGCTGTGCTGCCAGTACGCCTGAAACAGATACCAGCTATCTGCAGCGAGCAGTTTCCTGCAGGCAAACTGTAAGTTGTTTACAGGCCTGTTCAAATAATTTAAATGGCTCTAAGCGCTATGGGATTGAACATCTGAGGTCATCATTCCCCTAGACGTAGAACTACTTTAACCTAACTAACCTAAGGACGTCACACACATCCATGCCCGAGGCAGGATTCGAACCTGCGACCGCAGCAGCAGCGCGTTTCCAGACTGAGGCACCTAGAACCGCACGGCCACAACGGCCGGCTTACAGACCTATTATGTCATTTGTAATTTGAAGAACTTGTCATGAACCTTGATTTTGTATTTTTCAACTTTTTAATAGTTGGTGGCACTTGATTTTATTCTGCTTTTAACTGGGCCGTGGTGTCTTATAATTACCGTGTAATTTTTTTTCTTGTAAATACTGCGAAGGACAACCTCCATAATCAATACAGTCCTTCCATTCATCTGTCGCTCCACTGAAACGATCACCGGTAGCTTATGCCGCAGTGGGCTAAATACTGTCTGAAAGATATGGCGGTAACTGTGTTTCTCTGTGCCTCTTCTGTGTCAGATTCGTTATGTTTTTATTTCATTTATGAGAATCAGGACTAAACCTTTTATCTAGATTGTAAAGAATGTCTTAGAAACTAAAAAGGACAACTAGTCACATAGAACGTTGCAAGGGAATATCAGTCAACTGAATAACGTAGACTGTTACAGCTTTTTGACAGAGGGAAACTTGTTCCCTCTGATCTGTTCTTTGGCGGTAAGAAAACAGGAGAACCCCCTAGTAGATTTGATGGGGTAGGACTCGTAGCATTCACGAAAAGTAGACAGTTCTGTCTGCTGCTTAGACTAGTGCGAGTCGAAAGGCAGAAAACTTCATTAGGCGTATCATGGAGATTGTTTTCTGTCTAGTATTCGTGAATAATTAGGCAAAAGTATTGTTGCAACAGTTGCCATGGCTTTCTGCTTTGCCGGCCGGAGTTGCCATGCGGTTCTAGGCGCTACAGTCTGGAACCGCGCGACCGCTACGATCGCAGGTTCGAATCCTGCCTCGGGCACGGATGTGTGTGATGTCCTTAGGTTAGTTAGGATTAAGTAGTTCTAAGTTCTAGGTGACTGATGACCTCAGAAGTTAAGTCCCATAGTGCTCAGAGCCATTTGAACCAACCTTTCTGCTTTGATGGACCGTCTCCACCAAGTGACCACCAAACATGTTGGTAGACTTCATCCTCCTTCCATAAGGTATAACGCAATCTCCTCGCAAACACTTACCATTCGAATGCGATTTCTGGATGAGTAATCTGCAGCGTTTTCTTTTTATTATTGTTTCAGTTCCCCATGAAGGTGGTCAGCTGGCAGCGGATGAAACCAGTAGCAGAAAGATGTAAACCCTTGGTGGGACCTCTAGTAGTTTTGGTCAGTTTCAGGCTTTGCTTTGCGTGCTGAAGAGTTGAGCATCCCATGTCAGTTTTCTGTGCAGAGTTAGTCGTAAATACTTTACAGAGTTTAACTGACAGATGGGTTGGTTTTAGATGGAGAGGTAGAGATCTGGACGAAGGGAAAGCCAAGATGTGCGACCAAAGAAACTGGTTTAGCTTTTCTGTGGATTTATTTCAAAATATACACGTGTTACACCACTTGACCAGGAGATTCAAGTGGCATGAGAGAATTGAAGGGTGTGGCCGGTAGACTGCTCCGTAAGTTTTCGCTACTTATAGAATGTGGATGGCGTCAGTTTTATCTGCTTTGAGTGGCTGCACTGGAATTCCAATCATGTGCGTAACCACACATGTAGCACATTTAATGACAGTTTGGTGCTTTTTGCCTGCTACCTTCGTGGTAGTGTAACTGTAATGGCCACTAGTTTATTTCAAAGAGTTAATAAAGGTTATGAGGAAATTGCGTCAGTTTAAGCTTAAGATATAATTTATGACAAACACTTCAAATTGTGTGACAAAACATGCGACGTATTTGTTCTAGCTGTAGTGTTCGCCTGTTATTACAAAGAGCATGTGCTCAAAGGTCCTTGGTATTGGTTTCTGAACCATCTCTGAAAGACTGCTGTTTTGCACGACTACTGCATGGGGGCTTAATTATATAAATATCAAACGCAAATACTTTTAATTTTTCGTAGCTGACTGTCCGGTTACGCAGTCTCGTAACCTGTTGTCCCTGACTAGTTTTAGTACGCAATCTGACTGCATAGAATAACAACAAAGAATGAAAGAAAATTTCCGTTAACACAATTAATTAATTAAGTCCCCAGCAACTATAAAACGTACGAAACCAAAGCACAAGTGTAACTGTTCTGTGTGTGGAAGTGTGATTCAACGTACACATCTGGCACGGTTCTTCTTCAATAAGACAAGAAATTATAAATACCATTTATACTGAAGTAATTAAAAATAATAGAAATACTATAATTGCGCAAGAAAACCAGAATTACACTCTAATACAAGAACAAAAGCCAGATGCTTTGTTGACTGAACCTGTAATGACGCATTATTTAAGACATTGAAATAATAAAAAAAAGGGAATTTTTTTACCTTCGTATATATTGACGAAAAACACTCTCGTCATTACAATATCTCCATTCAAATAACATCTGCTGTCTAGCCCATCAAACAACTGCATAAAACATGGAACAAGCACTCCCTACTACAACATCTCAACACCGACTCACTACTACTACTTCTCAACAAGCACTGACTACTGCCACATCTCGACAAGCACTCTCCACCACGACTTCTCGACAAGAACTGCCAGTGGAGGCGGCGGAATAAAACTCTTTGGCGCAATCTCTGGCGCTGTGGCTCAGTGTAGCCACCTTTCATATGCCCTTCCTCCACAGGCCAGAATTTGATGGTATTTTTGCCAGCATTGGTGGTGAAAATACCACCAAATTCGTCCACAAAAATACAGACAAAAATAAAAGATAATATTAATACGTAAATATCACATAATTAGATAAAATTTTGGCTTTGCACTGACCTTTCAATAACCTAATATATAAAATACAGTAAGCAATACAAATTCTTTCATACATGTGACTTTACATAATAGTTTACACAATACACAAAAAATCAGTTTATACAAATGTTCACATAAAATGCTTTCAATGATTCAAAAAAACAAGTAGTTGATAGTTCCAGCAGTAGCACCCAGCAATGGTCAACAGGCGCAAACAGCAAGAAGTAACATCATTTCAGTAGAAACAGTTCCAACAGTGGCACCCAGCAATGTTGAGTAGGTGCAGACACCGACAAGTGACATCATTTCAGTAGAAGCAGTTCCATTAGTGGCAGCCAGCAATGTTGAACAGGTGCAGACACCAACAAGTGACATTTTCAGTATAAGCAGTTCCATTAGTGGCACCCAGCAATGTTGAACAAGTGCAGACAGCAACAAGTGACAACATTGCAGTAGAAGCAGTTCCATTAGTGACACCCAGTAATGTTGAGTAAGTGCAGACACCAACAGGTGACATCCTTTCAGTAGAAGCAGTCCATCAGTGGCACCCAGCAATGTTGAGCAAGTGCAGACACCAACAGGTGACATCTTTTCATTAGAAGCAGTCCATCAGTGGCACCCAGCATTGTTGAACAGGTGCAGACAGCAACAAGTGACATCATTTCAGTAGAAGCAGTCCATCAGTGGCACCCAGCAATGTTCAGCAAGTGCAGACACCAACAGGTGACATCTTTTCAGTAGAAGCAGTCCATTAGTGGCACCCAGCAATGTTGAGCAGGTGCAGACAGCAACAAGTGACATTATGTCAGTAGAAACAGTTTCATCAGTGGCACCCAGCAATGTTGAGCAGGTGCAGACAGCAGTCCATAATATTCACTATCACTTATCACACTGTTCATCAGAGTTAATCAGCAGAAATTAAACATGTCCTAGTGGCACCAATCATGTAGAAAAAGTGCAAGTAACAGTCCATAATATTCACTATCACTAATCACACAGTTCATCAGCAGAAATTAAACATTTCTAAGTGTCACACATCAATGTTGAACAGGTGCAGGTGTGAACAACAGTTTGAATGCACACACAATTGATTTTACAAAATTATTATCAATGCTCTTACACTAAACATACAAATTATAATAAACACACAAATGATATCAGATAATTGTCATATTACTAGTAGAAATACACAAATATCAGTAAACCTATAATATTTATGGGTGTCTGTGCAAGCCACAGCAAACAAGTAAAATAATATTTAGGAGATAGGTCGGTACCAATTATCTGGGATTAGGAAGGGAAAACACACAAAACACACTCACTCATCTTTTGTCCACATTAGTGCTACTGTGTAATTGAATAGTGTTAACTGTGTGAATGCAATTCTGTCAAAATTTGATGTTCATCATCTGTATCAGGTAGTAGTGGCAGCAATGTATAACAGTCAATAATAGTTAGTCAATGTCATAGTCATCATGTCAAGACCAATGTTGGCTAAGCCAAATCAAAATGTACAGTTGCTGAACAACTGTCAGTGTACCAAGATATGCAAATATTTCCTCTCTCCAAAAAAAAGTATATACTGCTTAGTGATTTAACAAAGTGTGTGTGTAGACATTCTTCCTTCTACTTGAGTGTTCTAGTCTGCCATCTTCATCCCCCTTGTTCCATATAGACCAACAACAAAAAAAAAAAATATGCTCCTCACTTATTTTACCTCTTATCCACCAAAACTCCAATAATCATCAGCATCACATGATCTCAATACTTCAATAATACCTCTTACGTCGATACATATAAATCTTATCATCAATATCATTTAACTTACCTCTTGTCCACCAAAACTCCAATAATCATCAACTTCACATAATCTCAATACCTCAATAATCCCTCTTCAATACGTCGATACATATAAACCTTATTACCAATATCATTTCACTTCCATAACAACTCTTTCCTCTAGTCAGTCTCCTCGAACAAGTACAGATAAAATCCTAGTGCAAACTTCAGTTCATCATCCCATGCAATCTGAAGACACAGTGTCCACACACAACCTCTGTGTAATCCATCTGACCCAAATCTTCTACTCATTATGAATTATAAGATACATTTTGGTTACCTTGTCATCATTAAACAAAAGAAATGCATACATGACTTCTAACAGCCTTTAGTTTGAATAACTCTCAGTAAGTAAGTACGAGTACGTAGTATGAAAGATCACATAACACTTTGAGTGAATAAATCGTAATATTTCACAGTGTGTACACCACTTCAAGAAACATGGCAAATCAGAAACATACATGTGGAGTATTTCTTGTGTCAAGTGTCACTTCCTATTTCAATTGCTCACGAAGAATGCAGTGTAATAACTGTCAATGGTCTAACCCTAGTGTTGGTATGTCATGTCGTTAGCTTCCTTCCTATTAGCATAAATTTATACAGCTTCCATAAAACCTCCAGCTCATGTGACTTCTATGAAGTTTCTTGTACTAATGTCGTTCGTCGAATTATAGCAGTTCATTTTCTTATCTTAAAAATACAAGGCACTGAGCGTAAGCAAAACATGCAATAGCGGGTAAATATACCAGTAGAGAACATAATGTCAACAAGTGGATGCAGCACAATTCCTACCACGAGGCTCTGCCAAGCAAACAATCTATAATTAATACCATAGTGTGACCTAAACTCTATGTTCGTACACAGTATATCAGCATTTCTATATACCAAATTAAAGAGTAGTTATGACAACAAACAGAAATGTATAAATATGCAATCCATACGCAAAGTAGCAAATATGTATCTTACATAATAAACAGGTCATTCGCATCATATTAGTATAAGCAAATAAATGTTCATATGCAATCTTAATAAGTAAACACGAAGGCGCAAGCAGATAAATCACAAAGTGTAACCTACATACATAACCACATCAGCACAATTAATCAGGTGACAATTATAATTTAAATAAATAAGCACAGCAGGCACATAATAGAAAAATATGACATTAGTGAAAAAGCTTAGCAGCCAAGCGATGCATAATATACACAAGTAACAACCCTGTTCATTAATCAATAATTGTCAATATCAGTTAACACGAAGTATGAATCGCGTAATCGCGAGCAGCAAATTACGTCTAAAGTACGTACCTAAGTGGAAATATGTTACCTGAAAAATAAACTCAATTAATAGTTACCTTTTTAGTTTATTAGTTTCTTCTTCGAAATTATATTCTTCCTGAAATTTTCTCGATAGCAAGTCGTCTTAACGTCGGACACGCACAGAATTTACCTGAAGTTCTTAAATATTTTATAGAACCGTATCCTGAAAAATACTGAACGTTAATAACATAATTCATCAAGTCACTATAGCTTTATACTGAATTTAATCGGAGAAATTAGAATGTGTATTTGTTTACGGCTGTCAGTGCATTCGCACTGAGCGCTCGAGCAGCTGTAGGCGCGTGACGTAGGAAGTAATTGTTTGCGGTCAACGACTGCCTTGTGCGCCGCGCAGACTTGACTGTTGCTTTGAGTATGTGCCGCAGCCGGAACGCGGCGCGGTATCCTTATATTCTCTGCGTGTTTACATGTAACTGTTAGTCTCTCAAAAGTATGTCATTCCACAAAAATTTTAACGTTCGATATGTGATGTATTCCCTTAGAGCGCCGAGATTTAAGAGTTTCTACTTCGACAGTGTTATCATGAATAATTTTGCGAATTCTATATGGACCGTTATAAAGCAGAAAAAATTTGCGACTCAACCCTTTTCCTTTGTGAGACAAACGATGAGACTGAATTAACACCTTTTGGCCAACTGAAAAAGTTTTTAAACGACCAGGACGCTTAGCTGATTTCTCTCTTCTAGCAGCCGCAGACGCAATATTTTGTAGAGCCAGGTTGACAACTTCAGAATGCCGCAGTTTCCGTGAAGGCGGAAAAGGAACGATTTCAGAAATGCGATTTGTCGGTGCTATGTTTTTTTAATATCAGTATTGGCGGTAAAGAAGTTGAGTCATTAGGAAGTTCACTCAGAATGTTTTGAAAAATATGAAGATACTGATCCCATGTTCTATGATTCTGATGACAATAAAGTCGACACAATTTATTGATTTCCTTCATCCATCTCTCTGAAGCGTTAGATTGAGGGTGAAAAAGTGAAATGAAAATTGGTTTAATCTTACGACGCCGTAGAGTATGAAGCCAAATTTTAGAGCGAAACTGTGATCCATTATCTGATATAACCTTATCAACATGACCCACTTCTTTAAGAAAATGTTTGATGAAAGCGTTAGAAACTGAACGAGCTGTTGCTTTGCGTAAAGGTGTAAAACACACATATTTTGATGTCAATTCCACTGCTACCAAAATGTACGCAAAACCATTAGTAGAACGAACCACTGGACCGAACAAATCAACTCCAGCCATCTCCTTTAATTTCGCTTGAATGATAGGAAATAACGGTGCTCTGTGGGAAATAGTTGGCGGCTTAGCCTTTTGACATAATTTGCATTAGGCAAGAACAAATCGAATACGTTTTTCCATATTACTGAAGTAGCAATTTTCTCGTAATTTATGAAAGCATTTTCTGGGACCAAAGTGTGCATAACTGAAATGCGTGTACCAAATCAATTTATTGACCCACTCATCAGGAATACAAACTAACCAAACAGAGTAGTCGACCGATTTTCGTTTAAAAAGAACTTTCCAGATAGTTCACAAAAACGGGGTGTGGCCAAGTTGTCCAATCTAACAAGCGTCTAAGAAAATTAGAGACACCAAGGAAACTACGAACATCACGTTTTGTGATAGGTGCAGCATAATTACGAATAGCGTCTAGTTTCTCTGGATCAGGAAGAATACCTTCAGTAGAAATAATATGACCAAGAAACTTCACCTCAGAACGACCAAATTCAGATTTTTCCAAGTTCACTGTAACTCTTGCAAAAATACGTAATAATGAATCCAAAATTTTGTTGTGCTCACTCCAAGAACGTTTAGCAATAAGAATGTCGTCAACTTACGAAGTAATATTGTCACGAAGATAAACAGGTAAGATTTCGTTTAAACTACGAATGAATGCTGCTGAAGATACAGTAAGTCCAAACGGTAATTTCCGAAATCACTTTTGGGTAAAATAGTCATATCCAGTTAATCTTTAACGATTCTCTAGATAGATTGATAGTCGAAGAGTTGTTTTGACAGATGCAAAGAATAGTAAAAGAGTAGGCAGCGGTGCAGAAAACTAAAAGGGAAATAGCACCACTACACCTCGGGGCCCTGTGAACGCTACGGCACATATTCACTTAGTGTAGTGAATCCCCTGAGGACTTTAATAGCCGCACATAATTTCCAGTTTGTGACTTAGTGGCCAGTTTCGTGGAAGTGCGTACATAAATTGATCTAACCATGAACATGGATGTACGTCATTCTTAGAATTGCGAAAGATCTTAAATTTCCGAACAGTCAAAAAGTGTTTATAGTCAAAGTTTTCGCCTCGTGGCGACAAAGACCTACCGCGTCTGTCCCAGTCCCAATGTTGGGACTGGGACAGCCTGGCGCTCTCTTGTTGCATCCCGTAAATGAAACAAATTATTTTCTTCAAACCCCTCTGCTAATTGTGATTCTAAATTTCTTTTGCTGTCTTTTCCTACAATTTCGCCTTCAGTTTGTTTTATTTGCTTTTGTAATGCCTCAAATTCCCTTTTCACGCGTTCATTAAATTTTCCCCGATTTTCAACATGCTTATTTATGTTCTGGTACTCTTCGGTTTCTGAAAATGGCAATAGAGCTATATCATCTAAATCTCTGTCCCCATTTAAACTAAGACTTGCCAATTTATCTGAAATCTCAACTCTTTCCGATGAGTCACCTATTTTTTCTTTCTGTTTATTAACGTCTTCCGTAACAGTCGCGACTCGGGTTTCAGTATTGACACATTTAGTGGTTAACTGTTCATACTGTTGCGTTAAGTTATTTGTCCTGTCATTTGGTACTGATTCCTCGATTCTCTCAAATATTGCTTCCTTATCGTGTGCACGTTGTAAATTTAACTCTGAAAATTTTTGTACTATCACGCGATCTTTTTCTTCCTGTTCCTGCCCTGTTCCTCTTGTCTGATTTCTGTTGAAATTAAGCTGTTATTGTGAGCCTTCAAAATCGGTTGTACTTCTTCTCTAATTTCTTTATTTGATTCGTCTTTCATGTACTTGAAACATGTCCCTGTTCGTGAGCCTAACTGTGTTTCCATTGTTCCCATATCAGTTTTAATTGTTCCTATTTGTGATCCCACTGTTTTTAGTTCAGATCCCAACTGCGATCCCAGTGAGTCTAACCGTGTTTCCATTGTTCCCATTTCTGTTTTAATTGTTCCTATTTGTGATCCCTGTGAGTCTAACCGTGTTTTTAATTCAGATCCCAAATTTAATATTACACCATCAACTGCTCCATATTAACTGGTTCAAAATTCTTTTCGCCCCTAACATTTCCCGGCCGGCCGAAGTGGCCGTGCGGTTAAAGGCGCTGCAGTCTGGAACCGCAAGACCGCTACGGTCGCAGGTTCGAATCCTGCCTCGGGCATGGATGTTTGTGATGTCCTTAGGTTAGTTAGGTTTAACTAGTTCTAAGTTCTAGGGGACTAATGACCTCAGCAGTTGAGTCCCATAGTGCTCAGAGCCATTTGAACCTAACATTTCCCGAAAAACCAACTTTCTTCGGCATAGCGATAAAGCTATCTGTGTTCGATACTATTCCAGAGTCTTCTGTCGTTAATCTCGTATACTGAAAATGTTTTGATTGTGAAAAATTTTGAATTGATTCCGGCCTATTTTCCCGACTTATTAAATTGTTTTCAACTCCATTATTCATCATATTGTTGTCCTGTGTTGGCGAGTTCGCAATGTCAACAATTTCGTCATTCTGACTATCCATCATTTTTGCCTTTTTCATCGACCGGGTAATCATTTATAAAACATACAAAATTCGTCACTGTACGAAAATTACACACAATGACTCTTTATCTCCAACAATACCATTCACACGAAATGCTTCCCGACAAACACGATTAACGAACAATTGAAATCTTCATAATTGCACAAAATTGTCAAACCTGTGTACAAGACATCAAAAATTAAATTCTGCAAAAAATACCATTAGAAGAATGACAATTACGAAATCTACACATGCAACATAGACTGCAATTACTAAACTACAAATTACTACAACAATACTACTGTCTGCTATTTTTACAATCAGAAGAATTCCAAGGGAAGATCCGAAGCAGCGGTCGCCACGTGCATGGGGGCTTAATTATATAAATGAAAATAATTTTTATTTTTCGTAGCTGTATGTTCGGTTACGCTGTCTCGTAAACGGTTGGCCCTGACTAGTTTTAGTACGCAATCTTACTGCATAGAATAACAACAAAGAATGAAAGAAAATTTCCGTTAACACAATTAATTAATTAAGTCCCCAGCAACTATAAAACGTACGAAACCAAAGCACAAGTGTAACTGTTCTGTGTGTGGAAGTGTGATTCAAAGTACACATCTGGCACGGTTCTTCTTCAATAAGACAAGAAATTTTAAATACCATTTATACTGAAGTAATTAAAAAAATAGAAATACTATAATTGCGCAAGAAAACCAGAATTACACTCTAATATAAGAACACAAGCCAGATGCTTTGTTGACTGAACCTGTAATGACGCGTTTTTAAGACATTGAAATAATTTAAAAAAAAGAGAATTTTTTTTTACCTTCATATATATTGACGAAAAGCACTCTCATCATTACAATAGCTCCATTCAAACAACATCTGCTGTCTAGCCCAACAAACAACTGCATAAAACATGGAACAAGCACTCCCTACTACAACATCTCAACACCGACTCACTACTACTACATCTCAACAAGCACTGACTACTGCCACATCTCGACAAGCACTCTCCACCACGACTTCTCGACAAGAACTGCCAGTGGAGGCGGCGGAATAAAACTCTTTGGCGCAATCTCTGGCGCTGTGGCTCAGTGTAGCCACCTTTCACTACATTGATAGTTTATGTGCTAAAGAACATCACTGCTGAACTAAAAAGTTAGGAGGGAGGAAGAAAGATTAGGTTATTATGTCCTGTCGATGATGATGCCATTAAAGACGGAGCAGAAGCTAAAACTGGGTAAGGACGGAGGCTATCTCCTTTCGAGGGAGCTGTCGCGGCATTCACCTTAAGCTATTCAGGGAATACATTGGCAACCTGAATGACCGGAGCTGGATGTGAACCCCCTCCTGCCAAATGCCAGTCCAGTGTTCTACCACTTTTCCTCGCTCGCCTACAGACAGTGTACAACAGAGACGGCCACAGCGTGCCGCACCGCACGTGAGCCAGATCTGCAGGGTGCGTGTAGGCCGAGGCATTGCTCGGTTCTACGGGAAAGCAACAGGCACAGTGCGACATTTCATTTAGTATTGATGTGTGGCACTTTCTGTCCGTCGCAACTCTCTTCATTTCGGCAGGATGGTGGTATCAGAGCTGTTTACCCTTCGTGGTACGAAGGATGTTCACAGGTCCAGTGCAGTGACTGTTTCAAGTCTAGCGATCTATCGTCGCAAGCTTTTAAAGATGAATAGGGATGACATGAGAGAGTGAGGAGAATTCTCAATATGTTATGCACTCGCATAATCGTTGGGTGTTGCAAATTTGTTATGAAACGATATAGAATCCCAAGCACAAAGAATTTAAGTATTTAGTTGACAATGAGAGAGCAAAACTTAGAACAATTGACAGACGAGATTCATTATTCGGTGCATCTAGAAGCACTTTTGCTGAATTTGCAGCCGTAGAACAAGTGAAGAAATTGGTGGTATGAATAGTACAATTTCTGAAGTCGTGCACATTATTACAGTGTCAGTTGCAGTAGTTTTCAATGGAACTGAACAATGAATACGGACACACTAAATATTACCGCAAACTACGTCTGTTAAGTCAAGGAACATGCCTGAAACGATTTTGTCGATTTAAAACCAGCTATTCTTGAATCTATGAAGGAGAAAGGAGTGCAGGAATCAAAATTAGAACATCCAGAATTGCTTGCAAACCTTGCATTTTAAGTGGACTTGAGTGCACTCTGCTCACAGTACGACACTGCAAGGTGTGAAAATGCTTATTTCTGATTTGATGGGGGTGCATTTGAAAAGAAAATAGTATTCTAAAAGGGAGAAATTGTGAAAAATGCAGTCCAGTTCCTTACACTCTCAGGCGTTAAAGAAAACGAGATGTTTGAAGAATTCATTGTGGGCTTGAAAGAATTCCAAGGACAGTGTTCTAATCTTTTTGGTAACACTGGCAATAGAGACCATTGCCGTTTCAGTAGGAAGTCCCCTGTGCAGGTGCAGATGGTTCAAATGGCTGTGAGCACTATGGCACTTAACATCTGAGGTCATCAGTCCCCTAGGACTTAGAACTACTTAAACCTAACTAAACCTAATGACTCCGCACAGATCCATGACCGAGGCAGGATTCGAACCTGTGACTGTAGCTTCGCGCGGTTCCAGACTGTAGCGCTTAGAACCGCTCGGCCACGCCAGCCGGCGCAGGTGCAGATGTAACAGATTCACTGATAGTCGTATTCCCATTCTAAAGACAAATCATTTTACATTAAAAGTGTCCAGGACGTCTACATTGTTTTTCTCAAATAGAATTTCCACACCTCCATAGTGGAGTTGCGAAAGTGCCACAATATTTCGATCATCATAGTGTGTGAAACACCTGATTATCATTATGTAGCTAGGAGGTATTGAATAGGATTGGGGAGAAGAGAAGTTTGTGGAACAACTTGACTAGAAGAAGGGATCGGTTGGTAGGACATGTTTTGAGGCATCAGGGGATCACAAATTTAGCATTGGAGGGCAGCTTGGAGGGTAAAAATCGTAGAGAGAGACCAAGCAGATTCAGAAGGATGTAGGTTGCAGTAGGTACTGGGAGATGAAGAAGCTTGCACAGGATAGAGTAGCGTGGAGAGCTGCATCAAACCAGTCTCTGGACTGAAGACCACAACAACAACAACAACAGCTAAATATGTCATGATGAGTGCAAAAAATATCTCAAATTTTCTGCATCTGTCTCTTTGCCGACAGTTTGTACCAGATAAAAAATCTTTTTTTTCAGTGAGGCAAAAATATTTTAATAATACTGAAAATTTTGTTTGTTATCCATTTTGTTGAAAATTACGAAGTATGAAACCAAGTCGTATGCAGTTTGACCTCATTGTCACCTAAATATGATACGTTCAGTTTCCTCCTCTTCCCCCTTCTCCCACTCAGACAGCACGGAGTGGCGAAGGAGGAGGGGGGACGGGTAGTGTATGGTGCTGAGCGCTATGGCAGGTGAGCTATGGCACCACTCGCGAGACGAATTCTTGGCCACCTGGTGCGCAATAATATTATGCAACAGGACGGTGTGGTAGAGACGCTACCCACTCTGCAATTCTCTGCAGAACTGTCTTGCTAAGCTCTGCCCTTTTTAATAACTGACCTTTTGCTCTGCAGAGATTTGTTGTCAAAATTAAGTAACCTCCTGGGGGACGGTATTTTTCTAGCAAGATTTACTGAACATAAGTTATGAGATATAGGACTGATCAGCAGAACAACTGAAAATTCTCAGGGCTTTATTTAAACATAAGACAATATAGGAGATTAATGACAGCAGGATGGTTCCTTGACAATGATATAGAGAAGACAAATACGTACGGTGTGTTATCTCTAAGTTGGCCAACTGGCAGAGGGAGTTACGGGGAGCTGATGAAACAAGCCCGACCCCACACGAAGATCGCCGAGCCGTGCGGAGAATGTCTGGTAGGGAGAGGGGGGGGGGGTGTTGACAGGCAGTAAGCTTCCCCTGCTTCCCGCGGTGTGGACACATTAACCTATACTCCGTGCTGCTGTGAAAGCAGAGGTGAGGAACGGAGGTAAAAATCGCTTAATTGTTGTCCGTAATCGAAATGGAGTCGTCTTAAACACCGACATGTTCAATGAATGTCGTAACTGCAACAACTGCATACACTTATCACACTGAAAGGAAATAGTACGACACACAGTGAAGTGCAACACGGAAACACAACAGACAACAAACAATGGCTACCTCGCACAGTAGTGTCAGCAAGCTAACATCGGCTGCAACCAAAAACAAAAGACTGGCAGGTGAATCTTCTGATGTCTGCCGACTTCTACTGATTAAGGGCTTGTGACATACAGGGCGTTTCCGTAAGAGCGTGCAAAAAATTTTACAGGTGATAGAGGATGCTCCACTTAACAATTTGAGGCAGGGAACCTGGGTTCAGGGAAGCCATATTAAGGAGATCATAGGAAAAAAATCACATTACTGTGTACTTTTTTATTTACATTAGCTACAGTTAACTGCAAATACTATCACTGACGCAGTGAATGTACCATTTGCACTGTACCTTACAAAATGTGCTAAATCTGACGGCCCTAACTTCAATGCAAGCATGACATCGGCGAAAAAGTATCTGACGCATCCTGACAAATATCCCTGGTGTGTTTCGTATTACATCACAGACAGCTACAATTCTGGCAACTAATTGCCCTCAGTATCCACTGGGGTCTCATAGGCAAGTGACTTTAGATGCTCCCAAAAATCGATAAATAATCAAGGGGATTCAGCAACTAGGAAATACTGTACTGGTACTCCTCTATCATATTGTACTGTACGTCTCTAATTAGCACTGATTACTATAGCAGTCTGTCGTTGAAGCATAGCACGTTCTCTCATGGGACAATCTAAAAGCGATACAAGTGGACAAGTAAAATTAACAAAACCTGCATCATGACTTCTTAGTAATCAGGCTCTTCTCCCAGTTTCCTTGCAGGAAATAAAGAATATACAGTGTAAATAAACAGCACAGTACGTGTAAACTTGTACGTATGTTAGTTGTAAATAAGCTGCGAAACAGTAATGCTAGACAAAGTGGTAGACAAGTTCACTTCCGTATCTCCTGAAGTTGCGTTCTCCGACCACAGGTTCCCTACTTCAAATTCTACAGCGGAGCATTCTCTATGTCCTGTCAAATTTTTGAACACTCTGAAGTAAACAGCCTCTATAGCTCTTTTAACTCACCGCACTTTTCATAAATCCGAGATCGTTCGCAACTAGTCGATCTATTTCAAACCTCCGGAACGAGATTTTCACTCTGCAGCGGAGTGTGCGCTGATATGAAACTTCCTGGCAGATTAAAACTGTGTGCCGGACCGAGATTCGAACTCGGGACCTTTGTCTTTCGTGGGCAAGTGCTCTACCATCTGAGCTACCCAAGCACAACTCAGTTCCCGTCCTCACAGCTTTACTTCTGCCAGTACCTCGTCTCCCACCTTCCAAACTTTACAGAAGCTCTCCTTTCGCCCGCGAAAGTCAAAGGTCCCGAGTTCGAATCTCGGTCTGGCACACAATTGTAATCTGCCAGGAAGTTTTATTTCAAATCTATTTGCTACACACGAAACTGTTTTGTTTGGCCAATATACAAAATTGCTTGAATTATCCGTCCCTTTTCACATTGATCCATTTACTTGTTTTTACTTCATCAGCTTCGTACATGTGGTCAAAGTTTTCCTAACTGGTTTCTCTTTTAGAAATTATCCCAAGATTTACTAACACGTAGTTGAAGCCAGAAGCCTTTCTTATTCGCAGTGACATAAAAGGTTATGTGGTAGATTGCCTCTAACAAATAACCCGGCAAAGTCTGAAATGGGAACACTGCTCATCGTAATTTTGACCGCCTTTTACAAAAGTCTTTTGAAGCAACATCTATTTTAGTCGAAGCACGAGGCAAAATTACTCTTTCTGACAAATAGTTTCACTTAAAAGACTATGTTTTAGTTACTATTAGTTAATTAAAGCATTGATACAGACACATCAATAACTTTCATAACACTTTGCCTAGACGAAGTCCTCCGATCAAAAGGAATCGTTTGAAATTTTGTACATGGCTGGAGCAGCAACCGTAGAATGAAATCTCCTTGTAGATATACTAAATAACCAACTACAAACATCAAAAATGTTTTGCATCACCCCGGTTTGGCGACGAGGATGGGATCATAATACACATGTATTATGTTTTCATTTTAATATTATTGCATATTGTTTACGAATAAATTGAACGCGATAGGTGCCATTGCAGACCTTTGAGGCACAAAATACACACATCAAAAAACGTTTTGCATCACCCCGGTTCACAGAATCCCTGAAGGTAGACGTTGACTGTGAATATTGTATCACAGTCCCTTTGGCTGTTCAGAAATGTTACTAAAGCCGCCAAAAGATGTAAACAACCATGCATGAGCAGCGCCTATTAGACGGAGGGGGACGGCAGCCGATCAGTTCCAGGCATTCCACCAAGGAGGAGGTACACGGCTCGTATTGTCTGTAGTTCAACCATGCCTAAACGGTCAATACCGCGGTTCGATCGCGTTCGCATTGTTACTTTGTGCCAGGAAGGGCTCTCAACAAGGGAAGTGTCCAGGCGTCTCGGAGTCAACTAAAGCGATGTTGTTCGGACATGGAGGAGATACAGAGAGACAGGAACTGTCGATGACATGCCTCGCTCAGATCGCCCAAGGGCTGCTACTGCAGCGCTACGGATTATAGATCGGAGGAACCCTGACAGCAATCACACCATGTTGAATAGTGCTTTTCGTGCAGCCACAGGACGTCGTGTTAGGACCCAAACTGTGCGCAATAAACTGCATGATGTCCAACTTCACTCCCGACGTTCATGGCGAGGTCTATCTTTGCAACCACGACACCATGAAGCGCGGTACAGATGGGCCCACCAACATGCCGAATGGACCGCTCAGGATTGGCATCACGTTCTCTTCACCTATGAGTGTCGCGTATGTCTTCAACCAGACAATCGTCGGAAACGTCTTAGGAGGCAACCCGGTCAGGCTGAACGCCTTAGACACACTGTCCAGCGAGTGCAGCAAGGTGGAGGTTCCGTGATGTTTTGGGGTGGCATTATGGGGGGCCTTCGCACGCCGCTGGTGGTCATAGAAGGCGCTGTAACGACTGTACGATACGTGAATGCCATCCTCCGACCGATGGTGCAACCATATTGGCAGCATATTGGCGATGCATTCGTCTTCATGGACGGCCATCATGCACATCTTGTGAATGATTTCCTTCAGGATAACGACATCGCTCGAGTAGAGTGGCCAGCACGTTCTCCAGACAGGAAACCTATCGACATGCCTGGAATAGATTGAAAAGGGCTGTTTATGGACGACGTGACCCACCAATCATTCTGAGGGATCTACGTCGAATCGCCGTTGAGGACTGGGACAATCTGGACCAACAGTGCTTTGATGAACTTGTGGATACTATGCTACGCGAATACAGGCATGCCTCAATGCAAGAGGACGTGCTACTGGGTATTAGAGGTACCGTTGTGTACAGCAATCTGAATCACCACCTCTGAAAGTCTCGCTGTATGGTGGTACAACATGTAATGTGTGGTTTTCATGAGCAATAAAAGGGGCGGAAATGATGTTTATGTTGATGCCTATTCCAGTTTTCTGTACAGGTTTCGGAATCCCTTTAAGGGGTTTTAATAATCCTTCCAATCTGCAATTTAATGGGTTATAATAAACATTTCAATTTGCAACTGATCAGCTGTTTTACTATTTCTACAAGAAGAATCGTTTGATGTACACCACTCAGTATGGTTCGGATGCACTGAACTATCTGTTTTATTAGTTATCAGGTTAGTTTAAATTTACACAATACTTAGTTTCAGCCATTAGATATGTCATAATTCTGATGTACGGATGATCTGGGGCTGTGGGAATGGTGTCACCAGCCGCTAGAAACAAAGCTTTAGCCTCAGCTGAAGATCTGTCGTCTCTGGCAGTAGCAGTTGCGTGAGAAGTTGTGGTCAGGTGGTAGATGGCCACATGCTGACTAGATGAAGTCACATTGTTTCGCGTACCTTGCAAATGACAATACTGACTCACAAATCGTTCAGATTATCGATTTCATGTTGCTTATAACCAGAACTGAAATATCTTCAGTAACGATAGAAGCTGATGCAATGACTTAAATTTGTACCACGGTCTGGATTTGAACCCTGGTCTCCTACTTACTAAGCAGATGGGCTAGCCATTGCACCACCGTGGCGTTGCGGCTACCACTTCTGCAAGGACTGCGGAAGAGTTGTAATGGTTAGCCCATCTGTCTCGTAAGCAAGAGACCAGGGTTCAAATCCTGGCCATGGCACAAGTTTTAATTCATTGCTTAAGCTTCCATCCTTATCAAATATACAACTGGGACTCATATTTCTCCAGAAAGATATTATTCTATTAGATCAACAGAACTGAAATAAACGAAGATTATTCGAAGTTTTTGTTTTTAATTTATAATGCCTAAAAATAAACAACAAATATTCTTATGAAACCTTGGACCAGCAACCCTGGACAACAAACGACTACAGTCAAATTCCCGTTCTTGGGACAGCATCCTAACTTCGGACATTTTCTTACCTTTCACAGTTGGCACATCTGTAGGGGAGGTTCCACTTTGCTGCTGATCCAATATAAACGGTTTGTGAAGTGATGCTGCAATGAAGGTGACCCATTCGGTCTAAAATACTTGTTAAAAAATGAATATTTTTGTATACGTGATAACTTTGTATCTATATGTTACCTCGTACGCATGTAAGTCAAATCAGTACATAATTCCTATCCCTTATGTATTGTAGTGAAGGTCTAGCCATGATTTTTTGTTTAAATATATTTGTGTTTGACATGTATATACTTTTACACTAAAAGTCACACACACTATAGGTTTTCAGAAAGTGACTGCAACAGATCACTCCATGACAGCAATTCTTTGTTTGGTAGAGATTTTTTTATATTATTTAGAGAAAATAATTAGAAATGGAAACTCAGCTTGAGTAAAAATTTTTATATGGCTAAGATAGTCACATGAAATGGACGGAGCTGTAAGTGGGTCTATCAATAAAGCTGACACCGTGGTGCTTAAGTTCACCTGCACTCAAGGAAAGAAGACAGAACATGAAAAGGTCTTTATATGCAAAATCCTAGATAAGGAAAACAGCAAGTATAAGATTAGTTGTTTAGGAGATTATTAGGGATCAAAAAATATCTTTATCTTTGAAGAAAACGTTCCACTTAAGAGAATTAAAACAACTGACAAGCATGTTAGTGAGTTCAGGGGACGCTGTACGTTTAAATTCAATTAGTTTTTACATTTTCCTGTACTGTACTAAAAGTAATTCAGGTTCAAACTAAATGTGTTTAAATAGTATTTTTCTGAATACAGTGCAACGTTTGCAAAATGCAGGATGCACATATAACTATGTCTTAACATGCTTTTTTGTGTGTATGTACAGTATTTTGTTTGTTTAACAAGGAGATTAAACCTTTTTAAAAAGTCAACAGTGTCGCAAGTAATTTGAAAGGGTTTCTTATTTGTGACAAAATTAGAAATTAAAAACGTCCCAAGTAAGAGGGGGTCCCTAACTTGGGGCAGTATAGTTTTTTAATATGTAGAAGGAAAATGGTAACTGAAAAAAAAAGTTTATTATTTCATAAAATATTAGACTCTTCATAAAAAAGTATATCATCATATAACACATAAAGTGTATTATTAATACAGTAATTTCGAAGTTGAAAAGTGTCCCATGTTACGGCATTTGACTGTACAAGCGAAGTACATTCACAGGAGTTGTGGGCTTGGAGTCACTACGTAATCAACGGGAGTTAGAGTTAATGCCAGTTATAATAAACAATAGGTAGATTCCAGACTAGGGAGCTGATGGGCCAAGTTACAGTACCGTGTACGGTGTAATGAGCTATGTATTCCTCTAAGAGCTACGGGTGTCAGTTTGGCATAGCAGTTATGCCAGGGACACTTAGTAAGGAATGTGCATGGCCGGACTGCAGCATGTATCTTCCCGAGTCCCACTGGTTGAGAACTATTTCTGGCTTCCTGTAGGCGATTTGTTGTTTCTTCCTCTCTCTCTGCTCCACACGGAAATACGCGGCCGTCGGTATTTATAACCGACTGTCGGTACTCGAGGAACGCCAAACATTTACTCTGGAGAGCCCAGCCAGGCAGACAGTTTCTCTGTATTTCTTCGCCCTCCCTCTAACCTTAGTCCCCATCATTGGGTGCCAACCACGCGGCGCCGTTGCCAACGAGGCGTGGAGCACCTTGTTGAAACAGGTATTTCCTCGGCGTAGCATAAAACTCCCAAAGGACTTAGCGGAAGGACTGGACCTTAGGGCAGGGGAGCATTCACCTTTTATTGTTCACAATTTTTATTAAGTCAATGAACAGAAATAACAACTGTCATAAACTTTAAGTGAGAACATATGTACATGAATCCCATCAGTTGGCTTTCAATACCCAAGCAAATACACTCATGCTCATAAATTAAGGATAACTGAAGAATGTGGTGCCACGTTTGGTGCCACATAACGTGGCACTACACAAAACTGGCGCTAATACCATAGACACATAGGGAACATACACGACACAGATCTGTAAGTCCACGGTATTGGTGATAAGTTGAGAAAACCGTCCCGAAACACATGTGCTACAAAACGCCACTGTTTCCTGCGCATGCACGCCGACACCAATATGAGATATGATCACCATGCACACGTACACAGGGTTGGCTCACTCTGGATCAGGTGGTCGAGCAGCTGCTGGGTAATAGCCTCCCATTTTTGCACCAGTGCCTGTCGGAGCTCCTGAAGTATTGCAGGGGTTTGAAGACGTGCAGCGATACGTCGACCGAGAGCATCCCAGACGTGCTCAATGGGGTTTAGGTCTGGAGAACAGGCAGGCCACTCCATTCGCCTGATATCTTCTGTTTCAAGGTACTCCTCCACGATGGCAGCTCGGTGGGGCCGTACGTTATCATCCATCAGGAGGAAGGTGGAACCCACTGCACACCTGAAAAGGCAGACATCCTGGTGCAAAATGACGTCCCGATACACCTGACCCGTTACAGTTCCTCTGTCAAAGACATGCAGGGGTGTAGTGCACCAAATCATAATCGCACCCCACACCATCAAACCACGACCTCCATACAGGTCCCTTTCAAGGACATTAAGGGATTGGTATCTGATTCCAGGTACGCGTCAGATGAAAACCCGGCGAGAATCACTGTTCAGACTATACCTGGACTCGTCGGTGAACATAACCTGGGACCACTGTTCCAATGACCATGTACTATGTTCTTGACACCAGGATTTACGGGCTCTCCTGTGACCAGGGGTCAGTGAAATGAACCTTGCAGTTCCCCGGGCGAATGAACCATGTCTGTTCAGTCGTCTGTAGACTGTGTGTCTGGAGACAACTGTTCCAATGGCTGCGGTAAGGTCCCGCGCAAGGCTGCCTGCAGTACTCCGTGGCCGTCTGCGGGCGCTGATGGTAAGATATCAGCCTTCTTGTGGTGTTGTACACTGTGGACTTCCGTTCTGTAGCGCCTGGACACGTTTCCTGTCTGCTGGAATCGTTGTCATAATCGTGAGATCACACTTCGTGGTACACGGAGGGCCCGTGTCACAACCTGCTGTGTTTGACCAGCCTCCAGTCGCCCTAGTATTATACCCCTCATAACGTCATCAATATGTGTTCTTCGAGCCATTTTCAACACACAGTCACCATTAGCACGTCTTAAAACGTCTGGACACTTACTCGCTACACCGTACTCTGATATGCACCAGCACACATCTACGCATGTGGACTGCTGCCAGCGCCACCGTGCGACGACCGCAGGTCAAATGCACCGCATGGTTATACCCCGATGTGATTTAAACCCGCAAACCGCCCACCAGAGCGTTGTTTCACCATGTATCAGCATTATCCTTAATTTATGAGCATGAATGTATAACATTTCTTCAAATGAGAAAGACAATACCTTAAAAAAAGGTTAACTTTACACATGAACTGTGAATAACTGTATTTTGTATTAACAAAGAGTGAAGAAACACATTTAAAAAATAAACTCACAGTCAGAGAACATTTATACATAAAGCCCATCAGTTTGCTTTAGTTACTAACAAATGTAGAACAACTTTTCAAATGACAGAGATAATACCTTTTTATAGAAAAAAACTGCACGCCCGAAGAGCTATGGTAAGTTTGCTTACAGATAGTTTTAAAACCTTGCCCAAATCTATTCATTTAAAAGAAAGAGTAAGTTTACATACGGATTTCCAACTACACAGGAAATAATCTACATCAGACACTTCTCTTACAAATAGTTCCCAGCTCATGGCATCTGCCAAGTGCGGACATGAACGTCCTGCTGAGCGGCCAACACGGGCCACACCTGGTTGTGCCGTTCGGACCCGGTTTATCGCCCCGACCGACGGCGCAGAGTACAACAGGTGCGTCCGACTTCACTTCCAAAAAATGTTCAAATGTGTGTGAAATCTTATGGGACTTAACTGCTAAGATCATCAGTCCCTAAGCTTACACACTACTTAACCTCAATTCTCCTAAGGACAAACACACCCATGCCCGAGGGAGGACTCGAACCTCCGCTGGGACCAGCCGCACAGCCCATGACTGCAGCGCCTGAGACCGCTCGGCTAATCCCGCGCGGCACTTCACTTCCCGTATAAATAAAAAATATAAAATAATGACGTGTAACCTTCCTGAAAAGAAAATAAAAATAATGAAATTTTTGTAAATAAATTCGTATGAAAACTGATAAATCTTAACTCATGAAAAACATAAATTTTGACGTGAGCAGCGCTACGCCATGGCCCTGAAGCTCTCCGTAAGAAATAAACTGAAAAATTCTTATCTCGTGATGGTGCCGCTGTCTATATATCTGCTCTTAAATGGCACAGCTTGGTACATTGTTGGCCTATCTAGTAATACTGGATAACATTTGTCTAAGATCTCAATTACCAGCTGGTCGTCTGATTACTAAAGAACACATGACTATGATCTGAAAAAAATTCTGGAATATTTTAATTTAGATAAATAACTGGATCTGGACTGGCAGTGACTTAAGGGGAAATTATACTTTTATAGTTTACTTGTAAAAACAATTATACTCTGAAAAAAATTTTTACGTTATTGATAAAGATCTACAATCCATTACATGGGAAAATTTTATATATTACAAATCTGGGTCAACTGGTGCTGACGAATCACAAAAGAAAAGATTGAAACAAATTCATATTAACATCGCAGACAAGTGACTTATCTACGCGCATGCCAATAAAAATAATAAAATTTACCTTAAAATAGATCGTTGACTTAATTACACCATTGATTTTTCATTATATTAACAAATATTCATTTGTTCATCATCATCTCATTCTGTGGTGTCATTTAGCTCTGCGGCTGACCACAATTATTATTCAGTTCCATATAATAAAATTTTACAATTTGTTCTGCACTGTGACTTTACAACTACTAACTGTAAAATGCGCTGTACCAGCGACAGACTACAACAACACTGCAGCAGCGAGCGACTGCAAGTGCGGCAGAGACTTCTCTGACCTGCGACTCTATTGCAGCTCTCTTCTGACAGGGGCAAAGATATTTTATGTCTCAGGCAGCGCCTGTGAGTTGTCGTTCTAGCAAGTGAGCAACATATGGAGGTTACGTTTGCCCCAGCAGGGTGGTGAACCCCTTACACCGGATGCTCCTCCCCTCAAGCCGATGATTCAGACGCCTGTTACTGGGTGCTCTTGGGTCTCAACGGATCGTTCAATTCCCTCAGGTTCAAGAACAAGCGAGAACCACAAGGTGCAGCCCAGACCCACACCCTAGGCACAGATGTACAACATCACAGTTACAGTCCAACAAATCGCGTGTGCTGACGCAGCAAGAACACGCTACAGTCAAATGCCTCAAATACTGCTATGTTAATAAAACCAAAGTCAATCACTTAAAACAACTTTAAATAAAAGGGCATAGCAGCAGTATCGCAAGAGTTAAAACAAATTGCGACTGGGCGCTCGGTTTAGGACGCCCTGTCACGGATTGCGCGTCCCCTCCCGCCGGAGGTTCGAGTCCTCCCTCGGACATGGGTGTGTGTGTTGTTCTTAGCACAAGTTAGGTTAAGATTGTTTAAGCAGTGTGTAAGTCTAGAGACCGATGACCTCAGCAGTTTCGTCCCTTACGAATTCACACACATTTGAACATTCATTTTCAAATTGTGACTGCTAAATTTACAAAAATTCGAAGTAGGTATTAAAATCCACGGAGAAGAAATAAAAACTTTGAGGTTCGCCAATGACATTCTAATTCTGTCAGAGACACCAAAGGACTTGGAAGAGCAGTTGAAAGGAATGGACAGTGTCTTGAAAGTAGGATATAAGATGAACATCAACAAAAGCAAAACGAGGATAATGGAATGTAGTCGAATTAAGTCGGGTGATGCTGAGGGAATTAGATTAGGAAATGAGACACTTAAAGTAGTAAAGGAGTTTGGCTGTTTGGTGAGCAAAATAACTGATGATGGTCGAAGCAGAGAGGATATAAAATGTAGACTGGCAATGGCAAGGAAAACGTTTCTGAAGAACAGAAATTTATTAACATCGAGTATGGATTTAAGATTCAGGAAGTCGTTTCTGAGAGTATTTGTATAGCGTGTAGCCACGTATGGAAGTGAAACATGGACGATACATATCTTGGACAAGAAGAGAATAATTCTGAAGATTAGATGGGTAGATCACATAACTAATGAGGAGGTATTGAATAGAATTGGGGAGAAGAGGAGTTTGTGGCAGAACTTGACTAGAAGAAGGGATCGGTTGGTAGGACATGTTCTGAGGCATCAAGGGATCACCAATTTAGTATTGGAGGGCAGCGTGGAGGGAAAAATCGTAGAGAGAGATTCAGAAGGATGTAGGTTGCAGTAGGTACTGGGAGATCAAGAAGCTTGCACAGGATATAGTAGCATGGAGAGCTGCATCAAACCAGTCTCAGGACTGAAGACCACAACAGCAACAACAAATTTAGCTTACAAGTAACAACTAAGCAAACTCAGGATTGAGATATCTTAAGTAACCGAGTGAGCTCCCTTCCACACGTGATGCCTCAGGAAAAAAAAAAACCAAATGATAGTTTATCCTTACAATACTCGACCCCTTGGTGGATGCCGCCATTCAAACCTCCGCACAAGTGCCTCACGGAGTTAGCGTTCCTTGCTACATCATACAGTTCAATCCACCAGACTGTCTGGAACAAACTAAACACCCAGTTTTTAAACATTATACACAATAAGCCCCACGGCTGGGATGGTAAGGCAGAATGCCGACGCTGCTAGATACCAAGCAACAAGAGTTCGATCAAAATGGTGCAACAAACTGCGTAGCGTTCGACCACACATGGATTACTAGCAGATTTTTCATAACTCAGCATTCGCTAATAGTTTGTCTCAGGTGTGGTACACTTGCAATACGGGAGGCAGACGATGAATAGCCAGTGAAAAACATGAATAGAACGACGTCGCCTTATCAGTCCATCTAAATAATCGTCCAACAGCATCAGAGAAGCAGGTGGCCACTACAGCCTCCCAATAAGATGTAACCGGTTAACCGCCACCAACTGCTTGCCTGCGCAGACCATCTCTGCTGGCCCGAGTGGCTGTGCGGTTCTAGGCGCTACAGTCTGGAGCCGAGCGACCGCTACGGTCGCAGATTCGAATCCTGCCTCGGGCATGGATGTGTGTGATGTCCTTAGGTTAGTTAGGTTTAATTAGTTCTAAGTTCTAGGCGACTGATGACCTCAGAAGTTAAGTCGCATAGTTCTCAGAGCCATTTGAACCATTTTTGACCATCTCCAGACACAGCCGTTACAACCGTCGCCTGTACAATCCTTTTCAAAACACCACCGACCGGCTTACCTCCCCTCCTTGGGCAATCGCACCGCCTTCTCTCCACCTCCCAACTAAACTCATTCGCGTTCGCCTCTCTATCCGCTCCCTGCCGCGTCACCTCGCGACCAACTCAAGCGCCGAAAGGTTAGCATCTCTGAACAAATATCGATAGTCGCAAAACCGGCATGACTCACTTGTCGTTGTCAGTCCACACGCAACACGCGGACATGTTGTATGTCTTCTCGTTTTGGATCTTTGGATCCGCATTTTACTAAATAATATTTTCAGCAGGTGATGACGCACTGTTCAACCAGCATAGCGTGGGCTTGAGTTACCTTCAGAGAAGACTTTTTACAATTGGTTTACAGAATTCTGTTATGATCGCACTTCCGTCAGCTAGAAGTTTCCTTAAGATCGACCAACATCGCCTGTAGTTCCAAAAGACATCCATTTTGCGCGCATCTCGTTTGGAGAAAATCGGCACGTGACTAACGTCGTGATGAAGGCATCGTCAGCAGGTAGAGCAGGGCATTCGATTTTGCTTGAACATTTAGATTCGGAGTTCATCTGTTCCCGATGGATTCAGTACAGTTTGAGAGAACTTGAAAAACGAACTCGTGCCGGTTAGCATAAGAAAATGCTCAAAACGTTAGACCCGGATGAATGAAACTAATCAGTGGCTCATCTTTCTTCACGTGCTGTACTTACCGATAAGTTTAAAGAAATGTATTGGTCGATATACTCTATAAATTTACTATACGATACAGGCAGGTTAAAAAATTGCAACTTCCTGGCAGATGAAAACTGTGTGCCAGACCGAAACTCGAACTCGGGACCTTTGCCTTTCATGGGCAAGTGCTCTACAATCTGAGATACCCAAGCACGATTCAGCACCCGTCCTCACATCTACCTGCCTTCCAGACTTCACAGAAGCTCTCCTGTGAATGTTGCAGAACTAGTACTCCTGGAAGAAGGGTTATTACGGAGACATGGCTCACTCACAGCCTGGGGGATGTTCCCAGAATGAAATTTTCACTCTGCAAGGTTCTCAGGAGAGCTTCTGTGAAGTTTGGAAGGTAGCAGACGACATACTGGCGGAATTAAATCTGTGAGCTCGGGTAGCTCAGATGGTGGAGCACTTGCCCACGAAAGGCAAAGGTCCCGAGTTCGAGTTTCGGCAGGCACACAGTTTTAATCTGCCAGGAAGTTTCAAATCAGCGCACACTCCGGTGCAGACCGAAAATTTAATTCTGGAAATATCCCCTAGGCTGTGCCTACGCTATGTCTCTGCAATATCCTTTCTTCCAGGAGTGCTAGTTCTCCAAGATTCGCAGGAGAGCTTCTGTGAAGATTGGAAGGCAGGATACTGAGTACTGGCGGAATTAAATCTGTGAGGAGAGGTTGTGAGTCGTGCTTGGGTAGCTCAGATGGTAGAGCACTTGCCCGCGAAAGGCAAAGGTCCCGAATTCGAGTCACGGTCAGGCACACAGTTTTAATCTGCCAGGAAGTTTCATATCAGCGCTCACCCCACGGCAGAGTGAAAATTTCATTCTAAAAAATTGTGATCTCGCATTTGGTATAGTTTTAATGACGTCAGTAAAATATTTGTGCTGACGTTTACCCAGAACATGTGTTCAAATATGAATCTAACACAAATGACACTTATTTTTCAATAAATTTAATTATTTTTATATACACGATTTATTCCAAAATTTGGTTATCCATTTTTAATTTCATTTGGAGTCATTTACATTGAAAGTTTGCATTATAAATTTCCAAAACAACTTCAAAAAAGGATTATCGGTAAATAACTCATTTGTTATGTATTACTGTTCCTTCGATAGATGTATTATCTTTGTACTTCTTGGCTATAAGTTAGAAGCCGTAGTTGAGAGGAAGTGAGATTTGAAAGCTCGTTTTTGTATTACGCACATGTTGTACTGTGTCTCTAATTGTTTGTTGGGAGGGATAACCATGTGAAGATATGGAATCAAATGTGTCAACAGTGAATGTCAAAACATCTGCTACTTTTATGTGCTGACGAGAAAAAAATCACAACATCAAGAAATAATGTGAGTGTAGAGTAATGAAATTTCAACAATACATTCGTCTAGGTAACATATTTAAGTGATTAACGTTGCAAGATCACAGTTTAAAGTAAGCCGGAGAAAAGTCAATGCAAATGCGAAATGCTGGTACATCAATAATCGTATAATCGTCAAAATGTCGAATGCAAGCAAGCAAACGTGCATGCGCTGTGTTGTACATGTACCGAATGTCAGATTGAGGGATGGAGCTCCATGCCTGTTGCACTTCGTCTGTCAATATAGGGGCGGTTAATGCTGTTTGTGGCTGACGCTGGAGTTAACCGATGACGTCCCACACTTCCTCGATTGGAGACAGATCTGGTAATCGAGCAGGGAAAGGCAACACGTCGAAACTCCGTGGACCATGTTGGATAGCAACAGCGGAATGTGGGCGAGCGTTATCCTGTTGGAACACACCCCCTGGAATGTTGTTCATGAATGGTAGCCCAAGAGATCAAATCAGCAGAATGACGTCTAAATTTGTAGTCAGGCTGCGTGGAATAACCACGAGAGTGCTCCTGCTGTTTTACGAGCTCTCACTCCTGAGTGTAACTCCAGGAGTATCTCCAGTGTGTCCAGCATGCAGACAGGTTGGTTGCAGGCTCTCAACTGGTCTTCTTCAAACCAACACACGGCCATCACTGACACCGAGGCAGATACTTCTTTCATCAGAAAACAGAGAACAAACTTGCAATCTGCCCCCCCCCCCCCCCCCCCCCGCGATGAGCTCTCGCTTGACACCGCATATGGCGGGTGGCTTGCGGTCGGTGAAAAGCACACTACGGGGCATCTGGCTCGGAACTGTCCTTGAAGTAACCGATTTGTAACAGTTCGTTGTGTCACTGTGGGGATTGAGGAACGCTCTCGGCTGGCTGTTGCTCTGGTAACAGGTTGGTGTCAGAAGACTAAAATGTCTATTGCGCCACAGAAATCACTATATATGCTTCTGAAAGGCAAGATAAACAGGTACCCAATACTCAGAATTAATGGGCAGATAGTATCGCGTCAGAAATATGCCCGCTACTTGGGGGTATGTCTAGATGAGACATGCATTCCGCATATCGAGCAAATGACATCTAATTCCTTAGCTTTGTTCAACAAATTAATATCAATTGGACGAGGAAGATTCCATCTACCGTCAGAGGCAATCAATATTTATCATAACAGTATATTGGCTCCAATAGTAGGCCACGCATCCAGTGTGTGGGCCCACAGGTTAGCTCTGATGCGGGCTGCCGCTGCTGCCAGGCGAATACAGAGGAATGTTTTGATGAGATGTATTGGGGCATTTAACACAAGTCCCACAGATGCACTATTGGTAATCATGGGGCTATGCCCACTAGACTTGATAATAAGGGCCGGCCACGGTGGCCGAGCGGTTCTAGGAGCTTCAGTCCGGAACCGTGCGACTGCTACGATCGCAGGTTCGAATCATGCCTCGGGCATGGATGTGTGTGATATCCTTAGGTTAGTTCGGTTTAAGTAGCTCTAAGTTCTAGGGGACTGATGACCTCAGATGTTAAGTCCCATAGTGCTCAGAGCCATTTGAACCATTTGATAATAAGGCAGCACGCAGCCTTCTATTGGCTGCATAAACAAAACACTGACAAAGTGCAAAATATTATGGGCATTCCTCTGATAAGTGTTAAGGGGCTCCGGAACGCCCTATACTTGCAATATTAAAATAACGCTTATAAATTACATCTTTCCTCACAAAGTATTTGAGGTAGGAAGTTGAACTTTTTACAGATTATTTATTGGAATATGGGCTACAACTTAACACAGGGATTTTACAAAATTTTAGTTCAGTTATTAAAGATGATTTTTTTCAATTGTAATGAAAATTCACAACATTTTTTTGCAATTTTTTATTTATATATTCAAAAATATACAGTTTTTAGGAAAAAGGCTGTGTTAAATTATGCAGAAGGTACTGTGTAACATTTACTGAAAGTTTGAAACAAATATGTTTGGAAGATCCTTAGAAAACATGTAATTAGTATGAGAAAATAAAAGTTTTGGGAATCGAGCGACAAAGATTGGATTAACTTTTTAGTGCATTCCAGGTCCATAGGATGGATTATCTTCATCCTCTGCAAACTCCTCCTCCAGCTTCCTCTTGTTCCTCCTCCTGTTTACTCTTGCTTGTATTTCTAGACTCTTTACAGCCCTGTCTGCAGCCCGAAGGCGTTCCTTGTCTAAAGCAAGCATCGCTCGTTGTTGTGTTCGTAGATTTTGATACCATTTTCTTCAGTTACAGTTACTGCAACACTGTTCCAAAAGGTGGTCATGTATGAACACTTGTCACATTTCAGTTGTATTTCACTAGCAAGTCCTACGTGCTTTATTATGGAGAGTTCCAGACCAACTTCACTACAATGAATACATCTTACACAGTTTGAAAAAATTCCTTTGAGAACCGACATATCAAATATTTCATTCACATCCGATTCGCCCATAAAACATTCATAGTTTTCACTCATTGAACCAAGCTTCTTCTGTGAAGTATTTACTTTCCCACTTTGACTGCTATGGGCAGGTGTACTTGAGAGGTTAGGTTCACTCACTTGGTTATCGTCTTTATTGTTTACAGTAATAATACATAGTAATAATACATACCTTTGGCTTTCCAACATTTCTCCTTTTCTTAAAAGCCTTCAGAGGATTTCTAATAACTTTATTTTACTCATTATTATACTTCAACAAAACAGAGACTCAAGAAACAGAATTAATTACGAATATTTTCGAGATAACGACAGAGTAAATAAACATGAAACAATCGACAATCACACCAGCGATATATATTGAACCATCTCAGGTTAGCCACAACACATACTTTATCTCACATCACTAAAATGTACCTGATGAACACGGACGTTAATAATAACACCATTTGACAGCAGTTTAACAGCGCCACAGTGGGTCACGCCCATGTAGAGCACATTTCAAAAAAAATTTAAAAATAGTTGTAGTCTTCGGAATTGAATAAATTATATATCTATTAAAAGGTAATAGTCTGCAGATTCAGAAAACGCAAAAAAGTAAAAATTGAACTTTTCATGACTGTGAGCCTTTCCGGAGCCCCTTAAAGCTATTAAAGAAAGAATGCTTGACATTTGGCAGGGAGAATGGGATAGGTCTAATATGGGCCGTAGAGTCCATACGTTTCTACCTACCGTAAGAGAAAGACTAACGGACAAGGTATTGTAGCCCTCGCAGGGCCTAGTTAATTTCCTTATAGGCCATGGCCCCTATCCCACGTACCTACATCGAATATGGAAAAGGCCAACACCAGAGTCTGTGATGCCCGCGAGGGATCGCCTGAACATACAGTGTTTGTCTGTCCAATATACGAACAGGCTGTCTCAGTTGAAAGGCAGCTTTTACAAACAAGAAATGTTGAGGAAATGTTGAGGAATGGTGAATTGTTCAACAATTTAGAAAAACTTATAAATAAAATCTCAAAGGAGGCTTAGCGAGCATACCTTGGGCGACGTTAAATAGCGTGTGCGCGCTCAAGATCTACAGTGCAAAATGTAAATACGCATATATATTATTTGTTTAAGTCTCTGACTTGTAGTAGATTGTAGTTGTAGTGTTGTGGTGGAGGTACGAAAAGAATGTTATAAATGTAGTGGTTTCCTGGTAGTAGCGGCCCGCCTCCCCGTAACTCGGGATGGGCAACTCTCTGGGAAGATTCCAGAGAGGCTAAGAGGCCATTCATTTGATACGTATTACTATTTAGCTTATTTGTTCATATTAATAAACCACTTTCGTAAAACCAGTAGCAAAGTATAGTGTTAATACACGCACTTCAAAGTGTTAGAAAGTGGGATATGTATGTATCAATAGTTGTAGGAAAAAAAAAATTCTTCTCTCACTGAGGTGTCAACTGCAAGGTTAGTGTCACGACACGCTGCATTGTTGCCAAATTTATTCAAGATGGCGGCGATGACGCCATCCAAGATGGCAACAGTGCATGACGTCATCCAAGATGGAGGCTTTTGGCGGGAAAATAGGCCAATTGTGCTATGTCCACTAACCTAACGTCAACAAAAAATGGCGAGAATTTTAAATTTTGGCGGTAAAATAGACCAATTGTGCTACGTCCACTAACCTAAGCCTCCAGAAGAAAAATTGGCGGAAAGTTTGAATTCCAACACGATAATGCATGCAAAAACCGTACTTGTCTTTATTATTGTTGATTATCATTTATTAACATTCATTATCATTTATTATTATTTATATCATGCATGTGTGTATGCAATCCAACTGTGTTAGTTCATACCCCTGCCACCAGAGAGCGCCACCGTGACGTCATTAAAGATGGTTGATTTTGGCGGGAAGAAAGCCAATTGTGCTACTTCCACTGAACTACCATTACCGTTCTCCTGGACATTCAGTCTTTGCTGAGCTGTCGTTGCCATGTGTTCTATCATAGAGATGGATGTGGGTGTAGAGCAGCCTTCAATAACTGCATTTCATGTAGACATTCAAGGGAGGACTGTAGCCACAGTTCACTAATGAGGTGTGGAAGCGTATGATAATGCAAGAGTGTTGGAGCAATAAGTACAAGAATAAGCATATTCGTATACAACGTACATACCATTGAAGACCATCCTGTAGAATGTGTTCAATCGACGAGTTATTGGTGTTTGACTGCGATGAGTTTAACAGCAGTGTAGTTTGCAAGCATAAAGCCGAGGACTGCCCCCATAACCTCCTACATGCTGAATGGAAACGTGCATTAATCCTGGAACATATGAATAAGAACAAGAACACAGTCCTCCAAATAAATTCCCTCCAACGAAATGCATTAACCATCTCATGGAAACATCAGCTACTGTCGGAACTGTCTACCTTTTCTAAAGCCCACATATGAGCTCCCAGTCCACAAGAGACGACTGCCTCCGATCCAGCAGAGCGACGAACTGATCTAGTTCACGAGTTCTCCGCTAGAGGGCACTTCGATAGGTCACGTGTTCACCTCATTCAACCAACAGCAGCACAGCATCATGATGACGTAGTTGGCTTCTATATAAGGAGCACTCAGCAGCTCCTCCACCTCTGTTCCAGTCAGTCAAGATGAAGCGTCAGTCACCACCACAGCAGAATAGGAGGAGGAGCAAGCAGCACCAGAAAAGTAAGTCCCCAAATTATTATTATTTCTTTACTTTCTCAGACGTTAAGTCTGGTTAAAAATGGAAAGTGACGCGGACCTTGATCAAGCGTCACTTCCTTTTAACTGTGCAGTATGTGTTATATTGCATTTAGGAACTTTTGGGTAATTGAACATGCATGAATAATTACGGATTTCTGTAGTTGTATATATAAGTTTGGCTGTAACTGTATTGCACTGATGTACTGGTGGATATTGTGTGGTATGACTCCTGTAGTTGATAGTATAATTGGTATAATGTCAACTTTATCCTGATGCCACATGTCCTTGATTTCCTCAGCCAGTTGGATGTATTTTTCAATTTTTTCTCCTGTTTTCTTTTATATATTTGTTGTATTGGGTATGGATATTTCGATTAGTTGTGTTAATTTCTTCTTTTTATTGGTAAGTATGATGTCAGGTTTGTTATGTGGTGTTGTTTTATCTGTTATAATGGTTCTGTTCCAGTATAATTTGTATTCATCAGTCTCCAGTACATTTTGTGGTGCATACTTGTATGTGGGAACGTGTTGTTTTATTAGTTTATATTGTATGGCAAGTTGTTGGTGATTATTTTTGCTACATTGTCATGTCTTCTAGGGTATTCTGTATTTGCTAATATTGTACATCCGCTTGTGATGTGATCTACTGTTTCTATTTGTTGTTTGCAAAGTCAGCATTTATCTGTTGTGGTATTGGGATCTTTAATAATATGCTTGCTGTAATATCTGGTGTTTATTGTTTGATCCTGTATTGCAATCATGAATCCTTCCATCTCACTGTATATATTGCCTTTTCTTAGCCATGTGTTGCTTGCGTCTTGATCGATGTGTGGCTGTGTTAGATGATACAGGTGCTTGCCATGTAGTGTTTTCCTTTTCCAATTTACTTTCTGCGTATCTGTTGATGTTATGTGATCTAAAGGGTTGTAGAAGTGGTTATGAAGTTGCAGTGGTGGAGCCAATGTATTTATATGAGTGATTGCTTTGTGTATTTTGCTAGTTTCTGCTCGTTCTAGAAAGAATTTTCTTAAATTGTCTACCCATCCGTAATGTAGGTTTTTTATGTCGATGAATCCTCTTCCTCCTTCCTTTCTGCTTAATGTGAATCTTTCTGTTGCTGAATGTATGTGATGTATTCTATATTTGTGGCATTGTGATCGTGTAAGTGTATTGAGTGCTTCTAGGTCTGTGTTACTCCATTTCACTACTCCAAATGAGTAGGTCAATATTGGTATAGCATAAGTATTTATAGCTTTTGTCTTGTTTCTTGCTGTCAATTCTGCTTTCAGTATTTTTGTTAGTCTTTGTCTATATTTTTCTTTTAGTTCTCCTTTATTATTTGTGTTATCTATTCCTATTTTTTGTCTGTATCCTAGATATTTACAGGCATCTGTTTTTTCCATCGCTTCTATGCAGTCGCTGTGATTATCCAATATGTAATCTTCTTGTTTAGTGTGTTTTCCCTTGACTACGCTATTTTTCTTACATTTGTCTGTTCCAGAAGCCATATTTATATCATTGCTGAATACTTCTGTTATCTTTAGTAATTGGTTGAGTTGTTAATTTGTTGCTGCCAGTAGTTTTAGATCATCCATGTATAGCAAATGTGTCATTTTGTGTGGGTATGTTCCAGTAATATTGTATCCATAATTTGTCCAAATGGTTCATATGGCTCTGAGCACTATGGGACTCAACATCTGTGGTCATCAGTCCCCTAGAACTTAGAACTACTTAAACGTAACTAACCTAAGGACATCACACACATCCATGCCCGAGGCAGGATTCGAACCTGCAACCGCAGCAGTCGCGCGGTTCCGGACTGAGCGCCTAGAACCGCGAGACCACCGCGGCTGGCCCATAATTTGTATTATTTAGCATGTTGGATAGTGGATTCAGAGCAAGGCAGAACCAGAAGGGACTTAATGAGTCTCGTTGGTATATTCCAAACTTAATCTGTATTGGCTGTGATGTGATATTATTTGAATTTGTTTGGATATTAAGTATGGTTTTCCAATTTTTCATTACTATGTTTAGGAACTGTATCAATTTAGGATCTACTTTGTATATTTCCAACTTTGTTGTAACCATGAGTGGAGTACACTATCAAAAGCTTTTTGGTAATCAATGTATGCGTAGTGTAGCGACCTTTGTTTAGTTTTAGCTTGATATGTCACCTCTGCATCTATTATCAGTTGCTCTTTACACCCTCATGCTCCTTTGCAACACGCTTTTTGTTCTTCATTTATAATTTTGTTCTGTGTTGTATGTGTCATTAATTTCTGTGTAATGACTGAAGTTAATATTTTGTATATTGTTGGTAGGCATGTTATGGGGCGATATTTAGCTGGGTTTGCTGTGTCTGCTCGATCTTTAGGTTTCAGATAAGTTATTCCATGTGTAAGTGTATCAGGAAATGTGTATGGGTCTGCAATGTAACTGTTAAATAATTTAGTTAGATGCGAATGTGTTGAGGTGAAGTCCTTTATCCAGAAATTTGCTATTTTATCTTTTCCAGGAGCTTTCCAAAAGTGAGTAGAATTAATTGCTTGGGTGACTTCATGTTGCAAAATTATCACTTCAGGCATTTGTGGTATCATCTTGTATGTATCTGTTTCTGCTTGTATCTACCGTGCATGCCTGTTATGTTGTACCGGGTTTGACCATATGTTGCTCCAGAAGTGTTCCATGTCTGTTATGTTTGGTGGATTGTCTATTTTAATGTGTGCGTTATCTATTGTCTGGTAAAATCTCTTTTGGTTTGTGTTGAATGTTTGGTTTTGTTTCCTTCTATTATCTTCTAAGTCGTTTGGCCAATGCTTGTAATTTCTGCTTCTTTTCATATAATTGCTCTATCGCTTCTTGTTGTGAGATTTTACCTAACCTTTTTCTTTTTTTTCTGACATTTCATTTCTTATAAATTGTGTTTTCTGTCCGATGTCTTTTCTCAGTTTTTCTATTCTGATCTGTAGCCTGTGTTGCCATGCTGGTTTTGTGGGTTTTTTCTGTGTGTTGCTTGGTTCTGATCTCTGCCTAGTGTGTATATTTAGTGTAGTGAGTGCTCCTATATAAACAAGTAGTTGTAACTCTTCCATAGTTGTGTTTTCATTTATTTTGTTGTGTATGATTGTGTTGATAGTTTTTATTGTTGTTTCGACTTGTGGGTTATTTGGCGGTCTATGCAAGAATGGTCTAATGTCTGTATTCGTGTCTTTGTATTCTATATATGTCAGCTGAAATTTTTCTTCTATATCTAACATGTGTGTCACTTTGTGTTCTATTTGTGCTTGTTCTGGTGGTTGTCTTAAGATTTCGTTTTCCTCTGACTGTTTAATTGATGCGTGTTGTTCTTTGTTTGTTTGCTCTGGGATGGTTGTGTCCATTACTGTATTTTCTTCTTCTTCTGATTGCACATTATTTTGTTCCAGTATCTGTTGTACTTGTTGTTTGATGTTTTCTAATTCTGACTGGGGTATCCTGTTATTTTTGATTATTACACGAATCTGATCAGCTAGTCGTTGATCTGTTAAAAATTTTAATTCTGGGTATCTGGTAATAAATGTTGTGTATACTTGTGATCGGTATCCAGTTGTGTTGATTCCTAGGTTTGTTGCTTGGTAATAACAGAACAGGAGGTGTCGATTAACTTCATCTGACCATCTCATCCTCTGTCTTTGTTTTCCTTCTAGGGTGTGTAATCTCCCCACGGAAAATTACCCTCTACCACGCAATAATTAATAATGGTCAACCAAATCATCCACATGTATTTACGTTTGAAAAGTATCTGATCAGATTTTCTAGTAATAAATGCGCCGACAGCTCGTCGACGCCAAGGTATTTTTCTAGTACGTTTATCTTTGGAACAACAGAGGTACAGAAATGTATGCTCCATGGTTATTATAGAGAGAGAGAGGAACAGCTTCGGAAGTATCGGTTGGAAGATTGTCGGATTGCTAAAGGAGATTTATTTACTCTTCTTCGCGCTAAAGCGAGCTAGGAAAGTTTGTGCCGCTAGCGTGATAGATAAAGAGAAATAAAAACCTGTAAAAGAAAATTACATGAGACTTGGAACCAACAGAAAACGGAACATGTACGAAAATGGACTCAATATACAATTTTCCTCAGAAATAAGGTTTGTGACCATTTTATTCTAGAGTGAATGATGAATGAGTTCTCTGTCTGAATCACTGATGATTGTCTGGGCCCTGTAATTAATTGGGAAGTTTCAGCTGTGACGAAGAGAGCCTGCAATCTCTGAGTTTTTTGAAATCGTCCAAAAAGGCTTCGTCCACATCTGAAATTTTAGATCTGTCGTAAACTGAACGAATTGTTCAAACGATCGATTTTCCCAACTGAATGCAGCGCTTAATAATAATAACAAATGTAAAGATCTTTTCTAGCAAGCCAGCCGCTGAATATTAAGACGAAGGGCTCCACCAGAGATTCTACTAGGCTGATTTCACGAAAATAATATATTTAAACTGTACACAGATAAAGGACAGAGAGAGAGAGAGAGAGAGAGAGAGAGAGAGAGAGAGAGAGAGAGTGAGAGAATCCTCCATTAGCATAATTGTTTCTCTGTCTTTTTACGGATCAGCCTAACTAGAAAACACGAAGCCCTGACTTTATTGTACCGATTTATGTGTGAGAGGGAAAGAGCGATAAAGGCGACAGATACACTTCTGTACAGACAAAACATTACACCAAGTTAGCGGCAAGCTGCATTCACATAGACTTTCATCATTTACAAAAGCAGAGTAGAATTCATTATAGGTGGTCGCAGGAAGCATATCCTGCAAAACACCTCTATTTGGATTTAAATCATTTTCCAGTTGGCTAGCAGTGTCGTTACCATTGTGGGCGGGCATAGGGTTCAAGCGTCGTCCCCGACCATGACGGCACTTGTCCGAGGCTTCTTTAGTTCTGTCCTGAACCAACTAATCACACTAAAAGGGGGGTTAACCCAATTAGTGGTTTGTTCTTTTCGTCGCCTTTTACGACTGGCAGAACATACCGGAGGCCTATTCTTTTCCCGGGCCTCCACAGGGTAATTATTATTATGACGCCAGCATCAGCAGGTCCCAGCATGTCCCGGTCCACGCATGTGAAGGCCTCAGACTCGTCCATGCAGGATCCTGTAGCTCAGCTTCTCAGCATGCTGGAGCAGGATAGCCAGGTGTTAATGTCGGTGCCAGAGGCTGTGCTTTACAGGGCTTCACAGTACTGGGCTCCTTCGTACGCACCGTCCACTGATCATAATCTCACAAGGGACATCCCACCATCAATGCAAGAACAGCAGGCTAACAGCGCTGGTGTGGATGTCGTGGATGAGAAGATACCGACCGCCGCTTCACCTCAACCTTTATTATTCGCCTCAAGCTATGTGTTAACAGTTAGTGGTTCAAAACGTATCCATGTAGGACTTGAAGTTTCACAATACGGTAGCCTCTCAACTGTGTTAGTGCTGGAAAATGTGCTCAAAAATATTAAAGTGAAATTTTCTGACTATGAGTGGGATGAACTGTGTCGTTTAAAAACACACATCAGGAATCATATGACTACCGAATATTATCTATCCCACTCCTACCAGGACATGTACTGTGGCAGTCTAACTGTGAGTATTCTGTCAATGTACGATGATGCTACACTAATAATTAAAAGTGCTGATGGTTATAGTATTTTCATACATCACCCCACTGTTGATAACTTGTTAAATTTAGACATGGCTCTAACTAGTACGATAGAGAGACTAAATAGATGGTGCCCATATGTTCAGGGTGTATACACCGACATCATTAACTGGCTTCACACATGTAGCATCCACATAGACGATATAGAACATTGTTTTAGTACGTGTATAACACCAGTGCCCAAGTCTTGTGCTATTCCTCGAATAACTGATGGAAATGTCGAACTCAAATTTACTGACGGAATACCGGAGTATTGTAATTCACCCACAACATTACGAGATATACGTGCTGAATTTCAAGCATACAAGAAGCAGCTATTTTCCAAATACTGTACTTCTGCTGCACAGCTTAAAAAAGAATGTACTGATTTTTTCTCATGCTGATCATATTTGTAAATATTTTAATAAATAAATATATTATTTTATAATATTAAATTTGTCACTGCGTGTTTTTTGTCACCTACGTTAATCTGTATGACAGCCTTCCCTTTAAATATACCACCTGGAGTTCATTCTATTGTGTAGCCGTTGTAGCTCAGTTGGTAAGGTGACTGCGCTTTAGTGACTACACACAAACACGTATTTTTAATCATATAAAAGCGTATTCCACACCTTGACCTACCACAGTAGGTATCGTAGTGGGCTGGGTGAAACACCCTCGCCTCAAGGGCTTTGTTGTAGGTGACTGGTCCTGTGATGATGACCAAGACCAGAATACCAACAAGAATGGACCACTCCTTCCTGACAGCATACGAGCTATAATTGTAGGTCCATCCAGCTGTGGTAAGACAAATGTCCTCATGGCTCTGTTAACGCACATAGACGGAGTCCGCTTCGAGCACCTTTTCGTCTTCTCCAAAACACTCTTTCAGCCCAAGTACCAGTTACTGAAGAAAATATTAGATGGAGTAGACGGTGTAACGTACAGAGCCTTCAGTGAAAGCGACGACGTCTCCCCACCTGAAGAGGTAAAGCCTACCACTGCCTTCATATTTGTCGATGTCGCTGTTGAAAATCAAGATCAAATCCGTAAATATTTCTGCCTTGGCCGTCATATGGGTGTTGATGTATTTTATCTGAGCCAAACGTATTCCAGGATCCCAAAACAGCTGGTGAGGGACAACGCAAATCTCATTATAGCATTCAAATAAGACAACCTCAATTTAAAGCACAATTACCATGCTCACGTAGGGACCGACATGTCATACAATGAATTTGTAAAGATATGTGCTGATTGCTGGAACCACTCACAATACTGCTTTCTCGTTATTGATAAAACCCGTAAACTGAATGACGGTACTTCGAAGACTTTCTCCATATATAAACCTACGAAAATACCTTACCCCATCAGTTAACACTTCACCATGGACAAATTCGCACGCATGGCGGACGCTCAGTCTGAGAGATTAGGTGTGCAAAGACAGAATGCCCGAATGTACACCGATATCAAATTTAAAAATCTTGAGTTCAGACTAGTTAAAATTGCAAGGGAATTAAAGGACACCCAGAAACTTCTTGCCATTGACCAAAACCGGATAGAGAACAGAATTAGCGCAATTTAGGCCCAGATAGAAGCCGAGGCCGTTGTTATTGAAGACGGTGGTGTAGGAAAAAAGGTGAAGAAGAAGTACAACAAAGCACATATAAAACCACGTGATATTCAGAGCTCTGACTAGAATCCTTCGAGATGTGGACAAAGCATAAAGTCATTCAGGCGCGCAAAGCAGTTCGAGAGAAATTACGTTTGCTGAAGTTGGAACATATAGATTGCGAGAAAACACTAAATGAAACTTTGAAACCTGTTACCGAATCTATCGCCAAGATAGCTTTGCATAATAATGACCCAATCGCAGAATTCACCAACCAGTATCCGACCGTTAAGATAGATAGAACATTTGGTGTCAGCACGGCGAGACCGTACATGCTAGGCTCTCAAACTATAACTTTATCCGATAGCACAATACGCATCGGGGATACAGAGTTTAAAAGAACACCTGGCTTAATGAACCTAATCTTCTTAAGGCCATCAAAAAACTTAAAATACTCTGCCGATGATCGCAGAGTCTATCGGGAAATAATTTGACTGATCTGTATAAAAATCCCGACGGAACACTGAAAAAGCCTGAAAACTCTAAATACACTTCCATTATACAACCTTTTCTCAATGAGCAAGCTAAAAGCGTCGGTGAGGGTGAAGACTTTAAGCATAAAGGACTGAGCAATTAAGTCCTGCAGTATATACATTACGATGACCCAGATGAACTAATAGACAGACTTCGACTGTTGATGGGTTCGGCTGCTGCGGGCAATACAGCTCATTCGAATGAAGTTGTATTCATAATCTCCGAGCTTCAAGAGAGAGGTATCATCGAATAAGTATGGAGACCGTGGTTCGAGAACTGCACAAGCCAGCACGCAAAACATACCCTCGTAGGCATGTCATGATTAAAGGGCTGGATGACCTGTGGCAAGCTGATCTTGTATATATGAATCGATATTCACCTCATAATAATGGATTCAAATACATTTTAATGGTTATTGATACATACTCTAAATTCGCATGGGCATTACCTGTGAAAACGAAAACAGGTAGAGATGTTGCTGTGGTGTTTGAGCGTTTGCTGCAGACAGGAACGAATCGATGCCCAGCCAATCTTCAAACCGATCATGGTGGAGAGTTTTACAATGAACATTTGAACACTGTGATGGAGCGGTATGGCAGACACCACTACTCCACATTTACCCACCTTAAAGCTAGTATCGTCGAGCGGTTGAACAGAACAGCCAAAGCTCAAATGTGGATGCAGTTTAATCTTCGCGGTTCGTACAAGTGGGTAGATATCCTCCCACAGATAATTGCAAAGTATAATCGAACCAAACATAGTACAATAAAAATGAGACCGATCGATGTTCGCGATAATTCACTCATGGACACAGTATATTTCTGGATTAAAATGCTCGACACTCGCAAACAGAGGTTCAATATAGGTGACTTAGTACGTATTTCGAAACACAAGACAGCGTTCGAGAAATCGTACTTACCAAATTGGTCGGCTGAGATATTCACAATATTCAAAGTGCAGCGAACCAACCCTAGGACGTATATCTTAAAGGACGGCAAGGGCGAAGAAACTGCAGGATGCTTTTACACGGAGCAATTGCAGAAGAGTTCTGAACCAGATGTATTTCTCATCGAGCGCGTGATAAGACGTCGTGGGAATAGAGCACTGGTTAAATGGCTAGGATTTCCATCATCAGAAAACAGTTTGTTCGAAGCTGACATGTTAGTATATAACAGGGAGAGTAGACCTCTATCTCCTCAGTAGCGTACCATGCACGATAGGAAGCACATCATAATAAGAGGTGGAGGTGGTGTTCTCGACAAGTTGCCTGTTGAATTGCACATTCCCGGATATAACTTCTGTGGGCCTGGAACAAAGCTTCAGAAGCGCCTGGCATGAGGCGATAAAGGTATTAACCAACTAGACGAAGCCTGCCTTGAGCACGACCTCGCATACGCAGCAAATAAGGATCTCCCAGCACGCCACGTCACAGACCTGATATTAGCAGATAAAGCCAAGCAAATAAGGCGAAGAAAAGATCTCCCAATAGGCCAACGCGTTGCTGCATTCGTGGTTGATACAACCATGCGTGGAAAAATTAAGTTGGGCTTGGGTGTGATGAATTTCAAACGAATTATGAAAGCAGCGCGAACAGCTTTGCGAGCGAAGAAGAACAGGAAGAAGAACAACAAACCCGGTTGTTTGAAAAACTGTGCCCGCATCTCGTGGTCGTGCGGTAGCGTTCTCGCTTCCCACGCCCGGGTTCGCGGGTTCGATTCCCGGCGGGGTCAGGGATTTTCTCTGCCTCGTGATGGCTGGGTGTTGTGTGATGTCCTTAGGTTAGTTAGGTTTAAGTAGTTCTAAGTTCTAGGGGACTGATGACCACAGATGTTAAGTCCCATAGTGCTCAGAGCCATTTGAACCATTTTTTTGAAAAACTGTATTCTCACCTCGATGTCTGCAGCTAAACGTGTGTTGAATGGTGGGAACAAGAATAAAAACGCGACTTCAATTAGCCCACCTAGGGTCCTACCACTACCAAAGACTTCGGGCGGAATTATCCCGTTCCTCGTTCCAGCCCTTGCAGCCCTGTCCGCTGTAGGTTCACTCACAGGCGGGGCCGCAGCTGTCGCCATAACGTTCAAAAACGCACAGAATGCACAAGCCCATCTAGAGGAAGCCAGAAGACATAATCGCGCTATGGAGGCAGCACCTATTGGAATTGTAAATTTAGATGTTGCTGGCGGTCCAGGGACCCATTGCGTTGCGTTTGCTAAGAAAAGTCCAAATACAGTTCAGTATTTCGATTCATTCGGTGATTTACAGCCGCCTGAAGAATTACAACGCTACTTCACCAGCAAAAGACGCATCTTCTACAATTTCCGGCGATATCAGGACTTTAACACATATCTCTGTGGTCATCTCTGCGTTATGTTCCTCATCACAGCGACGGCGAACCCCCCCCTAGAATGCGCCATCGTCAGATCATGTGCGCGATATATAAAAGAGCTGTCATTCAACACATGACCAACATTTGATGTTTAGATGCAATCTCGTATACTCTGACTTTAAAAGAACGAGGATCAGTATTACGCACAAACTACTTTCCGCCGATTGATTTAAGTGCAGGGGACTGGAGTATTGCACTGATTGGTCTAGAGGCGTTTAACAGCATTCCAAATATTACACAGAGCAACAATAAACTACATCTTGAAATTGACGGCCGGAAGGAGATTCTACAAATACAACCTGGTGCCTACGATATTGATGATTTAAACGAACTCTTAAAACAGTCAGGAAAAGATATTGAACTACAGGCAAACATTAATACCCTTAAATCTGAAATACGGACAGAGAGTGCTAAGACGCGTGCGTGCCACTAAAAATGCTTATGGGTTATTTTGAGGATATGCAGCGAATAATTATCAACGCTAAACAGGAACTTATTTTGGTGAGAAGTGCAAGTGACGCGAATTCATTCTCTCAAACAGCTGCAGAGAATGTTCAAATGAAGATTAATAGCATATCATGGAAAATGCCTCACATCACCGTTGCCGACGAGGAGCGCTTGAAGCTCTTAAAAGTTCTGAATGCTGGCCCCTACCTACCACTAACTTTCCTATCATGGGAGCTTTTTGAATACCCAGTTCTACATACAGCGTCCACACATACTTGGGCTATTAAAACATCACTCAAAGGCGTGCTAATGTATCAAAGGACTCAACTGAATTTGACCACTGCAAGTTAACTAACGCCAGAGTCTACTTGAATTCAGAATACTACCCATATGAGAATCTACATCTACAGTGGGACAGCAATGTATACAGTCTGGCATTTGACATGTATGCGAGATTGTGAGCATTTTACTACAAAGGTTCAAATGGCTCTGAGCACTATGGGACTTAACATCTATGGTCATCAGTCCCCTAGAACTTAGAACTACTTAAACCTAACTAACCTAAGGACATCACACAACACCCAGTCATCACGAGGCAGAGAAAGTCCCTGACCCCGCCGGGAATCGAACTTTACTACAAAGGTGTTGAAAATGAAGGATGTCTACTCAGCTCACAGAATGTCAAGGAGCTAGCGCCAATAATCGTGATTGACTGTTCAGAACAGGATGAGATAATTAAATCAGGACCTATAGATATACGGATTGAATTTGAATCTTCAGCAAACTTCCCCGATCAGACTTCGGCATATGCTCTCGTTCTGCATGATCATCTCGTTAACTACTGTCTGCTCACTGGTGTAATGCAACGAGTTGTATAAATTAATACGCACTCTGCTAGCTCTAGCGTAGATCACGGTGTTACCTGAAGGTGTGAGGATCGTAGCTGACGTTCAAGGATTTTACTAAGATGAGTGCAGGCGTTTCATAATTAAAGACTGTGCATTAATAGCATTCACGCAAAGTGATGGAGTAATAGGAACATTTGTACCAAGAGTTGAATCGCCAAAAACATTTAAAGACGTCAAGTGCAACAAGACAGTCAGAAGCGCGATGTGGCTAACAAAATTCTATCAATGGCTTATGTGGGATGGCCCTGGCATCTCTTATAAACATTTGCTGCAATTGCTGAGAGTATTTGATCACAAGGAGACAATAATCTACGTTAAAGGCGATGAGAAGAGTAGCTGGCTGCGTCGAATCTTCAAATATGCGGCTATCCAGAACCTGGAATACTACCATTGTCCACCTATCCATCAACTTAGACAGCGAACGTGTGAAGAAGAAAAAAATAGTTTTGTGTCTGCATCTGAAAAGGTAAAATTACTTTTAAAATGGCTCACAAATAAATAATTATTTTTTTCTCCATAAGAATTCTTGTTGTTTTCTTTCTGTGACGCCTACTTCCATAGAAGTAAGTTTATTGGTGATACAGTGCGTGAAACGCGTTCCACTGGAGCTGTCTGAGCCAGTTTACCTGCTTCCACCTCGCCGGCGCGGCGATGAGTCAACCGTTGAAAGTGACAGGACCTGAAGGAGAGAGTGCTACGGCCGGCTTCGCCAGATGCCCGGGGTCTGTTTGTGACCGGCGGACGAAGTCCAGCACGCGTGATTCAGATTTCATCTCTGTGTTTAAATCAGTAAAAACCTTATAGGTCTCTCTCTGTGCCAGCTCGTTGTTGATGCGTGTGGTTAAATTCAGCCAGATGTGTTGGTCAAAGTTCATCAGGACTGGGTTCGGAGGATAGCATTAACATTCCAACATGATGGACATCATATCGAGCCATTCCTATGACTGTTAGTGGTCTCTCGGGACTGTGTAACATCGGCATAATGTCTCTTTGGCACATAACACTCATGCTGCAGAGCGTCCCACAACTGCCACATGTAACTGGCTATAACACGAGAATGAATAAAGCTATGTTTAAAATAACAACGGCATTGTTTTTCTGGTGAAATTCTCCATCTGTTTGATATGTCACATGACCACATTCCCATTTGAAATTTTGGAGTTGAATCCAAGATGGCGGCTTTCAATATGGCCGCCATGTTGGTGGCATAGCATATAAAGTTTTCCCTTCCCGTTCCTCGTGTGTAGGGGCTCTGTTTCCTTGTTTGCTACTCCGTTTGAATTTTATGAGGGTGTTTCCGGACTTTTGGACCACCCTATATATATATATATATATATATATATATATATATATATATATATATAGGGTGAGTCACCTAACGTTACCGCTGGATATAGTTCGTAAACCACATCAAATACTGACGGACCGATTCCACAGACCGAACGTAAGGAGAGGGGCTAGTGTAATGGTTAACACAAACCATAAAAAAATGCACGGAAGTATGTTTTTTAACACAAACCTACTTTTTTTAAAATGGAACCCCGTTAGTTTTATTAGCACATCTGCACATATAAACAAATACGTAATCAGTGCCGTTTGTTGCATTGTAAAATGTTAATTACATCCAGAGATATTGTAACCTAAAGTTGACGCTTGAGAACCACTCCTCCGCTGTTCGACCGTGTGTATCGGAGAGCACCGAATTACGTAGGGATCCAAAGGGAACGGTGATGGACCTTAGGTACAGAAGAGACTGGAACAGCACATTACGTCCACATGCTAACACCTTTTTATTGGTCTTTTTCACTGACGCACATGTACATTACCATGAGGGGTGAGGTACACGTACACACGTGGTTTCCGTTTTCAATTACGGAGTGGAACGAAGTGCGTCTCTACATGTCAGGCCAATAGATGTTCAATGTGGTGGCCATCATTTGCTGCACACAATTGCAATCTCTGGCGTAATTAATGTCGTACACGCCGCAGTACATCTGGTGTAATGTCGCCGCAGGCTGCCACAATACGTTGTTTCATATCCTCTGCGGTTGTAGGCACATCACGGTACACATTCTCCTTTAACGTACCCCACAAATGGTTCAAATGGCTCTGAGCACTATGGGACTCAACTGCTGAGGTCATTAGTCCCCTAGAACTTAGAACTAGTTAAACCTAACTAACCTAAAGACATCACAAACATCCATGCCCGAGGCAGGATTCGAACTTGCGACCGTAGCGGTCTTGCGGTTCCAGACTGCAGCGCCTTTAACCGCACGGCCACTTCGGCCGGCTAACGTACCCCACAGAAAGAAGTCCAGAGGTGTAAGATCAGGAGAACGGGCTGGCCAATTTATACGTCCTCCACGTCCTATGAAACGCCCGTCGAACATCCTGTCAAGGGTCAGCCTAGTGTTAATTGCGAAATGTGCAGGTGCACCATCATGCTGATACCACATACGTCGACGCGTTTCCAGCAACGTTGGCAGATCATTCTGTAGAAACGCGATGTATGTTGCAGCTGTTTCGGCCCCTGCAATGAAGTTAGGACCAATGAGGTTGTCGCCAATGATTCCGCACCATACATTTACAGTTCACGGTCGCTGTCGCTCTACCTGTCTGAGCCAGTGAGGATTGTCCACGGACCAGTAATGCATGTTCCGTAGATTCACTGCCCCGTGGTTTGTGAAACCCGCTTTATCGGTAAACAGGTAGAACTGCAACGCATTCTCTGTTAATGCCCATTGACAGAATTGCACTCGATGATTAAAGTCATCACCATGTAATTGCTGATGCGGCGACACATGAAACGGGTGAAAGCGGTGACGATGCAGTACGCGCATGACACTATTTTGACCCAGTCCACCGGCTCTCGCAACTGAACGTCGGAGGTTTCAAGCGTCAATTTTAGGTTACAATATCTCCGGAAGTAATTAACATTTTACAATGCAACAAACGGCACTGATTACGTATTTGTTTATATGTTCAGATGTGCTAACAAAACTAACGTGGTTCCATTTAAAAAAATGTAGGTTTGTGTTAAAAAACATACTTCCGTGCATTTTTGTATGGTTTGTATTAAACAATTACCCTAGCCCCTCTCCTCACGTTCGGTCTGTGGAATCGGTTCGTCAGTATTTGATGTGGTTTACGAAATATATCCAGCGGTAACGTTAGGTGACTCACCCTGTATAGAGCAGAGGTACTAGAACGTAATTATAGCATCTTACAAGGTAATTAATATCTCAAGTGAAGTTCCACCGGAAACACTTCTTTAATTAATGGCAAACGTATTTTTAGTTCAAGATAGCGGCTTTATATATATATATATATATATATATATATATATATATATATAAAATTGGTGGAACTCGCATTTTTAAAAAACTAGTTCTGACTGGATGGCTAGCGGCGGGTGAAACTTACAACCACTAAGATCAAAGCAGATACAAACTGCGAAAATTGTATTTTCGTCTTCTTCTATTTGATTATAAGAGGTGTAAAATTTTTATCTGTTTCCAGTCATATAGCCATTGACTAGTAATAGTAGCGAAAAAATATACAAATATATATACAAAGACTTTTTTTTATAAATGGGTTTATTTTAGTTTTTTCTGTTTTTTTATGATTTTTGTTTTGTTTTTTCTTTGATAGAATAAATAATATTTACACACATGTACAGTCTTAGACATAAAAACTGACCACCGGCCGGCCACCACAGAGACTAAGTCCGAGTCGTTCACTTAAGGGGAGCCGGAGGTGCCTATGCTGCCCATGTTAAAATCACTAAGTTTGAGGAACATTTATGAATAAACTACCAAATAGAAAAATTTGAATTTTTTTTACATATAGAGTGGTTTAGCACTGCAGTTATGACAGAGGGATTTTGGAGTATCTTTTCTAGTTTCCTTCCAATTATTTTTTTATTAATGACCCAAATTTTTGTACAAATAATTGCTTTATAATTAAACTGAAATGAAACTACTGAACATATTGCCAAATGGCTGTGTTACAATGTAAATTTGACCACTAGGAGTGCTGTATAAAAATTTCGTCTCTCTAGCTTGAGTGGATTTTTAGAAAATGTTCCTTACGTTCGAAAAATTCTATTTTACGGGAAATGGCTATCAAAGTTTCTCAATACATTCCTGCACTATAGGATGGATTATCAGGGTCTTCTTCTTCATCCTCCAAAAGCTTCCTCTTCTGTCTTCTTTTCTGGCCTGTTGTTCCATCATACTTCATATGACTTTCTCTTCTTTCTGCTCCTCTTATCCTTTCTCTGTCAATATTTCTTAGTGCTCATACAGTGTTCACCCCAGCTGTAAATCCTAATGCCTTCAGAACTTCACACTGTTCCCTTGGTTGTAGGTTGTTATTGCATCATAAATGCCAAAGTGCATTGTTTTTATGCTTACAAACACACTTTTAGGAATCACTTTCCAAATCAAATTGTTTACGTTCTCATTAGGATTCTGCGTCTTTCCGTGTAGACATTTGTGTAACAATTCTGGCTGTGCTAAGTCATGAAAAATTGGTTTTATTGCATTTATCACAGCTGCTGGCAAACCATGTTTGTGATCATAGTCCTTTTTTGCATTATATTTGCACCAGGAATCTTTTGGGTACAGGCTGTGTTGAGGGTATTCACTCGAAGAGGCAGTATGAAGGAACAATGCCCACACTGCTTTTCGCATGTCACTAACATTACTAGTATTTTGCCTTTTAGCATACCCATAGTATCTCTGTAGACGTTGAATCACCTCATCAGTAAGCCTGCCTCTCCCTCCTATTGTCTTTCCATCACTGAGCTTACTTGAATCCAAAGTTTGTTTGAGCCTTCGAAGCCGTGCACCCGTACGCTTTTGCACATGCCCAATGCATTCCAACTTTTCAACTACAAATTCATTTCCATATGGTTTCAGTTCCTCTGTAGTTTTGAAACCTTTGGAGTCACCATCCCCAAGGTAGTATTTGTACCTAACGTTGTATCTGGGAACTGAACGTTCAAAAATTTGTTTCACTCCATCCACTTCCATTGCTCCACTTGATCCACTAAAATTTGCCTCACAGGTTCCACTGTGCTCTCCTTTGGTTTTATTTTTGCACCTACAATGTTTTGATAATATTGCAACATCTATCACTTTTGCACTATCACCACAAGTAGCAGTTACAACCCCATTCAGGGATTTATGACCCCTCTTTTGCCAGGAACCATCTAATGCCACTACCAAATCCCTCTGAGCACTTCATTTGTCACAGAAAACAATGTAGCCAACCCTTGCACACTCGCTGTATGCGTAACATAAGGCGCTGTATGCGTAACAGGCCGAGAAAATCCCAAGCAGTTCGCCCGGAAGTCACGAGAGGGTGTTAGATGCATGAAGCGGCCGCCCATTTCCTCTGTAGGCGTGGGGGAAAATGGTAATAACTCCACTTCTAGCGCGAGTAGAACAATAATTCAAAGTTTACATTAAAGAGGAATGTTCCAATTAATTTTCGGTAGCAAAATAAAATTTTAATTTTTTGGATTTGACCACTTCCGGCTCCCCTTAAGGTGGCCAATAAAACTGACGGCCCCTGACAACTGAAGTCCGGCCATCTGCACAATCTGGCAACACTGTAAGATGGGGAAGTGTTAGGAGGACGTGTTGTCTACTTCCGAGTTGATATGGATGGAGTGAACCCGTGGGCTTACGGAAACTGTCGTGTATTCTAAACTTAAAGTCGCATGTTCGCGTCCAACTGTATTTTTTTTTACTACATTTCGGTCTAAGGTTATGAGTGTGATTGAACATCGAAGACAATTCGCTTAACATTCTACCCACCCACAATAACAAGTACTCCAGAAACAATTCCGCAGGACAGCTCGTGGCTGCGTCGCGATCATAACAGCTTACCCTCGGGCGTTTCCTCGCGCTGCAGCGGCTACCGGCCACCGGCCAGACGCCACCCGCCGCCTGAAATCCGGCGCCGCCCATGTGAAACCGGCGCCACGCTGTCAGTGTATGAATCAATGCCATTTTCGAATTTGAAGTTCTAGTCATCATCTTGCAGTTAAGCATTGGATTTTGCATATCATGAACTACAGTTAAGCACTGTAAAATTGAGTCGCAAGTGGAAAAAGGTGTATCATCTGCAACACAACGTTTACTTTTGATATAACAGAGGGGTGAATGTAGAGGAGGCAGCTAGAAAGATTTGAACTGCGCGTGGAGTGAGTGCTTTTGGGAAAAATACGACAGAAAAAGATACTCTTGTTTCAACAAAGATCGTTCTGGTATGAATGATTTTCCACATTTAGGAAGTCTCGACTACTGACATATGTGACAGATTACCATTTTACCATCACGCGACATTTGCATTCAACAGGCAAAGTTCAGAAGTCTGGTGTAGGAGTACCGCATGCTCTAATTTGAAACAACAAAAATCAACGGAGTAACTATTACTGAACGTCATCAGTTCGCTCATTGAGCATTCCTGTGCAGTACTGTTACTGGTGACGTGTTATGATACCTTTATCGTTAACTTCCTAACAAGAAATGAAGGGCTGAGCCCCACCAAAAAACGTAGACTTGAGTAAAGTGTAGTGTGAACATAATATTTTACATCTGATAGCTCCAAAAGTGCGTTTTGGGCTACGAATTCTGCCCCAAGGGGTGTGTGCAACACAGCTGGAATTTGTTGTCAACAAATGAGACACCTTTCGGTGGCAGTGTAAGAAAGTCGAGTAACAAAACTACATCTCCTATGCTACTGCATGATAACTCACCGTGTTGATTTGAGAAACAAAACTATCCAAGAGATTGATAGGAAAGTCGTCTCTCAGGCACTTATATTCATAGGGAAGTCCTCTCTCAACCACTTGTCCCTCTCCTCATATATTCGTAAAATTTTACCTTTCCCGCTCTTGATCGATCAACCGTCAAGGTAGTTCATTTCTAGACGAAAATACTCTTAAAACTACACTGGTTTAATGACATCGTTAGAACCAGTGGGTTTCTACAGGCGTAGAATTGGCAAACAACTTTAGCATAGTCAGATTGTTGTAGATATCGTGAAAGAAAATTCAGCTTCTGATTAATTTCTCTTTGATGATTAATTTTGCGATTAGTAAACTAATGGAAAATACAATGAAAATATTCACTGTACTAATACAAATTAACTTCAGCTTACTACAGAAACATCACGACGGCAATCTATCTTAATAAAGCATTATGTGTCTGTAAGACGATTGAGCCTATTTTAACACGAATTAGTAGAATATTACCGAATTTTGACTTCGAATAGATCCGTATTTACTTCATTTCCTGCATCATTCGCAAGTATTATGAAAATTATGTATTCACAACAACAAAAAATATGTCGGCAGAAAACAAAAGTGGCTTTATGAAATTGGCAGTGCCGTAAGGTTTTTGCTCTGACAGTAATGGTTACTGAAAGTACCAAGACGAATTTTGCTCGAGCGCTGTCTTACGATTCCCTTATTGAGTTTGTATCTGCCTGCTTGTAGGTCTACTACAAAAGAATAAAAATCTGGCTTTCAGCGAGTCTAGAAATGCGAACGACAGCAGCAGGCACCTGGTAGCCAAGCATGTTACCTGAGAAATGGTTTTTTCCTGTAGTGGGAAGACATCCTTTTGTGGTTGAATTGTTGGCAAATATCACTCAGATGTGTGCCGTTGGCCTAAGCGTTTCGATGTGTTGAATTTGTACCAATGATTTTTCTACCGGTTTTTTCTGTCCCAAATAGAGAGTTGAAGTCTCCCTTTAGTATTTTCACGTCATCTTGGTGAGTTTTGCTCATAGTATTTACGAGTGTGTTCCAGATTTTTTCGACATTTTTGGTGTTTTTCTTATTTTCGATGTTGGTGGGGCCATGAGCATTGATGAGTGTTTATTTTTTACTGGGGCTATGAGCATAGCCATAAGTCGATTGTTGATGGGTGCGATTTCTTTGACAGAACTGATGATAGATCTGTGTTCGAGAAATGCCATGGCCAAGATTGTACGCCTCTCGCTACCTTTTGTTATATTTTGCTCTTGAAGATGCAATGGTTTCCGTAATGCAAGGTTTCACTGTCGGTGAGTCGTGGTTCGTGAAGAGTTCGTGCTTGGATCAATGTACCGATGTTTAGTTTTCAAATGCATGTTTTCTGCTTGTAGGGAAATTTACGAGATCTTCGATATCCTCTGCCGTGCTAACCTGGTCTCCCCAGAATCCGAAATTCCAACTGCCGCCTGTCGACAGTTTGCACAGTTCATGTTTGCTTGTGTTTCATTGGTTTGGCTGGGCGATTCCAGGACCGGACAGGACCAGAGGGTGTTCAAGCCTTTGGAAGCAAATATTTTCAGCCGAGCTCAATGAGCTAACACACAGTGACCAGAGTAGCGGTGGTTTTCACTCAGACGTGCGTGGATTGAGCTCATCGGATTGAGTAGTCGTTGAGGATTGTGTTAGTATTTGGTTCACCCCAAGTATTTGATTTCCTTGGTACCACCCATATGGGGGAGGGTTTCCCCTATCGGCCCCACGGGATTATTATTATTATTATTATTATTATTGTCATTATGTCATCAGCAAATCCGATATGGTGCATCTTCCCACCACTGAAATAGATGTGCATTGTTCGACTCAGTATATCCATCACATAAATACGGGTTATAATTACGTTACATTGCTGCTAGTAGACATATTTCTCACTTTTTCTTGGGCAGTTGCTACCTGTTACTCCATCATAGGAATTTATGTGCGCGGCATTGTTGCAATACAAACGTTCAAATTATCCGATTTCTGTAATTTCATTTCGATACCAGATCGTTCTAATCGGATTTAGCCAGTCAGGCTTAATGTGGATATCTGACTACGACTCTCATCATATGATAGACTGGGTGAACCACATTCTTCAAATGGTCTCGCGGTTCTAGGCGCGCAGTCCGGAACCGTGCGACTGCTACGGTCGCAGGTTCGAATCCTGCCTCGGGCATGGATGTGTGTGATGTCATTAGGTTAGTTACGTTTAAGTAGTTCTAAGTTCTAGGGGACTGATGACCACAGCAGTTGAGTCCCATAGTGCTAAGAGCCATTTGAACCATTTTTGAACTATCGGACTTAACATCTATGGTCATCTGTCCCCTAGAACTTAGAACTACTTACACCTAACTAACCTAAGGACAGCACACAACACCCAGTCATCACGAGGCAGAGAAAATCCCCGACCCCGCCGGGAATCGAACCCGGGAACCCGGGCGCGGGAAGCGAGAACGCTACCGCACGACCACGAGCTACGGACCCACATTCTTAATCGGACGGTTGAATCTAGATCACTTATTTATGACAGTGTCTGAATTCTTAAACACTGTGAAAAATAATAATACGATCCGCTTATTACTAATATTTTATTTAAATATAAATATATGAACGAACGATATAACTGTTTATTTACAGGAGCAGAGCCCCATCCATCATAGCAGAGCAGTGTGAGATTGGTTTCAGGGCCAAGAGAGGATAAAGCTGTTGCCGTTTGTTCCACGATCACCGAACATCAACCAGATAGAGAAAATGTGGGCAGAGGTAACAAGGTCATTGCCACGTGGACCTACAAATACAAGCGACCTTTGGACGAATATAGAAAACGTATGGTGGGGAGTAAACCATCACGCTACACTGTCGACGACTTAATGAAAACAATGCCCCTACGCCTTCGAGAAATCTTACGTAATGATCGTGGGTGGGTTGGTTACTAAAAGTATACTCGTCCACAAAACCCATGTGGACAATCATCTGATAGTCGGTCAAGCTTTGCTTTGTCGCAGCTCTTTAGATACAAGTCCATTTACTTTCAGTCTCCTCCTTACAATTCTTGCAATGCAAGGTAATTGAAAAATCTCATCCACTCGACGCCAACTGAGGAATTGACTGGTGCATGTGTTGTTCAACGCACAGTAGTTGTCACCCTCAATGGAATCAATGACTGTTTGTGTGTGTGTGTGTATGTGTGTGTGTGTGTGTGTGTGTGTGTGTGTGTGTGTGTGTGTCTGTGTGCGTGTGTGTATAGCGTTCTCACTTCCCACGCCCGGGTTCCCGGGTTCAATTCCCGGCGGGGTCAGGGATTTTCTCTGCCTCGTGATGACTGGGGGTTGTGTGATGTCCTTAGGTTAGTTAGGTTTAAGTAGTTCTAAGTTCTAGGCGACTGATGACCATGGATGCTAAGTCCCATAGTGTTCAGAGGCATTTGAACCATTGTGTGTGTGTGTGTGTGTGTGTGTGTGTGTGTGTGTGTGTGTGTGTGTTCCGAAAGAACAGGCACTAAGAATCGCAATAGACAGCCTTGTTAATCAATTAAAGATTGAAGGACAGATGTCCAGGTTGTCATGCGCATAAAAATAGAACAACGGCGTCAGATGAAAATTTGTGCCTGAGCAGGTTCGAACCCGGATTCGTATTGTCTTTCCTTTCGGACATTCCCGAAAGAGACGCGCATGTGGTATGCGGCAAAGGTGGGAATTCGCGTCTGACGAGGAGCGTGTGTAGATAGGTGCTGAAAAAGAGGTTGGCTGCTGCGTCCCGACAGTGCCCACCGTTGGTGGCATGGGTGTGTGTGTTGTCCATGGCGTAAGTTAGTTTAAGTTAGATTAAGTAGTGTGTAAGCTTAGGGACCGATGACCTAAGCAGCTTGGTCTCCTAAGTTCTTACAACGAATTTACAAAATTTTAAATCCAAAATACTGCATCTCGGTTCTTACAATAGTGCAACAGGTGCGCCCTGGTTAGCTGTAACGGAAGAGAGATGCCAACTCGGGTTGTGGTTAAGAGCGTAATAACTTAAATTGTGAATATATTTCTGAATGAATGTTTGTTATGTATTTTTCCGTCACCCTTCTCACTGTTATAAGTTATGTTCTACAAGGAACGCACGCCATTGGAGGCGGCAATCTGTAATTTATTTTACCTTAATTACTACTTCAATTTTTTTCCACAATTTAAAGGTATATGTGGGTGCAAACATGGAAGACATGGGAATAATGCAGCTGCTCAGTGACAGGTATGGGGGGAGGCATTGAGGCCAGGCCTCGGATCTTCGATCCCTGCCCTCTTTGCCTCCGCCTACCTGGTGCTGAAAGTCTTCTCAAACTTAAAAAAAAAAAAAATAATAGTGCAGTGATCAGCATGTCTGTCTGATAAGCAGGAGGTCCAGGTTCGAAGCCCAGTCGGTCACAAATATTCATCTGCCGCCTTAGCTGTATTTCAACGCGCTGTGACAGTGTGGACGTCGGTCCTTCGATATTTAAGATGCAATTGTTTCTTGAGGCAATAGAGGTGATTTGCGAACATTTGTCTTGCCATCAGTGTAACGGGACTTCAACGGCATCCAACCCTTAGTCATTGCTTTGTGCCGGCGCTAACCCATGTCATACATATGCGAATCAGATTGTAGTTCATATTTAGTCAAATAACGAATGGTCAGTATAAAAGTATGCCGGCCGGGGTGGCCGAGCGGTTCTAAGCGCTACAGTCTGGAACCGCGCGAGCGCTACGGTCGCAGGTTCGAATCCTGTCTTGGGCATGGATGTGTCTGATGTTATTAGGTTAGTTAGGTTTAAGTAGTTCTAAGTTCTAGTCGACTAATGACCTCAGAAGTTAAGTCCCATAGTGCTCAGAGCCATTTGAACCATTTATGAAGTGTACAATTATTTACGAACAGTAGAAGCAGGATTGCAGCGAACTGATCCCTTAACCAAGTACAACAGATAGTACCTGTGTAATGAGTCATTCCAACTGCATAGCTGAGGGTAATATTTGTTAAGCAATTCATTGCAGAATTAATGTAATACCCGCACGATGATCTCTCTAGTCACACTGTATCATTAGCAGCCCGCGAATGGAGTACTATGTTCGTTAAATCGGATTACTCAAGCTGAGGCCAAATAAAGAGAAGCGACGACGCCACAACACTATCTTTACTTAAGTAGGTAGTCAGCGCTAAATTATGTGTGCCACCATTAACGTTACTGTAAGCAGTTTGACAGCATAACACCACCACAACTACTGACAACCTGAGCCATATCATCATGCAGTTGTAATTCGCAGTGATTACAAGTTGCTGATGTTTGTCAAGAATAGCGGAAAGCGCCTCTGAAGTTCCATTTGCATTACGCCTAGGACGCAGAGAATCCTAAATAACAGTAACAGGTCACCCAGCGAAGAGAAGAGTCCACGTATTGTCTCAAGTTCTTGCAGTTTGATATTAATGCAGTTCCCGATAGTTTCACACTAACGGGTTCTTTTGGCTATCGAAATACTCATATGGGAATTATAAAAGTGTAATTGCTAGAACGCTCAACTACCTTAATAACACCTCATTCTGGATTGAATACGACTCGGAAAGCGACGTTAATTTGACGTTTCTATCCATCTCCTGACGTCTTACTGAATGAAGTCTGAAGTGCACTCACAGTTGTGTTGCCTGCCCATGGATTCTGTGATGTGTTGTGGCAGCTGGCAGTCATTGCTGAATACAGACATTTGCAAATATCCCCACTGCTTTAGGGAAATTCGCCTTTGTTGCATTTTTTCCATACCGTAATTAGCACAATAACATAAGGCTTGTTCTGCTGAAGAATTGATGCCCACAAGTCCTTAAATAAGAATCTCCCAGCGGGAGTAATGCATCTGACAGACTGTTGGACAAAAGAATGGACAGCTCCCTGCTTTTTGCGTTTCCGATAGCGCCTACGATAAGAATCTTGTGTCATATTATGCTTCACAAACTTAAACTCTTTGTTTTTTTACTTCATACTAAAATAAAAGTTTTGATATGAGAAGAGGAAATGACTGATATGCTTCTCAGGAACTTTAGTTTTTCATGTTTTTTTTTCTCCCTTCATACTAAAACAATGGCGTTAATATGAGAAGAGGAAATGAAATATACGCTTCCAAGACATAATATTTCCTAGTGTTCTACTACTGCATACATGAAAGCCCTGCAGTTAATTTTTGTATGTTGGATAAATTTTGGTATCACCTCACATTCCTTTGTGAGAAGGTTCCTATTTTCTTGGGATTCAAATAGAGTGGACATTTCATCACTGTTTAATATTCTGATGACTAATGACATGATACCCGTTGCAATTGCTCCATGGCACCTGCGAGTAGAGTCTCACGTTGGTTACTATAAGAACACGCAGGCAGTGATATCCGCTCACTGCAGACAGAGCCAAGGTGATTTCTTTCTATTTATGGCGAAGCGTCTGCTGCAGTGTCCACGCTCAGGCAACATAAACAAATCGCGGCGGCATTGGGCACTGCTAATCGCTGCACTTGTCGCGAGCCTCGGCAACAGGAGCGCACTGTCTCTGCTAAAGATACTATGGAGTTAAGACATCATACTTAACGTAACGTAATATGCAGGTCATGGGATGGGTAAAAATTCAGTTTGTAACTTCCCATCGCATTAAAATACTTTACAGTCATATTTGATGCAATATTTATTATTGGTTGTCTCTCTAATGTTAATAGTATTGATTCAGATTGTGCGTGAACACGAAAACACACACACACACACACACACACACACACACACACACACACACAGAAACAAACAGTCATTGATTCCAGTGAGGTTGCAACTACTGTGTGTTGAACAACACATGCACCAGTCAATTCCTCAGTTGGCGTCGAGTGGATGAGATTTTTCAATTACCTTGCATTGCAAGAATTGTGAGGAGGAGACTGAAAGTAAATGGACTTGTATCTAAAGAGCTGCGACAAAGCAAAGCTTGACCGACTATCAGATGATTGTCCACATGGGTTTTGTGGACGAGTATACTTTTAGTAACCAACCCACCCACGATCATTACGTAAGATTTCTCGAAGGCGTAGGGGCATTGTTTTCATTAAGTCGTCGACAGTGTAGCGTGATGGTTTACTCCCCACCATACGTTTTCTATATTCGTCCAAAGGTCGCTTGCATTTGTAGGTCCTCGTGGCAATGACCTTGTTACCTCTGTCCACATATTCTCTATCTGGTTGATGTTCGGTGATCGTGGAACAAACGGCAACAGCTTTATCCTCTCTTGGCCCTGAAACCAATCTCGCACTGCTCTGCTATGATTGATGGGGCTCTGCTCCTGTAAATAAACTGTTATCTCGTTCGTTCATATATTTATAACTAAATAAAATATTAGTAACAAGCATGTTATATTATTATTTTTCACAGTGTTTAAGAATTCAGACCATATCATAAATAAATGATCCAGATTCAACCGTCCGATTAAGAATGTGGTTTACCCAGTCTATCAAATGATGGGAGTCGTATTCGGATATCCACATTAAGACTAACTGGCTGAATCCGATTAGAACGATCTGGTATCGAAATGAAATTACAGAAATCTGATAACTTGAACGTCTGTATTGCAACAATGCTGCGCACATAAATTCCTATGTTGGAGTAACAGGTAGCAACTGCCCAAGAAAAAGTGAGAAATATGTCTACTAGCAGCAATGTAACGTAATTAAAACCCGTATTTATGTGATGGAAATACTGAGTCGAACAATGCACATCTATTTCAGTGGTGGGAAGATGCACCATATCGGATTTGCTGATGACATAATGACAATAATAATAATCCCGTGGGGCCGATAGGGGAAACCCTCCCCCATATGGGTGGTACCAAGGAAATCAAATACTTGGGGTGAACCAAATACTATCACAATCCTCAACGACTACTCAATCCGTTGAACTCAAAATCCACGCACGTCTGAGTGAAAACCACCGCTACTCTGGTCACCATCTGTTAGCTCAATGAGCTCGGCAGAAATATTTGCTTCCAAAGGCTTCAACACCCTCTGGTCCTGTCCGGTCCTGGAATCACCCAGGCCAGACCAGTGAAACACAAGCAAACATGAACTGTGCACACTGTCGACAGGCGGCAGTTGGAATTTCGGATTCTGGGGAGGCCAGGTTATCACGGCAGAGAATATTGAATATCTCTTGTAAATTTCCCTACAAGCAGAAAACATGCATTTGAAAACTACACGCCGCGCGGGATTAGCCGAGCGGTCGAAGTCGCAGCAGTCATGGACTGCTCGGCTGGTCCCGGCGGAGGTTCGAGTCCTCCCTCAGACATGGGTGTGTGTGTTTGTCCTTAGGATAATTTAGGTTAAGTAGTGTGTAAGCTTAGGGACTGATGACTTTTGCAGTTAAGTCCCATAAGATTTCACACACACATAAGACCTTTTTTTTATAACAAAACATCGATACATCGTTCCAAATAACGAAAACTAAATAATCTAAAATAATAAATCGACCGACAAAAAATTCTCATCATTGCTCTTCAAGAACAACGACTTACTGACAATGAAACCTTGGATTACGGAAACCATTGCATCTTCAAGAGCAAAATATAACAAAAATTAGCGAAAGGCGTACCAACCTTGGCCATGGCATTTCTCGAACACAGATCTATCATCAGTTCTGTCAAAGAAATCACACCCAACAACAAACGACTTATGACTATGCTCATTCAGAGCCCCAGTAAAAAATAAACCCTCATCAATGCACGTGGCCCCACCAACATCGAAAATACGAAAAATACCAAAAATGTCGTTCGCCTTGCTAGACTCGCTGAAAGCCAAATTTTTTATTCTTTTGTAGTAGACCTACAAGCAGGCAGATACAAACTCAATAAGGGAATCGTAAGACAGCGCTCGAGCAAAATTCGTCTTGGTACTTTCATTAACCATTACTGTCAGAGCAAAAACCTTACGGTACTGCCAATTTCATAATGCCACTTTTGTTTTCTGCCGACATATTTTTTGTTGTTGTGAATACATAATTTTACCTATGAAATGCCACCTTTTCACAATACTTGCGAATGATACAGGGAATGAAGTAAATACAGATCTTTTCGAAGTCAAAAGTCGGTAATATTCTACTAATTCGTGTTAAAATAGGCTCAATCGTCTTACAGACACATAATGCTTTATTGAGATAGATTGCCGTCGTGATATTTCTGTAGTAAGCTGAATTTAATTTGTATTAGTACAGTGAATATTTTAATTGCAGTTTCCATTAGTTTACTAATCGCAACATTAATCATCAAAGAGAAATTAATCAGTAGCTGAATTTTCTTTCACGATATCTACAACAATCTGACTATGCTAAAGTTGTTTGCCAATTCTACGCCTGTAGAAACCCACTGGTTCTAACGATGTCATTAAACCAGTGTAGTTTTAAGAGTATTTTCGTCTAGAAATGAATTGCCTTGGCGGTTGATCGATCAAGAGTGGGAAAGGTAAAATTTTACGAATATATGAGGAGAGGGACAAGCGCTTGAGAGAGGACTTCCCTATCAATACAAGTGCCTGAGAGACGACTTTCCTATCAATCTCTTGGATAGATTTGTTTCTCAAATCAACACGGTGAGTTATCATGCAGTAGCATAGGTGATGTAGTTTTGTTGCTCGACTTTCTTACACTGCCACCGAAAGGTGTCTCAGTTGTTGACAACAAATTCCAGCTGTGTTGCACACACCCCTTGGGGCAGAATTCGTAGCCCAAAACGCACTTTAGGCGTTATCAGATGTAAAATATTATGTTCACACTACACTTTACTCTAGTCTACGTCTTTTGGTGGGGCTCAGCCTTCCATTTCTTCTCAGGAAGTTAACGATAAAGGCATCATAACACGTCACCAGTAACAGTACTGCATAGGAATGCTCAATGAGCGACCTGATGACGTTCAATAATAGTCACTCCGTTGATTTTTGTTGTTTCGAATTAGAGCATGCAGTACTCCTACACCAGACTTCCTTAATGTGGAAAATCATTCATGCCGGAACGATCTTTGTTGAAACAAGAGTATCTTTTTCTGTCGTATTTTTCCCAAAAGCACTCACTCCACGCACAGTTCAAATCTTTCTAGCTGCCTCCTCTACATTCACCCCTCTGTTATACCAAAAGTAAACGTTGTGTTGCAGATGTTACACCTTTTTCCAATTACGACTCAATTTTACAATGATATGCAAAATCCAATGCTTAACTGCAAGATGATAACTAGAACTTCAAATTCGAAAATGGCATTGATACATACACTGACAGCGTGGCGCCGCTTTCACATGGGCGGCGCCGGATTTCAGGCGGCGGGTGGCGTCTGGCCGGTGGCCGGTAGCCGCTGCAGCGCGAGGAAACGCCCGAGCGTAAGCTGTTATGATCGCGACGCAGCCACGAGCTGTCCTGCGGAATTGTTTCTGGAATACTTGTTATTGCGTGTGGGTAGAATGTTAAGCGAATTGTCTGAGTTTTTGCAAGTTGCGTAACCGAATCGGTAGATGCAACTGAGTCAATTTTAGCTTGCAAGGTGTCGTGATTTTCATGAACAATAGTTTGCAGTTCTTTTATGGCTGCTTCGTGATTCTGTAATGCATTTTCATGACGCGAAAAAATAGGTTGGAAATGCTCACAAATTTGTGTTTTTACGTCATTACAGACTTTTTGACATTCCGATTCAATGTTATGTAACTCAGTAGTTAAATCTTCACGTGTTTGTTCAAGTGTTGTGTCTAACTTTTGAAGATATTGTTCCATTGTGTCTAACTTTTTAAGATTTTGTTCCATTGTGTCTTAACTTTTTAAGATTTTGTTCCACTGTGTCTAACTTTTGAAGCTTTTGCTGTGTTTGTCTCTGGTGTAGTTCCATTTGTTGCATTAGCTGTAATAACAATGCATTAGTGTCTGGAATCTGTTCCTCTACGCTTTTCGGCAGTGCATTTGCACCGGCAACATTCACATTTTGACAAGCAGAAAATGTGTCTTGACTTATTTGAGAAAACGGTGAGGACGCAAAACCTGAATCTACAGTATTTGCAAAATTGTGTCCTGTCATTTCGGATTCCTGAGGCGAGCTGTTGCCGAGCGATCGATCGATAATGCTTCCCTGTTCACTAATTGTTTCACTGCCTACGCCATTGTTTGCCGCCCGCTCCATTTCCCTATGCACAATTACCAAGTTACTACTTTGAACATTAGTTAATTCATTACTCGGTGGCGCTAACACACTGCTTTCGTCTTCACTGTCATTTCTCAGTTTACTTTGGAGCCTAGTATTACGTTTTTCACACGCCATTATTGTCACAATATTTCACACGATAACACAGAAAAGCACAATTTGAAGAGCAAAATAAGATAACACATTAACATAGTACTGAAAATAATATCTCGTTAATTGCAAGCGCAGCAGCGAAATACTTGGTGCAAATCTACCTACATGCCACAACTGTTTTACTGTACAAGAATGAAAAACTACAACTACAAAGGAAATTCCCTCTATGATTACGCGCTAGCAATAAACAATAGCTACACTAATTACACAAACTACAAGAAAAAAATCAGAAGATTCCAGTGAGGTATCCTAGTCTAAGGGTCGACATATGAAACGTCCCCTTAGAAAAATTATACATGACTGTGTTTAAACTGACACACAATATTTTTTTTAGCGCAACGCAATCTGACTTTCAGAAAGCCCTACAAAAGAATGGTTCTTACTAACATTAACCTGTACCTTTCACAAATCACTTACCTCACAAAAATCTTCGTTACTCAAGCTACTGCCATACAGCGAGCGCCACTACTGCCAGCTAAATAAAAGATTCAAACTAAGGAAGGCTCTAACTACTGATAGGCATAGTTAGCAAATGAAAGATTTTAATAGAGAACAAACAATGTATTTACCTTAATAGTCATAATATATATAGCAGTTCAAAATAAAAGATTCAAACTACGGAAGGCACTAACTACTGATAGGGATAGTTAGCAAATGAAAGATATTAATAGAGAACAAACAATGTATTTACCTTAATAGTCATAATATATATAGCAGTTCATGACAAATTACAAAACTCCGCCATCTCTCTCCCCACATCCACCACTGCTGGCGGCTCACCTCCAACTGCGCAACGCTACGCGCTGTTCACATCCAGCTGCAGCTGCCCAACACTACAATGGCAGACAACAATGCAAACTAGCCACAGACTGCACTCAGCACAGCCAGTGATTTTCACACAGAGCGCTACGTGGCGTTACCAATAAGAAAACCTAAACAGCCTACTTACAATTTGAGTTCTGCCTCCACAACATACCCTACATCAGAGTCGGCGGCCATGCCCCCCCTGATTTTTCCACCTAATCCATCCCTTGCATTCATCTTCGGACAGCCACGTAAACTTGCCAATGGGCAGACATTGCTTCATTGCGTGTCTGTATAAGTTATTCACATCGAGATACAATATATAACTTAAATCAAGGGATGCGTTAAACCTGTCACCCATCCGTGGATTATTTGCTTTCTCGTGTCTATGAATACATTGGCAGAGCCCCCCACAGATCCCTCGCTCAAAGAAAAGAAGCATGTCAGGATCGGTCAATAATTCGATACTGCACTTCGTTTTCTTGAGCATCGCATCCCAAGACAACCCAGGTGCTGTGTAATAAAAGGCAGGGTCCAGAGAATATGTGGTCATACATAGACTCCTGAACTTCTCGAAAACGTCCGCAAGCAAGAGCACGTCTGTGTCCATGTAAAGACGTGCGTACTCTCCTAAATTAGAAATATTGAATTCCCACCAGACATTCACGGCATGCTCATACTCTGCATTTGTTATCGTGTCGCCTGTGAGGTTGCTGGAGAATGCAGTTATGTCGAGTAGCCTGGTTTCGTCGAGTTTGGCCCTACTATTCACATACTCGTGTGGAAAAACCCCTTTCCTAGTCACAAGATGAAACTTTTCCTCGTCGGGAAATGCAGCTCGAGTGTTATGCATATCCGCCAGAGGTAGAGTTTCAACAAGTTTCTGTAGTGGTGCCTGCATAAAACATAGTGTATCGAGGAACTGCAGCGTAATTCTTGGCGTCATTCGTTTGGAGAATGATATGTACTTCTCGACGCTCTCAGGTAGGACACTGACCTGATTTTTCTCCCAACCGAAATCTGCCAAGCGCTCAACTAGAAAATGAGCGCCATACCCACTTAAATTATGAAAGAAAACTGATATGTGCCTAGGTAATTGGTACTTCAAATTGCACGCATTGTGAGCAGCGCCACAGACTTTCCCTGTAAGATGACAGTGGTCCCTACGAGGAGTTTCCGCTTTTCTGTTCAAATGTCTCTAAGCACTATTGGACTTAACATCTGAGGTCATCAGTCCCCTAGAACATAGAACTACTTAAACCTAACTAACCTAAGGACATCACACACATCCATGCCAGGATTCGAACCTGAGACCGTAGCGGTCGCGCGGTTCCAGACTGAAGCGCCTAGAACCGCTCGGCCACACCGGCCGGCCCGGCTTTTCTATCCAACGGCAGCCCACAAATACGACACTCGGTGGCTTTATTATACAAATCTTCACTCTCCTTCGATCTGGTCATTGGAACGTTGCCGCTGTACAGCTTATGAACTTCCAGTGAAAATTTTTCAAGCTCAGAGAGCCACCAAATCGATGGATTATCGCCGACGTAAGATTTGTATCGGTTAAGGTTGGAGGGCAGCGTGGAGGGTAAAAACCGTAGAGGGAGACCAAGAGATGAATACACTAAGCAGATTCAGAAGGATGTAGGTTGCAGTAGGTACTGGGAGATGAAAAAGCTTGCACAGGATAGAGTAGCATGGAGAGCTGCATCAAACGAGTCTCAGGACTGAAGACCACAACAACAACAACAACAACAAGGTTGGTGTCATATGACGATACAATTTGGTACGCTGCCGCATAAGGTATGTGTTTTTCTGTAAAGGTGGTGTGGGAGGTCGTAGGATCACGTTCACAACGGGTCACAGGAGCGAGGAGGCACTCAAAGTCGGCGCACACAACAAACGGACACCGCTCCTGGTTGTGAGCATTCCTAAACTTTAAGAATTTGTTTTCCTCCGTGGGCATAATAACACGTACCACATCCTTGGAAGTACAGTCTACTAGATGCGTAGCTAATAACTGTTCAGAGGAGAAATAATTGAGACACCTTAAACAAATATGTTTTACATTATGTTTAGCTGATAGTTGGGAGGAAAGAAGTCGGGACATGTCCTTGATCCAGACATAGTGATAATTTGAAACTTCCTGGCAGATTAAAACTGTGTGCCCGACCGAGACTCGAACTCGGGACCTTTGCCTTTCGCGGGAAAGTGCTCTACCATCTGAGCTACCGAAGCACGACTCACGCCCGGTACTCACAGCTTTACTTCCGCCAGTACCTCGTCTCCTACCTTCCAAACTTTACACAAGCTCTCCTGCGAACCTTGCAGAACTAGCACTCCTGAAAGAAAGGATACTGCGGAGATATGGCTTAGCCACAGCCTGGGGGATGTTTCCAGAATGAGATTTTCACTCTGTAGCGGAGTGTGCGCTGATATGTAGCTTCCTGGCGGATTAAAACTGTGTGCCCGACCGAGACTCGAACTCGGGACCTTTGCCTTTCGCAGGCAATTGCTCTACCATCTGAGCTACCGAAGCACGACTCACGCCCGCTACTCACAGCTTTACTTCTGCCAGTACCTCGTCTCCTACCTTCCAAACTTCAGTGATAATTGTCACCTACAGAAAAGAGAAGCATATTTACATGCAGCTCACGCTCACCGGCAAATTTTGAGAAATGGAGGGCGCTGACTACAACATGCTTGTCTTGCTCGTCTGACTTGCTTTTCTTCTTCTCCAGGCCATAAACGTGTACTGATATTCCGGTATTTTGTGCCTCGAATTTAGGTATGTCCTGGATCTTGACGGGGAACTCAATACTAGCGAAGTTATAATATGTGTTAATATCACTGACTTTGTATGTACCCGGGCGATGAGGGCAATCTCTATTATTTTGGACATTAATGCACGCCCTCTTGTCAGCTATATCTTGAAGGAGATTAATATAGCTAGATCCTCCATTTAACGGATCGCGGACATGTATATGGATTTCCAGGTGTAGAATTCTGCTGAGTGCCTTAGCTGAGCCATTGACTTCCATCTCGGAAAACCGGCCTAATATGACACTCAAAGAGGATTTACGAAACCACTCGGCGACTGATGTGCTCCGCGTTATCACGTCATTATCCCTCCAAAGATAATGGATGCTAGTCTCTCCATCACCAGACTGATCTTTGGGAGGGTGCGATAACTCAATGCATAGCACTGCACTGCACTTAACAGCGGGGTAACGCGGATTATCGACTACCTTGAGTAGCTCGGTTTCCAGGACAGGGAGGCACGCGTTTAAAAATCCAACAGGATCGCGGTACCCTCCGGCCAGGTTTTCGATCCTAGTGACCGAGATTCGCTCCTCAAAGGCTTCGGCAATCGCCGAGTACTGTAACTGCGGTATGGTGTCACCGACCTGATCTACTTGACTAAAAGGGCGGGAGAGAGAACTGCCACTAGCCACAGAATGATCACTAATACTATTGCTATAACAACTCGAGGCGTGGTGTACCTCGCACGATGGTGAGGGGGCGGTGCGCGTGCCCCAGTGTGAGCAGCCGGGGGTGGGGTCCGTGACGGCGGCTGACGCACGTGGTGGCCTGGGCGAAGCCGCCGCGACACGCACGCGTGCAACAGCGTGCTGAGGGTATCTCTGTAGAGATAAGGTAAATAAGTAAATTGTATACCTACGTGAATTCTAACGATCACACACATGGTTATAAGGAGAGGGACTAATGACCTTTGTGGCACTGCCCTCAAGGCGTGAACAATTCATCGGGGCAGTCTACTGCACCCTCAAAAAACTCATCGAGCTCATCGTCCATTAATTGTGTATAATATTCTAGAACAAACAAACAAGATATTTTATAAATAGAATTGTTTTTTTTTTTTTTTTTGGTCATCAGTCTACTGACTGGTTTGATGCGGCCCACCACAAATTCATTTCCTGTGCTAACCTCTTCATCTCAGAGTAGCACTTGCAACCTACGTCCTCAATTATTTGCTTGACGTATTCCAATCTCTGCCTTCCTCTAAAGTTTTTGCCCTCTACAGCTCCCTCTAGCACCATGGAAGTCATTCCCTCATGTCTTAGCAGATGCCCTATCATCCTGTCCCTTCTCCTTATCAGTGTTTTCCACATATTCCTTTCCTCTCCGATTCTGCGTAGAACCTCCTCATTCCTTACCTTATCAGTCCACCTAATTTTCAACATTCGTCTATAGCACCACATCTCAAATGCTTCGATTCTCTTCTGTTCCGGTTTTCCCACAGTCCATGTTTCACTACCATACAATGCTGTACTCCAGACGTACATCCTCAGAAATTTCTTCCTCAAATTAAGGCCGGTATTTGATATTAGTAGACTTCTCTTGGCCAGAAATGCCTTTCTTGCCATAGCGAGTCTGCTTTTCATGTCCTCCTTGCTCAGTCCGTCATTGGTTATTTTACTGCCTAGGTAGCAGAATTCCTTAACTTCATTGACTTCGTGACCATCAATCCTGATGTTAAGTTTCCCGCTGTTCTCATTTCTACTACTTCTCATTACCTTCGTCTTTCTCCGATTTACTCTCAAACCATACTGTGTACTCATTAGGCTGTTCATTCCGTTCAGCTGATCATTTAATTCTTCTTCACTTTCACTCAGGATAGCAAAGTCATCAGCGAATCGTATCATTGATATCCTTTCACCTTGTATTTTGCCGGCCGAAGTGGCCATGCGGTTAAAGGCGCTGCAGTCTGGAACCGCAAGACCGCTACGGTCGCAGGTTCGAATCCTGTCTCGGGCATGATTGTTTGTGATGTCCTTAGGTTAGTTAGGTTTAACTAGTTCTAAGTTCTAGGGGACTAATGACCTCAGCAGTTGAGTCCCATAGTGCTCAGAGCCATTTGAATTTGAACCTTGTATTTTAATTCCACTCCTGAACCTTTCTTTTATTTCCATCATTGCTTCTCGATGTACAGATTGAAGAGTAGGGGCGAAAGGCTACAGCCTTGTCTTACACCCTTCTTAATACCAGCACTTCGTTCTTGATAGAATTGTTAGAGAAAAAGAAATAATTATATTAATATTATTATTAAAGATAGATATTTTTAAAAAATAAAACTGACGAGTGGGCTGTTGTTGTTGTTGTTGTTCTATTTGCCGTTGAATGGCCTCGATCTCACAATCAACGGCCAAAAGATCATCAATCGCGCTTGCTGTAGGAGAAGGAGATAAAAATTTTAGTTATTTTTTTTTAAAAAAAGGATAGATTTATTTTTCAGTATACTCACGTGAGTGGCGGTGTTTTGGAGCTGGGGGCTGAACCCAATTATGTAGGGGGCTACGTGGGACAGCCCCGAGCTCTGCTTCGAACTCGAGCTGGAATTGCCTTAAGTGATCTAGAAAGAAAGAAAAAATAATAAGCGTTATGAAATAAGAAAATATATATATTTTTAAATGGTTAATATAAATGAGTAGCATATTAAATATTATACTCAAAGGGCAATTCCGGCTGTGGCTGGAGCACGGGGGTCTGTTGGACTCCAGCCCGCTCCTCAGACTCGATGATAAAGTCCTTATATAAATGTGATGACGTAGTATCACATGATCTTAGGATGAACGAATGGCTGTTGAGGATTCTGTGGGGGTGGTGAATGAGTTCACTAGCGCCCCTAGTAGCTGAAAGCTGAACTAGTCAGATGGTTCCTGGACATGGTGAAGGGCTGAGCATTTTATAAAATTATCGAAAAATAATTGATCGTACTTAGAATGGAGAGTGAATTGAGGATTTGAGATAATAAAGTGTGTTAGGATGGGTGATTTATTATTAAAAGTATGTTATATGGGTGTAATTGGATGTTGGTGGTATTAAGAGTGGCGCTGAAGGAAATGTTTTTGGAGATGAATATTGTTAGCTGTTTTTTTTTTCTTGGTAAAGAGAAGGTTAAGTATTTGTGAGCAGATACATAGAATTTGGTTGAGTTCTTATTTTGTGCAGATGGGGATTTGAGTTGCAAACTTCGCATTAGATCGATTTGCAGAGGGGAGTAGCTAGGAGAGAGCGATGGATTGCAGTATTCACGGTTAACTACATGTGGAGCGAGCGATGTTGTCGGCTTAGGTACTGGAAGGCGTGCTCTGGCCATGTCCTAGATGGCGTGGATTGAACAACCGTATTCGGTTCATAGTTAGAATATTGACAGAGGAGTATGTCGGACGAGAGTATAAAGGTGGAGACTGTGATGTGCGCGGCCTCGAGCTCATGGCACGAGAGAGAGAGGCAAAGGTGACTTAGGTTAGCATCTTTGTTTGCTAGAAGTGGAGTACACATTAGTACATGTTAGCGAATAAACATGGATCAGTAAGGGGATGTAGTGGTCGGTAGAGAGGTTAACTATTTCATTCGAAGTCCAGGTGGACAAAAATTGATTCGAGGTCGATGTGGACTTTGCATTTTCGGACGAGAGAGGTTAATTAATTGGTCGATTTAATTAAGTTGTGATGGGCAATTTGTGTTAAATTAAATTGATTGCGCACTCGACTAGGGATGTGCGATCGCTCATGTATACAGGAATGTGTTGGTAATGGAAGGATATTGTTTGGATAATGAGAACAGGGTGATCAGTTAAGTTGGGGCCAAACACACTTGCCGTTGTGGAAGTTTCCAGTCTTAAGGAAATAGCTTTTGGCGCGAAAAGCGTGGCAGTGCGTTCTTTGTCCGAGAAACACACGTGGTAGATGGTGAACGGTTGGTCTTGGCAGGTACTAACGTGCTAGGGAAAAAGAATTTTGGCGGAGAACGTGTAGACAGCATCTGTGAGCAAAACAAGTTTTTATAAGGGCGGTTGTGAGGTAGGTATGGACAGGGTGCAACGTGTCCTTCAGGAAGAAAATTGGCGAGAAACGTGTGGGATGGCTTTCTTTCTTTTGTAGAGATGTGCAGGTTTCAACGTGCTGCTTTGGGGAGGGGGTAGACTCCTCTGTCCGGGAAAATATGTTGTTGTTGTCGACGAGAACGCTGGACAGGCCGTGACGTGGGGGTATGCGGTCGCTCCCTTACCTGCGGCGACCATGGTGGGTAGGAGTAGGTCCCTCTGCTGGCGATGATTTCAACTAAACCAGTTCTTGTGTGAACATCGTGGTGAGCACACTGGGTGCAGCTGCCATCTCCAACCCAACATGTGTGTACTAAGTGACATGGAGAACAAGTGATGACCGTACTTATTGAAATAAAGACTTCCATCCTCTTTTCCTGCCAATTCACAGGAGATGACTTACGTTAGTACAAGTGCAATTTATTATTATTTGACGCGATTTTGATAGGTTAGCAGTGAAAAAAGAAAGTGAATGGGAATGTGGGCTATTTCGTACGTGTGATAGATTAGGGTGTTGGAATTTGAAGTTGGGACAGATTTTTGTTGTGGGTGTAAAGGAAATGGTTTTCTGACTGCGGAAATCGATCTTGATTCTGTGTTAGTGGAGGCAGGCTAATAATAATAAATGATAAATAATAATAAAAGAGAAGTACGGTTTTACATGCATTATCCTGTTGGAATTTGAATTTGGCGCCTATTTTTTCTGGAGGGTTAGGTTAGTGGACATAGCCCAATTGGCCTATTTAAATAATAATAAATGTTGGCGAATGTTAATAGATGATAATCAATAATAATAAAGACAAGTGTGGTTTTTGCATGCATTATCGTGTTGGAATTCAAACTTCCCGCCATTTTTTCTTCTGGAGGTTTAGGTTAGTGGACGTAGCACAATTGGTCAATTTTCCCGCAAAAATTCAAAATTCCCGCCATTTTTTGTTGAGGTTAGGTTAGCGGACATAGCACAATTGGCTTATTTTCCCGGCAGAAGCCGCCATCTTTGATGACGTCATCACCGCCATCTTGAATAAATTTGGCAACAATGCAGCGTGTCGTGACACGAACCTTGCCCTCCTACTAACTGCTGCTCAAATTGCTGCTGCTGCTGCTGATGATGCAGTACGATGCGTCACAGCCATATGCCAAACACGGCTGTCTTCCCTCTCGTATTGTGACCGTACCTTCCCGTCACCTCCGCTGCCAGCAAACATGTACATTGTCGACATTCCTACCAAGTCTTTCTGCATTATCACGGAAGGAACTTCAAGTTTCTCGTAGCCGCACTGCACGTCCTAGTTCAAGCTCAGTGAGTTGTTGATGATGGCGTCTTCGTAGTCTTAAAGGTATTCTTGGCTAACATCGACTCATTAGTCCAGCCTCGAAGACAAGTAACGCTCACGACCGCTACAGCACGTATTTGGAGCAAAGCCTCATAGTGGCACTACTGGCGTCGCTCTTAAGCTACTGGCATGAGTTATGAATAGACGGCAGCTTTCAGATGGAGAAACACGCCTACCAACAGTCGTTTCGTTGTTGTGGTCGTCAGTCCAGAGACTGCTTTGATGCAGCTCTCCATGCTACTCTATCCTGTGCAAGCTTCTTCATCTCCCAGTACCTACTGCAACCTGCATCCTTCTGAATGTGCTTAGTGTATTCATCTCTTGGTCTCCCTCTACCTGGACTCGCATTCGGGAGGACGGCGGTTCAATCCCGCGTCCGGCCATCCTGATTTAGGTTTTCCGTGATTTTCCTAAATCGCTTCAGGTAAATGCCGGGATGGTTCCTTTGACAGGGCACGGCCGACTTCCTTCCTCATCCTTCCCTAATCCGATGAGACCGATGACCTCGCTGTTTGGTCTCTTCCCCCAAATCAACCCAACCCAACCCTCTCCCTCTACATTTTTACCCTCCATGCTGCCCTCCAATACTAAATTGGTGATCCCTTGATGCCTCAGAATATGTGCTACCAAGCGATCTCTTCTTCTAGTCAAGTTGTGCCACAGATTTCTCTTCTCCCTAATTCTATTCAATACCTCCTCATTAGTTATGTCACCTACCCATCTAATCTTCAGCAATCTTCTGTAGCACCACATATCGAGAGCTTCTATTCTCTTCTTGTCTAAACTATTTATCGTCCACGTTTTACTTCCATACATGGCTACAGTCCATACAAATACTTTCAGAAACGACTTCCTGCCACCTAAACTTTATGTCGCTCAAATCGTTCTTCGTGTTGCGTTTTTTTCCCGTCAGTGTATTTCATATTAACACCCAACATTAGATGAACCCAATATATTTCTGTATCACTTAGGTATCTAATGCACGTCAAGACTGTTGTACTGATAACGTCAAGAAAATGTACAGACTGTAAGACATAAGCCAGTCGAAGTAATTACTTTTCGATTTTGCTGCCAGAAATGATATACAGTTTTTAATATGTTACCTCTATCCTTCAATTCTTTAGGAGGTTGAAGAAAAATGACGTGAGCCAGTTCGCTGCAAAACCGGAGTTAGAAAGACACTTTGGTTTTCGGTAATATTTAGTACATTTAGAGATGGCAGACTTTAGAGGAGGAAATGCAAAACCCATAACAGAAGACGAAACTTGGATTCATTCGTTCGAGCCAGAAATACGTATGCAATCGTGCGTTTTCGTTTTTGTTATTCTTCCACCTGTAAAACGTGTAAAACTTCCACGAGTAAAACTGTGAGGGACGGGAAAAACCCACCGTGGTTCAACAACAGTTAGGAAACTACTGCGAAAGCAAAGAGAGCTTCACTGCAAGTTTAAACGCAGCCAAAACCTCTCAGACAAACAGAAGCTAAACGATGTCAAAGTTAGCGTAAGGAGGGCTATGCGTGAAGCGATCAGTGAATTCGAAAGTAAAATTCTATGTACCGACTTGACAGAAAATCCTAGGAAGTTTTGGTCTTACGTTAAATCAGTAAGTGGCTCGAAACAGCATATCCAGACACTCCGGGATGATGATGGCATTGAAACAGAGGATGACACGCGTAAAACTGAAATACTAAACACCTATTTCCAAAGCTGTTTCACAGAGGAAGACCGCACTGCAGTTCCTTCTCTAAATCCTCGAACAAACGAAAAAATGGCTGACATCGAAATAAGTGTCCAAGGAATAGAAAAGCAACTGGAATCACTCAACAGAGGAGAGTCCACTGGACCTGACGGGATACCAATTCGATTCTACACAGAGTACGCGAAAGAACTTGCCCCCCTTCTAACAGCCGTATACCGCAAGTCTCTAGAGGAACGGAAGGTTCCAAATGATTGGAAAAGAGCACAGGTAGTCCCAGTCTTCAAGAAGGGTCGTCGAGCAGATGCGCAAAACTATAGACCTATATCTCTGACGTCGATCTCTTGTAGAATTTTAGAACATGTTTTTTGCTCGCGTATTATGTCGTTTCTGGAAACCCAGAATCTACGCTGTAGGAATCAACATGGATTCCGGAAACAGCGATCGTGTGAGACCCAACTCGCTTTATTTTTTCATGACACCCAGAAAATTTTAGATACAGGCTCCCAGGTAGATGCTATTTTCCTTGAACTCCGGAAGGCGTTCAGTACAATTCCGCACTGTCGCCTGATAAACAAAGAAAGTGCCTACGGAATATCAGACCAGCTGTGAGACTGGATTGAAGAGTTTTTGGGAAACAGAACACAGCACGTTGTTCTCAATGGAGAGACATCTACAGACGTTAAAGTAACCTCTGGCGTGCCACAGGGGAGTGTTATGGGACCATTGCTTTTCACAATATATATAAATGACCTAGTAGATAGTGTCGGAAATTTCTTGCGGCTTTTCGCTGATGATGCTGTAGTATACAGAGAAGTTGCAGCATTTGAAAATTGCAGCGAAATGCAGGAAGATCTGCAGCGGATATGCACTTGGTGCAGGGAGTGGTAACTGAACCTTAACATAGACAAATGTAATGTATTGCGAATACATAGAAAGAAGGATCCTTTACTGTATGATTATATGATAGCGGAACAAACACTGGTAGCAGTTACTTCTGTAAAATATCTGGGAGTATGCGTGCGGAAAGATTTGAAGTGGAATGATCATATAAAATTAATTGTTGGTAAGGCGGGTGCCAGGATAAGATTCATTGGGAGAGTCCATAGAAGATGCAGTCCATCAACAAAGGAGGTGGCTTACAAAACACTCGTTCTACCTGTACTTGAGTATTGCTCATCAGTGTGGGATCCGTACCAGGTCGGGTTGACGGAGGAGATAGAGAAGATCCAAAGAAGGGTTATTTGGTAAGCATGATAGCGTTACGGAGATGTTTAGCAAACTCAAGTGGCAGACTCTGCAAGAGAAGCGCTCTGCATCGCGGTGTAGCTTGCTGTCCAGGTTTCGAGAGGGTGCGTTTCTGGATGAGGTATCGAATATATTGCTTCCCCCTACTTATCCCTCCCGAGGAGATCACGAATGTAAAATTAGAGAGATTCGAGCGCGCACGGAGGCTTTCACACAGTCGTTCTTCCCGCGAACCATACGCGACTGGAACAGAAAAGGGAGGTAACGACGGTGGCGCGTAAAGTGCCCCTCGCCACACACCGTTGGGTGGCTTGCGGAGTATAAATGTAGATGTACATGTTCCTGCAGCTGGGAAGTCACCCGCGCCCGACAGCTAATTGGCTGGATCGCTAGCGCACGTAGCGCAAGCTGCCTGAGAACTGCATTCGCGTTGCTGCAGCTGATGGCTGGCAAACCAGCTGAGAGCTGGTGCCATGCCGGCGGCTCGGTCCCCGCAGCGTTTACGGCACCGCGTCGGGAACTTCTGCGGAGCCATAATGCCGCTTGCACTTAATCTCGGTTTTATTTGTGGCGCCCCGCGGCCGCAGATGCGGGCCCTACGGCAATAAACAGTGAAAGCAGGCCGCTGCCGGCCGCCGACGCTCTATATTTAACGCCTCTCGACCGCCTCCCCACCACCAATACGCCTCCGGTATTTATAATGGGACGGAGAGCCGTTGTTACGGTAACAAACAGCAGGCCGCGCCTACCCGTTCGTCTGAGGGACGCCGCTCCGTAGTAAACAATGGACTCCGACTCTCCTGGAAGTGGTTTACCAGTCACTCCGTGTCCAAACAGTAACGGATACAGTCTCGACGCACACTGCTACGCAAGTAGTTACAGCGACACTAGCGCACCTAGCGGAGAGAAAGCCTGCCGCCGTCTATTAACCCTAGGACGCCCAAGCCTTTTTTTCTAACTTGGATGCCTAAGGAGGGGGTTCGGCGAGCCCACAGGTATTAAGTAAGTTTACTGACGAAAAATTACAGCTTTCAAAATGGTTTATGTATTTTAACTAAGGCATCGGTTTATAAATGGTGTTAATTGTTATAAATATTGGATTGAGTGAATAAAAAATCTACATATTACAATACAAAATACAGATGTGTTCGTATACAATAGTTTACTCTGAGTCCTCAACTTCAAGGCAAGAGGCACACTTCACAATTTTTTTCTGAATGTGTGTTACATACATGTTTATGACACTGTCCACAATACCGTTTTCGTTTAATTAGATTGTTGTACTTCTGCTTCTTTGTTTTAGCTTTTCTTACACAAATATGGCACCGAACTTCCCCTGCAGGAGGCTGACGTGTTTCTGTTGTCACTTCTTTGATTTTCTTTTGTAGAATAGTCTCCATTGATTGAACAATTCCTTTAGAAAACCCTCTTGCATTGGCACTTCTCTCTTCTACGTGCAATTTCACTAGTTCCATCCCAGCTTGCAGAAGATAAAAGTTTCCGTTTGGTGTGTTTCTTTTCATTCCATCTTGGATGTTGCTGGATGAATATGGTGGTTGCATTGATAGCACAAATGTCGATGAGAGAGTAAAATACATATACAGGCCATCTCTTTGTTCCCCTCTTGCAGGTGTAGGCCTAGATACGCGCCATTTGATCAATGGTATCAATTCCACCTTTAGAGGAATTATAATATGCATTTATCTCGGTTTTATTCTTCTATCCCCCAACAGTGCCTTTATCTTGGTGCATTGTTGACAATATGAGTAAGTTTTTACTTGGTTTCGTTTTTGCTGTGTAGGACACCAAAGTTACTGGAGGCCTACGTGTTGGGAACTGCACTAACTCACTGCAAGTTTACAAGATAAATAACAGCTGACTGTCATCAACAATCACTTCCTCTGAAAGTGAACCGATTGTTGTGAATATCAAGAATACCAACCAACAAGAAACTAATTTGCATTGTTGTAGAGATGAGAAATACGAAATCCTACTAAGGGAAATTTTCTATAGCGTGGAATAAGTTTATTTATTTTTTCTTTCAAAGCAGGAATTTACTGTAAAATATATTGACACTAACGTTTCATAAAATAGCCAACAAACAATAACTCAAAGGGAATATGTAGTATGAAAGTTACTTGGGCAAAAGCAGGGGACTTAAAAAAATTGTGGGTTCAACGAACCCCTCCCCCCCCCCCCCCCCTTAGGCGTCCTATGGTTCAAGTCGTATGGGCCTTAAGAATTATTTTCGATTTTATTCTTCTTCTATAGAACTTACGCAGCAGTTATCATACATTGTCGAGTAAAACTAATGTGACCACCTGTCAAGAGACTGAATAATCACTTTTTTTAGGGCGGATTGCTGCGATACGTGCAGGGAGTCACTGATGTGCCGACAGGGATGTGGAACCATGTCGACTTCAATGCAGTGGCTAGTTGCGCTAGGAATCGTTAGCGCTAGGATTTCACCCGCAACAAGTCCCGCCCACTTACCCCCGGTTTTCCCGGTCTATGTTCGGCGCCTGGGCATAGTTTCAGTTGACGCACGTGGCTTACCGCGTTCGGCTGCACTTGGAGTGAATGTTACATTAATATCTTGCTAGGTCTTAAATTTATCCTTTGCTCTATATGTGACATCAACTAGTCGTATGAAAATCTGGATGGTTTCTAACCATATCCTCAGTATACGCTAGAATGTTCGGATATGCTGACCTACAAACACTGCCTCCACTAGGTGCTTGCAAACATGAAATACACAAATAAGTAAATAATAAAATGACAAAGGAAAGTACTAGCTATGAAATGATACACTCAGTAATGTTAAATTCTTTACTCTTTCGCAATTCACTCTATTCAAGATTACACAGTACGAGCAACATTATAGTTCTGCCTATTCACACTTGGCAATCGCTCTGTCTGGCACTGTCCTGTGATATATTCACGGTCGTTAATTCGAGCGCGGAATACTGACATCAGCTATGGCAATTGCAATTATATTTAGAACTACACTCGCGACTAGCAACGTGAAGCCTCAGCATAGAACGAAAAAGACACGTGATCAGCAATTTACTTTACTTCCCTAACCGCCGTTGCGAATGCACGACCACTACAGTGATCTAACGCTTATCGCTGCAAAGGTTCTCGGCTCAGCGAGATAACATAAATTCTACCTCACCAAAAGCTTCCGCTGGCACCTCCACGGCTGCCGTGGAACACCAGACGATCCTCAGGCTCTCGCCACAAGTACTCTGTCCCAGTAACGAGGTCGCACACCTCGCCAGGACCAACCTCTCTCCTCGACGCCCCAGGAACAAGTGTTTCCTAGTCGCTGCGCTTTTTCGTAGCTCCTGTTCTTTTTTCTTCCCCCCTTTAATGTGTGTGTCCAATCATGTTGCTGGAAGGCGTTCGTTTCCGAGCGCCGACCAATCTCAGTTTTGCAACCGACCGAAGCTTCTAGAAGCTTCCAGACTGTTCCAGAAGCTTCCGCTCCGGCCGTTCGGAAAACCACCTACACGCTGCCACGCGTTTTGTGAGCGAGCCCTTGTGTCTCCTCCTTGTCCTCGGTCACGTGGCTCCCGCTAAGCCGCGGTCCACCCGCCTGGGGTTTCCAGAGTAGCTTACGGACGCTGTTGTCTTCAGCTCCCAGGCCTGCCTGCCACGCTTGTGTCTTTCCCGTTCTCCTGCCAGCCTCCCGTCTCCGTCCGCTTCACTATCGCCCAACGTGCAGATATTCTGCTACAAATTAAGATCCCTAGCCGTTGTCAGTATCGTTAATGGTTTCCTGTCTCGATGTTTATACTATTAAAGGTTCTTCTTTCCGGAGTGGTAGTTGTAATGTCGCTCAAAATGATGCCACCTTACAAGTTAAAAGACACGTTACAAAAAACGTGCACAACTGGTCTCAGCTGTGCCAGGTACTTCCACAGCAAACATAAGAGAAAACAATTTAGCACTGAATTCTTTAAATACGAGAACTCAGTGTTCAGATGAATAGCCTATGAAGAAACATACTCCTACGTGAGAAAAAGCACCCAAAGCTGAAACAGGAAAAACGTTACCTCAAAGAATAATTCGCTAGGAGAAAGAGGAACCATAGTATACTTGAAACTTACGTTTCAGAACTCAGACAGCATATGCGAAACAAGCACCAATGTTCACTATACTTCCAGAGAGCATCAAAATTACTTTGACTTTGCTAGATCGATCCAAGCTGTTTTTGCGTGTTTTTCACTGAATAGTTTTGCTGAAAAGTTTTAGGGGTGGAAGAAGAGCTAGCACAGCATGAAGGACGTTTTACAGCCGTGAAACACTCCAGCATATATTTCCTCCATAACTGCTCTTTGACAAACATACACATCATCATTACTGTTTTTAAAAAATGATTTGAATGACATTTACGTAATTGATAAATCTTTTGGTTAAAAACAGACAGGACAAGGAATTACGACAGATTATTTTCCTGAGACGTTTGCAACAGCATATAGGACACTAATCACACGAAACAGCCACAATTCTTTATAACATCGTTTATAATGCGCAGGTATCGCACTGGAAGAATTTACAAGTTAAAATTCACCCATTACCCACGGAAATAATAACGAAATATGTCATATAATCAAATATCTTACTGCTTTCATGAGGTATTTCTACTTTATGGCATCCTTATATTCTTTAATTTTCGTGAGCTACTATGAGGGCCTACGTAAACAAAACGACCTTCCCTTATTTCTACACTCCTGGAAATTGAAATAAGAACACCGTGAATTCATTGTCCCAGGAAGGGGAAACTTTATTGACACATTCCTGGGGTCAGATACATCACATGATCACACTGACAGAACCACAGGCACATAGACACAGGCAACAGAGCATGCACAATGTCGGCACTAGTACAGTGTATATCCACCTTTCGCAGCAATGCAGGCTGCTATTCTCCCATGGAGACGATCGTAGAGATGCTGGATGTAGTCCTGTGGAACGGCTTGCCATGCCATTTCCACCTGGCGCCTCAGTTGGACCAGCGTTCGTGCTGGACGTGCAGACCGCGTGAGACGACGCTTCATCCAGTCCCAAACATGCTCAATGGGGGACAGATCCGGAGATCTTGCTGGCCAGGGTAGTTGACTTACACCTTCTAGAGCACGTTGGGTGGCACGGGATACATGCGGACGCGCATTGTCCTGTTGGAACAGCAAGTTCCCTTGCCGGTCTAGGAATGGTAGAACGATGGGTTCGATGACGGTTTGGATGTACCCTGCACTATTCAGTGTCCCCTCGACGATCACCAGTGGTGTACGGCCAGTGTAGGAGATCGCTCCCCACACCATGATGCCAGGTGTTGGCCCTGTGTGCCTCGGTCGTATGCAGTCCTGATTGTGGCGCTCACCTGCACGGCGCCAAACACGCATACGACCATCATTGGCACCAAGTCAGAAGCGACTCTCATCGCTGAAGACGACACGTCTCCATTCGTCCCTCCATTCACGCCTGTCGCGACACCACTGGAGGCGGGCTGCACGATGTTGGGGCGTGAGCGGAAGACGGCCTAACGGTGTGCGGGACCGTAGCCCAGCTTCATGGAGACGGTTGCGAATGGTCCTCGCCGATACCCCAGGAGCAACAGTGTCCCTAATTTGCTGGGAAGTGGCGGTGCGGTCCCTTACGGCACTGCGTAGGATCCTACGGTCTTGGTGTGCATCCGTGCGTCGCTGCCGTCCGGTCCCAGGTCGACGGGCACGTGCACCTTCCGCCGACCACTGGCGACAACATCGATGTACTGTGGAGACCTCACGCCCCACGTGTTGAGCAATTCGGCGGTACGTCCACCCGGCCTCCCGCATGCCCACTATACGCCCTCGCTCAAAGTCCGTCAACTGCACATACGGTTCACGTCCACGCTGTCGCGGCATGCTACCAGTGTTAAAGACTGCGATGGAGCTCCGTATGCCACGGCAAACTGGCTGACACTGACGGCGGCGGTGCACAAATGCTGCGCAGCTAGCGCCATTCGACGGCCAACACCGCGGTTCCTGGTGTGTCCGCCGTGCCGTGAGTGTGATCATTGCTTGTACAGCCCTCTCAGTGTCCGGAGCAAGTATGGTGGGTCTGACACACCGGTGTCAATGTGTTCTTTTTTCCATTTCCAGGAGTGTATATATCGTTGATTTTAGACAACAGAGTTATTCGACTGTATCCGTGGCTTTACTACCGACATGACAGATTCCAGACCATTGTTTTTGCATTCTATGTTTACTCTGCTGTTTCCCTCAAATAAACGAACTATAATAGGTGATATGGTTAATAAAAATTTGTCCTTATTGCCCTTAAATAACATCAGGCTATTTTTTGTTTTCTATTGCTGGCGATGCTTTCAGTTCTCTATAAATATCTTTATTTCTTTGATAATGCACATTCATATTATATTACTATCCAGAAAAACTCAATTTCCTTATCATTACTGAATTTCACCACAGTGTAACATGTGTTGGACTGCGACGATAACAAACTTTGATGCAGCTTCCAGTTTGCGTAACTGCAGGCTGTTTAGGGTAGGGCCTTACACTATGGATGGGCGTGGAGGGGGGTGAATGGGCGGGACTTGTTCCGGGTGAAATCCTAGCGCTAAAGGCACGTAGCTGCGCTAGGTTTCGCGGTTGAGGATCCATCGCGCGAACAACCCGATTGAGGTGGTCCCACAGATCCGAGAGCTTGGTGACTTGGGGATCAAGGAAAACTCGTCTTGGTGTTGTTCGAACCACGCACGTACACGTTGCATTGTCCTGCTGGCACATGCCATCGTGCCGAGGAAAAGCGAACTTCATCTAACGTTGGACACGGTCTCCAAAAATAGAAGTATACTTGAGTTGATTCACTGCGTCTTCCAAAATGACGGGTTCACCGAACCATGTAAACATTCCCAAGACAATAACACTCCGTTCATGCCAACTGCAATCTGTCCAATGGAGCATAAAATGTCATTAACCTAAAAATGCCACCTTTCAACACTGAGTCGACGTCCAGTTACGGTATTAGCGTGCAAATCCGGGCCTTCGTCGCCGATGAACTTCCGTCAGCATGGGTGCATGCTGCAGAGGCCCATAGGCAGCAACGTTCGCTGAACGGTCGTTGAGCAGACACTGTTCGTAGCCCCTTGGTTCATCTGGATGGTCAGTTGCTCAACAGGTGCACGTCTACTTGATACTACACACCTTCGCAGCCCGTCGCGCACTTGCCTCGGTGTCGGTTTTGCATAGGACCATGTACGCTGTACTGTACCCATGGCGCCGGCCGGTCGGCCGAGGTGGCCGTGCGGTTCCAGGCGCTGCAGTCTGGAACCGCGAGACCGCTACGGTCGCAGGTTCGAATCCTGTCTCGGGCATGGACGTGTGTGATGTCCTTAAGTCAGTCAAGTTTAAGTAGTTCTAAGTTCTAGGGGACTCATGACCTCAGAAGTTGAGTCCCATAGTGCTCAGAGCCATTTGAACCATTATTTTGGCGCCGGCCGGAGTGGCCGAGCGGTTCTAGGCGCTACAGTCTGGAACCGTGCGACAGCTACGGTCGCAGGTTCGAATCCTGCCTCGGGCATGGATGTGTGTGATGCCTTAGGTTAGTTAGGTTTAACTAGTTCTAAGTTCTAGGGGACTGATGACCTCAGAAGTGAAGTCCCATAGTGCTCAGAGCGTTTTGATTTTTTACCCATGGCGGCACGCAAACAATTTACAAATTTATCTGTTTCGGAAATGCTTCGACCCTTGGTCCGAAAGCCATTGATCGTGCCCTTTTGGACATCATACGAAGGTGAGTCAAATGAAAACCTTAAATATTTTTTTAAAAATATTACTTACTGTGCAGAAGTCGTACAAAGCTGTATCACTTTTCAACATAATCTCCCCTACGCTCAATGCAAGTCCTCTAACGCTTAAAAAGTGTATAAATTCCTTTAGAAAAAAATTCTTTTGGCAGTCTGCGCAACCACTCATGCACCACGTGGCGTACCTCTTCATCAGAACGGAACTTCTTTCCTCCCATTGCGTCTGTGAGTGGTCCAAACATATTGAAATCACTTGGGGAAAGGTCTGGTGAGTGTGGTGGATGAGGAAGACACTCAAAATGCAGGTCTTTTATTGTTGCAACTGTTGTACGGGCAATGTGGGGCCTTGCATTGACGGCCGGCCGGTGTGGCCGTGCGGTTAAAGGCGCTTCAGTCTGGAACTGCGTGACCGTTACGGTCGGAGGTTCGAATCCTGCCTCGGGCATGGATGTGTGTGATGTCCTTAGGTTAGTTAGGTTTAATTAGTTCTAAGTTCTAGGCGACTGATGACCTCAGAAGTTGAGTCGCATAGTGCTCAGAGCCATTTGAACCTTGCATTGTCGTGTTGCAAAAGGACGCCTGCTGACAGCAATCCACGTCGCTTTGATTTGATTGCAGGCCGCAGATGATTTTTTAGGAGATCTGTGTATGATGCACTGGTGACAGTGGTCCATCTAGGCATGTAATGCTCCAAAATGACACCTTTTTCGTCCCAAAAGAGAGTCAGCATAACATTCCCTGCTGATGGTTCTGTTCGAAACTTCTTTGGTTTTGGTGATGAGGAATGGCGCCATTCCTTGCTCGCTCTATTCGTTTCCGGTTGATGGAAGTGAACCCAGGTTTCGTCCCCAGTAACGATTCTTGCAAGGGAGACATCACCCCTTCGTTCAAAGCGCCAGAGAAGTTCTTCACAAGCATCAACACGACGTTCTCTCATTTCAGGAGTCAGCTGCCATGGCATCCATCTTGCAGACACTTTGTGAAACTGGAGCACATCATGCACAATGTGGTGTGCTGACCTATGACCAATCTGTAAATATGCTGCAATGTCATTCAGTGTCGCTCGGCGGTTTTCCTTCACTATGGCTTCAACTGCTGCAATGTTCTGTGGAGTCACAACTCGTTGTGCCTGACCTGGACGAGGAGCATCTTCCACTAATGTCACACCATTTGCGAACTTCCTACTCCATTCGTAGACTTGCTGCTGTGACAAACATGCATCTCCGTACTGAACCTTCATTCGTCGATGAATTTCAATAGATTTCACACCTTCACTACGCAAAACCCGAATAACGGAACGCTGTTCTTCCCTGGTGCAAGTCGCAAGTGGGGCGTCCATCTTTATACTGATACTGCGACGGTATGTGTGCATCTGCACTATGCTGCCATCTACAGGCCATTCTGCACGCTGTTTATAGCACGCTTACCAACTTACAGGATAATGGTGCGAAATTTCGATTTGTTATTACACATTTAATGTTTTCATTTGACTCAACCTCGTATAAATGTCTCCGTTTTCGCATTACGACAAAGACTGCAGTCTTTTCGCGTCCCCTCCCCCCTCCTGCACCCCCGACACGCCGTATACACCCTCCATTACAAGCGTTGCCACTTTCTGTGAGTGCTTATTGCATTTATGTGACTAACGCCTATGTCCGACATCAACGTGCAATAAGCGTCACATAAACGCAATTGGCCCGTGTATTTACGCGTCCCGAGCTGTACTAAGATATCAAGAGATATGATTGCTTGTAAAACAAGTGAAAACATACCAAAACATTGTAAATGAAATGACCGTCATCCGAAATTGCATCTGTGCAGCCACACTGATGCGACTATTTTACGCTTCCGTCGACAATAGCGCTCCCAGCGGCAGACTCAGGAACCGAAACACGCCATCATGGGAACTTAATGAGTTTTTCAACACACCAAGAACAAAATATCATAGACATCTGGCGTAAGTAAATAGCAGTAGCTGTCTATAATCATCGTAAACATTCTGGGACACGCGGTATTTTCCGGTTCTTGTGTGTGTTGTGGATGCGGACAAATACAAATATTTTGAGGTAAATAGATGACAACGTCTCATCTCAAGAAATGTTGACAAGATGATATTTCGAGTATATGCTAAGGAAAGTAAATCTGCGTCATAAAAAATGTATTACAGGTCGAAAAATATGTCGGTAACATTCTAAGGTTAATTTAGAGCTCATGATGAAGAGGAAATACGAATAAACAAATCAACACGTAAAATGTTCAAGAAGAAAACGCTACTATAAAATGGAAATAGTTATTAATCCTGGTATCAGTCATTCCGATAAGTGGTTTCCAGTCTGCCACTTTACAGTGTTTTACAGTAACTCTGTGCCTTGGACTTCAACACTGTGGTTGAAGTCAGATGTCACAAGAGTCGATAATTCTCCGCCTCAGCGTGTATAAAGCGCTGTTAACCCTTACAGAGCCGGTGCTAGCACGGATTAGAAGAAGGTGTAACATGGGTGTGCAAATACGACACACTTCCGTCGTGTGAGCGAGGTCCGCCGATCGGGACTGAATTACGAGAAAACGTGCTACGAAAAGTGTGCAACGGAAACCTTCCTTATGATCCGATCCGACTACACGAGTATGTGGCGTGCATTACCAGTTATGTAAAAACATTATTCTCTTTCACATAGGATCTGACTATCTTTCTCATTAATTTTTTTTTTTTTTTTTTTTTTTTGGCGGCGGGGGGGGGGGGGGGGAGGGAGTAATTATAGGAAGTGGGAAAACGTGATGTAAGATGGAAAGGAGACCAACGAAGAAGGGAAGCAGCTAAGATGAGGTTTCGTTCAAAATGGTTCAAATGGCTCTGAGCACTATGGGACTTCACATCTGAGGTCATCAGTCCCCTAGACTTAGAACTACTAAAACCTAATCAACCTAAGGGCATCACACACATCCATGCCCGAGGCAGGATTCGAACCTGCGACCGTAGCAGCAGCGCAGTTCCGGACTGAAGCGCCTAGAACCGCTCGGCCACAGCGGCTAAGATGAGGTTTCTGAGGTTACTTCTTGGACTGACACTAAGAGACAGAGTGCGGAGATATGAGGTAAAAAAAAAAAAAAAAAAAAAAGAGGGAACGTTGCATCGTAATTCTGAACAACACAAAAAAAAGAGAGAACGTTGCATCGTAATTCTGAACAACACAGCCACTGCAGTATCTTATTTATTCACCGAAAGCGGGCAAGCGACTTTCAATTAAAATGACTCCCCTGGACGGGAATATACATAATGAATGTACAAGTGCCGGTTGTAGACACATGGTTGACGACATTGGAAGTTTGGGTTTCGCCATCGAGCGTGCTCGGATAGCCTGAAGGTAAAGCGACCACTCGCAATGAGCGGGAAATCCGGGTTCGAGTCCCGACACGACACAAAGTTTCAGTGTCGTCATTCCATTATAAGGTTGCTGGTTGTCCATATTCGCCATTGCGAAACATTTCGTGTAACCGAGAAGCATTACACGAAAAGGCGTCTCTTCTGAGCATGCATTTCACATGAAAATTAACTTCAAAAATTAAATTCCCGGATGTTCTAAAATTCGAATGATATAATTTTCTCATTCTTAATGAACACCTGACCACAGTAACCGAAGTAAAGTCATCATAAACTATATTCTGAGGGACAATCAGATCTTGTCAAGGCAGCATCTGGAACCCGAATGCCGGTTTAAAATGGCAATCGGAGGCACTGGGCTCTGGGGAGCGGTTTTTAAGGAGGCGGGAGGTTTTGGGGTTGAAGAGGTCTGGATATCTCGAAACGGCCATTGCGAAAATCCAGGAAGCGCTCTGATTCGTGAAGAAACAAACTTGTTAGACTCCTCAGGGGAAAGCTATCGGTATCGATACTGTACAGCTTAGGGCTCAAAAGACAACCTCTGCTGCCCTCCAAAAATGGTTCAAATGGCTCTGAGCACTATGGGACTTAACATCTGAGGTCGTCAGTCCCTTAGAACTTAGAACTACTTAAACCTAACTAACCTAAGGACATCACACACATCCATGCCCAAGGCAGAATTCGAACCTGCGACCGTAGCGGTCGCGCGGTTCCAGACTGAAGCGCCTAGAACCGCTCGGCCACTGCGGCCGGCTTGCTGCCCTCCCCTGTAGATTTAAACACACATCCTCGCAGATTCTAACTAGGCAGAGATTATCTGTGTAAACTGAGAGAGGCTAGAAATGAAGATGCTTTACACACTAAAAAAATAAACTGAAGAGCGAAAGAAAGTGGTACACCTGCCTAATATCGTGTAAGGCCCCGCGAGAACGCATGATTGCCGCAACAAGGCGTGGCATGGACTCGACTAGTGTTTGAAGTAGTGCTGGAGGGAAATCACACCATGAATCCTGAAGGGATGTCCATAAATCCGTAAGAGTACGAGGGGGTGGAGATCTCTTCTGTACAGCACGTCGCAAGGCATCCCAGATATGCTCAATAATGCTCATGTCTGGGGAGTCTGGTGGCCAGCGGAAGTATTTAAACTCAGAGGGATGTTCCTGGAGCCACTCTGTAGTAATTCTGGACGTGTGGGGTGTCGCATTGTCTGGATGGAATTGCCCAAGTCCTTCGGAATGGACAACGACCGAGCGAGGTGGCGCAGTGGTTAGACACTGGACTCGCATTCGGGAGGACGACGGTTCAATCCCGCGTCCGGCCATCCTGATTTAGGTTTTCCGTGATTTCCCTAAGTCACTCCAGGCAAATGTCGGGATGGTTCCTCTAAAAGGGCACGGCCGACTTCCTTCCCCATCCTCCCCTAATCCTATGAGACCGATGACCACGCTGTCTGGTCTCCTTCCCCAAAACAACCAACCAACCAACCAACCAATGGACAACGGACATGGATGGGTTCAGGTGATCAGATAGGATGCTTACGCACTGTCAGCTCTCAGAGTCGTATCTGGACATATCAGAGTCCCATATCGCTCCAACTACGCACGCCCCACACCATTACAGAGCCTCCATCAGCTTTAACAATCCCCTGATGGCACGCAGGGTCCACGGATTCATGAGGTTGTCTTCTTACCATACAATCTGAAACGAGACTCGTCCGACCAGGCAACTGTTTCCAGTCATCGTCAGTCCAACGTTGGCTCTGACGGGCCCAGGCGAGGCGTAAAGATTGTGTCGTGCAGTCATCAAGGGTACACGAGTGGGCCCTCACCTCCGAAAGACCATATCGATGATGTTTCGTTGAATGGTTCGCACGCTGACACTTGTTGATGGCCCAGCACTGAAGTCTGCAGCAATTTGCGAAAGGGTTGCACTTCTGTCACGTTCAACGATTTTCTTCAGTTGTCGTTGGTCCCGTTCTTGCAGGATCTTTTTCCTGCCGCAGCGATGTCGGAGATTTGATGTTTTACCGGATTCCTGATATTCACGGTACACACGTGAAGTGGTCGTACGGGAAAATCCCCACTTTATCGCTATCTCGGAGATGCTGTGTCCCATCGCTCCTGTGCCAACTATATCATCAAGTTCAAACTCACTTAAACTTTGATAACATGCCATTGTAGCAAAACAGAAGTATCATGTTTTCACCTAAACAATAAAGCGGCTAAGAGGGAGCTCAGAATAAAATTCGAGACCACATGGCGTACCCACAATAAAACCCCAAAGTACCTAGGTGTGACCCTCGATAGAACACTCTCTTTCAAAGGTCACCTAATGAAAACAGCAGAGAAACTAAAAACAATGAATAACATTATACAGAAGCTCTGTGGAACGACATGGGGAGCGGCAGCTACTACGTTACGGACATCAGCCTTAAGTCTCGTCTTCTCAGCTGCCGAATATTGTGCGCCGGTATGGCTAAACAGCCCCCACACCCATAGAATCGATGCACAGCTCAATAACACAATGAGAATGATCGCTGGTGTAATAAAGACTACACTCGTGGAATGGCTCCCAGTACTAAGCCACATACCACCCCCTAACCTACGCCGCACAAACGCTCTTATAAGAGAGTACAAAAAGATAATGAGCAATCGGAATCTACCCATCCTTGAGAATTTTGAAGATGCCACCCAAAGCCGCCTCCGCTCCAGAAGGTCACCCATCAGAACCGCAATAGCCACATCTCCAACAGAGGAAGAATTCAACATAACCAGCGCCTGGCACCAAGAATGGTCCTTAAAGAACATCAGCAAACTTCCATGTTTCTCCCAGAAGCCTCCAGGTTTTGACTTATCACGCAAAACCTGGGCAACTTTAAACAGAATTAGAACTAAACATGGCAGATGCGCCTATTCCCTCTACCAGTGGGGCATGACAGAATCGCCGCTATGTCAATGTGGAGAAAATGAAACTATCCAGCACATAATAGAAGATTGCCCCAGGACAGCCTATGATGGGACTCCAGAAGATTTCCTGATGGCGACTCCAGAATCAATTGCATATATTAACTCATTAGATGTTTGTTTGTAATTACTTCCAAACTACTATAACTTTGTATAACTACTGTAACATGTGTATTATGTGTAATTTTGTATAATTTTGTATAATTCTGTATAACTATTGTAATAACTGTAAAAATATCTAATGCCAAATTATTACAATTTTGCATATTGATTGTAATAACAATTGTGTCTAAATGCCATACGCTAAATAATAATAAGTAGCAGCAGTAACCGATCTGATAACTGCGCCAGATACTTGTTGTCTTATATAGGAGTTGCCGACCTCAGCGCCATATTCTGCCTGTTTACATATCTCTGTATTTGAAAACATATGTCTGTACCAGTTTCTTTGGCGCTTCGGTGCAAATATCCATTCGCACGCTGCGTATTCTCTTCACAGAATAGGAGGTCTCAGAGAAGTTATCTGTGTCATTTATACATCAAGCAATCAGGAATGAATGTTTGTTCGTTCAGCCACCTTTCAAACCCATTAAATAAATATTACTGTCATATTGACATAAGTTTTGTGCAGGCTTTGAATGTCCGAACCAGATTACGTTTCGGTATTTGATTCTTCCCTTCAAATTTCTGTTGTGTCGCCGTCCTGCGGCACGTACTAACGAGAGAGGAGCGTTAAAAAAAATGGCTCTGAGCACTATGGGACTTAACATCTATGGTCATCAGTCCCCTAGAACTTAGAACTACTTAAACCTAACCAACCTAAGGACATCACATAACACCCAGTCATCACGAGGCAGAGAAAATCCCTGACTCCGCCGGGAATCGAACCCGGGAACCCGGGCGTGGGAAGCAAGAACAGGAGCGTTTCAGGATGGCGCACATAGAGGTGCGCATAAATTAGAGATGCGAGGTTTGTTCAAAAGTCTGAGGGAATTTTATAACATCACAGCTTTTGCTCGTCCGATTCGCGCGAATTTTTGTTGTTGTCTTGGTAAACACGACTGAAAGGTCTCTGTACACTGTTAACCATATCGGATATCTAGCCTGTTGTAGCTGTCAAAAAGGTTACATGTATTTTCGTAGTATCACTGATTATTTATTTTGCATAAAAATAGTACAGAGAATTGGTACACTACCGTTTGTGGAAATTGCAACACTCAGAACGAAGAGCGTGAATCACTCCAAAGTCGGAGGACGTGTAGAAGAGTGTAGCGATAATAAGTGATCAAGACAGCAGAGATATGGCGTGCACGTAGGGCCAGCAGCGCCTTCTTTTGTGTTAGCGGACAGGTCGGTGTGACGTTACACTGAGTCGGTTCGAGGCCTATGAGAAAGACAGGCTGTGGCGCACGCGTCACACCACGTGACACTACAGGTGTTACAAGCGCCAGCAGCCGTCTCCGATGGTGTGCGAGTAACTACTTCAGACGAGTATAATAATTCTTGAATGCACTTTTTAATGCACTCAAGGTGTCAATAGCACACGACAAATTCAAGAGACTTAGTGGATAACTTCTTAATCACATACTGACCCGGGGTTCCTGCTCGGAGCCGAGTGATCGCGAAGTGCGGCGGACAAGCCGACTAGTGTGACGTCATAAGTTCGTTGCGAGGCCCGTATTTTTCGTAGGCCCCACAGTCGGTGCAGACACTTAAACCAAATGGAAGCGTGCAGGCGTCAGTTGACCTTCTGGACATCAAAAAGATCAATATCAGCACTAACGCAGTTGATAAAATATCGATATACACTCCTGGAAATTGAAATAAGAACACCGTGAATTCATTGTCCCAGGAAGGGGAAACTTTATTGACACATTCCTGGGGTCAGATACATCACATGATCACACTGACAGAACCACAGGCACATAGACACAGGCAACAGAGCATGCACAATGTCGGCACTAGTACAGTGTATATCCACCTTTCGCAGCAATGCAGGCTGCTATTCTCCCATGGAGACGATCGTAGAGATGCTGGATGTAGTCCTGTGGAACGGCTTGCCATGCCATTTCCACCTGGCGCCTCAGTTGGACCAGCGTTCGTGCTGGACGTGCAGACCGCGTGAGACGACGCTTCATCCAGTCCCAAACATGCTCAATGGGGGACAGATCCGGAGATCTTGCTGGCCAGGGTAGTTGACTTACACCTTCTAGAGCACGTTGGGTGGCACGGGATACATGCGGACGTGCATTGTCCTGTTGGAACAGCAAGTTCCCTTGCCGGTCTAGGAATGGTAGAACGATGGGTTCGATGACGGTTTGGATGTACCGTGCACTATTCAGTGTCCCCTCGACGATCACCAGTGGTGTACGGCCAGTGTAGGAGATCGCTCCCCACACCATGATGCCAGGTGTTGGCCCTGTGTGCCTCGGTCGTGTGCAGTCCTGATTGTGGCGCTCACCTGCACGGCGCCAAACACGCATACGACCATCATTGGCACCAAGGCAGAAGCGACTCTCATCGCTGAAGACGACACGTCTCCATTCGTCCCTCCATTCACGCCTGTCGCGACACCACTGGAGGCGGGCTGCACGATGTTGGGGCGTGAGCGGAAGACGGCCTAACGGTGTGCGGGACCGTAGCCCAGCTTCATGGAGACGGTTGCGAATGGTCCTCGCCGATACCCCAGGAGCAACAGTGTCCCTAATTTGCTGGGAAGTGGCGGTACGGTCCCCTACGGCACTGCGTAGGATCCTACGGTCTTGGCGTGCATCCGTGCGTCGCTGCCGTCCGGTCCCAGGTCGACGGGCACGTGCACCTTCCGCCGACCACTGGCGACAACATCGATGTACTGTGGAGACCTCACGCCCCACGTGTTGAGCAATTCGGCGGTACGTCCACCCGGCCTCCCGCATGCCCACTATACGCCCTCGCTCAAAGTCCGTCAACTGCACATACGGTTCACGTCCACGCTGTCGCGGCATGCTACCAGTGTTAAAGACTGCGATGGAGCTCCGTATGCCACGGCAAACTGGCTGACACTGACGGCGGCGGTGCACAAATGCTGCGCAGCTAGCGCCATTCGACGGCCAACACCGCGGTTCCTGGTGTGTCCGCTGTGCCGTGCGTGTGATCATTGCTTGTACAGCCCTCTCGCAGTGTCCGGAGCAAGTATGGTGGGTCTGACACACCGGTGTCAATGTGTTCTTTTTTCCATTTCCAGGAGCGTATATCAGTAGACTCTTAAGAGAATTGTCGATACTAAGTGGGTATGTTCCTTTCACTGGTATATCGATATATCTATACCTTTTACAAAATGCATTGATATATGTCGGCGATATCTCTTCCGCAGACGTATCGATATCGGAATTGCAGTAGCAGGTACCGACAATTTTATTTTATATTACATTTTCTTCGCAATTTTCGGTAAATATTTGAAACTGTTCTTTTGATACTGTAGGAGAACACAATTTTACTTTCACTGTGTGAAGAAGTCTTACTACTTTTTGAGCTTTCATCACGGCCTGTCTTTCTCTTTGACTGTGTGGAGCAGATATAGGTTGCAAAAAGTAATTTTTAACGCAACTAGTGTGCTATTCCTTCACATTGGCATTCTTTCAAAAACAGTTGATGAAAATAAAGCACAAAAATCTAAGTGACAAGACTGGTCTTTGCGTTGGTCGGAGACGTGTGACGGGAAATGCTGACGTAATCGGCGCTCGGCGCTACCAGAATGAACTGCAACGTTTAACTCCGCAACGTAATTTTGACACAATTGTTAGGTCGCTGGCGCTTGGAGAAATGAAAAACAGGGAAGTCGACGCGAAGTGTTGGCTGGCTCTGAGCACTATGGGACTTAACATCTATGGTCATCAGTCCCCTAGAACTTAGAACTACTTAAACCTAACTAACCCAAGGACAGCACACAACACCCAGCCATCACGAGGCAGAGAAAATCCCTGACGCCGCCGGGAATCGAACCCGGGAACCCGGGCGTGGGAAGCGAGAACGCTACCGCACGACCACGAGATGCGGGCACGCGAAGTGTTCCAGAGAACTCCGATACGAGACGAAACCGAACGACGGAACCATCGCACCTTTTACTGTGCCACTTACGTGCAGTTGGCATTGTTAGAAAAGTGGTTATCGCCAAGCGTGAATGTGCATCGTTTTCCACTCAAGTCTTGCTCTACGGCGGAATAAGCACGCTGCTAGCTTGTTCATGTTCAGAATATAATAATGAGCGTATGGCGGTTCGGCCGCCGCACCACAACTTCTATAACGCCACTTCGACGACTTGCGGATGAATGATGATGACAGGCACACAACAACCGGTCATCTCGAGGCAGAGAAAATCTCTGACCCCGCCGGGAGTCGAACCCGGGACCCGGTGCGCGGGAAGCGAGAACGCCACCGCAAGACCACGAGCCGCGGACAGAATATCTACTAATAGGTCTATACTTAAATACACAGCTCTAAATCCGGCAGTAAATTTACAACGTGCGGCCGATATTTTTGTAGGCCGGTACATCTATATTTTTTTCTGTCGATATACTGTTATATCGCTTATTTCGGTATGTCGAGCACTAATAAGGACATATTCTAAATAACGATTTATCGGACTCTCGATATTTTTAAAAATATCAACAGTCCTACTCAGCACGTGAATGAGTTAGAGTGGGACAGGATGTCTGGTCTCCATGAAACGGGCTAAACGTACCGCGACGTTGCGACTCGTACAGGCACGCTGCTACGAGAGTGATGCTCCTATGGAAACAGTGAATAGAAGTGGGACACACACAGCGACGAGCGGCTAGTGGACCACACAATGTGACCACAGCGTGCAGTCCGCCATCTTGTCCGCACTGCTGTAACCGGCAGAACAGCTTCATCCATAGGGTTGGTTCGACATTCGAGCAGTGTAACACGTGTTGACACCTCTGCGCCTACGATCCGACGTCTTGCGCTGAAGAAGGTTAGACTGTTGCCACTGAAGCCACTGCGTCAGCTTCCACTGACCAGAAGCCACTAACGTCTCAGAATCCAATTCGGCGAGCGAACGTCGTCTGGCTGAGTGGCAAAATGTAGTGTTTTCGGGCGACCCCGCTTCTGCTGGACACACGGTGATGACGCGACTGTACAGAACGGAGTCGGGCAGAGTGCGTTATTGAGCGGTCTAGTGACAAACGGCAAGCGTGATTGTTGAGGCGCAATTGGTTATAACATGTGATCCCGCATCCTACGTGTTGAAGACAAGCCGGCGGCGGTGGCCGAGCGGTTCCAGGCGCTTCAGTCCGGAACCGCGCGACATTTTTTTGTTGTTGAAGGCAATCTGAACAGCAAGCACTACATGAGACAGTTTTATAGAGGCCAAGGTACTGCCAAAGGGTGCATGAGATCTTGGGTACTTTTCATGAGAGACGTATCAGTGTTCTTCCAAATGGCTCTGAGCTCTATGGGACTCAACTGCTGTGGTCATAAGTCCCCTAGAACTTAGAACTACTTAAACCTAACTAACCTAAGGACAGCACACAACACCCAGCCATCACGAGGCAGAGAAAATCCCTGACCCCGCCGGGAATAGAACCCGGGAACCCGGGCGTGGGAAGCGAGAACGCTACCCCACGACCACGAGATGCGGGCGTGTTCTTCCACTTTTATTAAATAAGCACATTCATTTCTAGTACGGTTAATATTAGATGAGTTTCCTGTTCGTTGCAAAGGCTTCCTTCCATGTGGAAGTAATTGAGCAATTATTGATAGCAAGGATATTTCTGACTTTATGGCACGTCAGGTGGAGGCGATTAACGTTAGACTGATAATACTGTGCTGTGTTTGGAGATGATGGGAACAAGGAGGCTGATAAAAGCAGCCCGACAGGAGGGCGGTTTTCTCGAGAACGGAGATACAGTCTAGTGTTGGGACTTGAGTTTAAGGAAATTGTAGGACAGGCGAAGGTGTTCTAGCTGTGTGGAGAGGTGTGGAAACTTTAAGTGGTGGTGTAGTATGTGGGTGACAGAAGGTAGTCATGAAAGTGAGGCAGAGTGCATATCATTGTATGGTTTTGAGATAGTGGTGAAATGTAGGGACCGAGGGTCACGCACCACGTTCATACGTGAAGATGGGTTCGACGCAGATCTTATATGCATGGATGATGATCGTAGGATTTTGTCCCTATGTTTGGTGGTTAGCAGTTTTTTGTCTGGCTAAAAGGTGGTGATTCCAGGTTGCTTTTTGAATGAGCATTTGTGCAAGGTATAAGTGCGCCTCAGAGACAGATGGATCGGATGGTTGTTGGCGGTGCAGTGGCACTTTAAATAGCGATAGAGTTTAGAAACATCTCTTGTCCAATACAGTCCGCTATGGATACTACCCGACCTTCCCCCATTGACTCTGTTCCCTATTTGTATTCTTTTAGTTGTGTAAGACATGCACAGTAAGGCACAATAAAAATCCAAATATATGCCATGCGCGGGGACTGAAGCCTCGACTTTCACTTCCCAAGGTTATGACGTAATTCCAAAGCGACGGAGGGCTTAGTACAGCCTGTGACAGCTCCATGACATAAACTAGCGCTGTTTGCACTCGTCATGCCGCCAGTGAATGTAGAAGACGTCTAGGTGACAGTACTTACCTTTCAGTTCCTATAGACGCAAATTTTACACAGAATCCACTAAAAGCTTCCTTAAAAGCGGGAGAAGTACTCGCCTTCGATGACTGTACAGCTTCCTGAGCACATGTAAAGCTGTTGTCTCTCGACATTGAAAACATTTTTGGTTGGTTCAAATGGCTCTGGGCACTATGGGACTCAACATCTGTGGTCATCAGTCCTCTAGAACTTAGAACTACTTAAACCTAACTAACCTAAGGACATCACACACATCCATGCCCGAGGCAGGATTCGAACCTGCGACCGTAGCGGTCACGCGGTTCCAGACTGACGCGCCTAGAACCGCACGGCCACACCGGCCGGCGAAAACATTTTTCGGCGTGTCACTTGTCATTCATGCAGCAATGATTCAAACTGGGTTAAGCTTCGGTTTCCTTTTTGTTGTTGACATTTTATTTCCATAACGAATGATCGAGAACCTTTTAAGTGCTACAAATGAGCTTTTTTGAAGCTGATACACTGCGCAGAAACATTATTCCTGGATCATTTTCCCTGGAATAATCAATTGCCTTCCAAGGTCGTTAATTTTCATCGCAGCAAGCATCATCTTCCTGTTCTGTCGCTAATAAACTGTGTGCCCACCTATACAGTGATCGATGTCTTCTGGCATTTCTCTTGACACCTGTGGCATTTCATAGCCGTGACATTTTCTAACACAGATACTCGACGAAACAAAGCGTGAAGGGACAAAGGCTAGGAAGGCTTTACACGAAACAGACACGACTTTTAGTGCTCTACATTAAATACGTATATGTCGTAACGTGATACAGGTCTTCCCGCAGGGGAAAAAAATCAGGTGTAGCATCAACTGCTGTTATCATTCACAAAATGTTACATTTTATAATAGTCTCCATTTCTTTCGTAAAGCAAGCAGTTTAATCTGCAATACCTGAACTGAAATTTATTAACGCTGCCGCGCAGGATAGCCGAGCGGTCTCAAGCGCCTTGTCACGGTCCGCGCGGCTCCCCCTGTCGGAGGTTCGAGTCCTCCCTCGGGCATGGGTGTGTGTGTTGTCCTTAGCGCAAGTTCGTTTACGTTAGATTAAGTAGTGTGTAAGCTTAGGGAACGATGACCTCAGCAGTTTGGTCCCATAAGACCTTACCACAAATTTCCAAATGTTATCAATGTTGCTGCATACAAGAGTCATGAGCGCGGTGGCAGATTGGTTAAGAACTGCACTATCTGATCAAAAACATCCGAACACCTATTTCTGGACATTAATATTGAATGTGTCCACCCTTCGCCTTTGTGATGGCTTGAACTCTGCTGAAAACAGCGAGGTGTCTGAATGTCTGCAGAGCAATGGCAGTCCATTCTTCCTCAAGAGCTGAAACCAGACAAAATAATGATGTTGGACACTGGGGTCTGGAGAGTAGACGACGTTCTAGTGGCCCCAAAGATGCCACGCCAGTCTATTGCAGGAATGTCATTGTTCACAAAACATTGCCTCGCTCATGGCGATTTACGACAGGGTGCATTGTCGTGCTGAAACGACCATCGTCTCCGACCTGTTATTCTGTTGTACTCGGTACACAGTGCTGAAAATGTGTTCATATCCTTCCGCATTTAGCTTCCTCTTAAGCACCATAAGTAGACCGCACCATAACAACGAAAAGCACTGTCGTACCGTATCATCACCTCCTCCCTACATTAGCCGGCCGTGGTGGCCAAGCGGTTCTAGGCGCTTCAGTCTGGAACCGCGTGACCGCTACGGTCGCAGGTTCGAATCCTGCCTCGGGCATGGATGTCTGTGATGTCCGTAGGTTAGTTAGGTTTAAGTAGTTATAAATTCTAGGGGACTGATGACCTCAGATGTTAAGTCCCATAGTGCTCAGAGCCATTTGAACCATCCCTACATTACACAGGTAACGTTCTACAGGCATCCGCCAAATCCAAACAGTTCCATAGGATTGGCGTAGGGTGATCCATCACTCCAGATCACTCGTTTCCAGCTACCCACTGCCCAGAGGTAGAGAGCCTGTATAGGGAGAAAGTGGCCAACCGGACGAAACGGCGGCCATTTTTCTGCCAAATTGCGGACGGGACTTTTAAATGGCCAGTAGTGGAGTACACACTCACCGAATCAAAAGCACAAGGCAATATGGCGAAATCATTCGTTAAATGCCTTTCTTTACAGCTATAATAGTATCATAGTAGCCTACTACATACAGCACAGGAAAATTTGATACAGTGGCTGTAAAAATTATTCGTTACTTGCATTTATCTCTTTTAAAGTTCGTTTACTAGACATATTGCAATGAAAGTAACGTAAATTAAAAAAATATATAGTGTATAGCATTTGTTTTGTATCGGAAGTGTATAACGCTAAAGATTTAACGTACCTGTATTACATTAGATGAATGAAAGTCGTAAGCAGTTGTTTACTTGTGACATGCAAAAAGTGTGAGACGTATTAGTACTTCTTGTCACGTCTTCAAATTTTTTGCATGTCACAAGTAAACAACTGCTTAAAACTTTCTTTTCTGGTTTTTGTAATTTATATATATATATATATGTCTGGTTTTTGTTATATATATATATATATATATATATATATATATATATATTACAAAAACCAGGTAATGTTAAATGTATGTAGGCTACTGTAATAACGACCAAATATAACAAGAAAACTACCGTGTCCCTTCTACCGCACAGTAAGTAAGCCTATCAAAAACTGTCTTCAAGAGTACCTACAATTATTTACTACGAATAATGTTTCAGCAACCACGACAATTGCGGGAAACGTGCCTACAACTTGCCTGCGTCAACAGTCAGGCAATAACACTGAAACCTAAATAATGCCTAGTGTCTGCAGAACGAATTACAGATGTTAAAAACAGTACTGTACAATTACTAGCGTGTTTACTTCAAACATGTAGGCCTACCGACTTCATCACAAAATGCTTCATTGTTTCAACTCGTATTTAAGATCGCAAACGCTAATTACGTACTAAAAACGATATACAACTAAACAGAACATGCTTGCACAACGCATAACAAGTCTCTCAATAATTCAAATACCTTTTAATCGTTTCCAAAAGTCCTCTGAGCTTCAATTCAACTCGAAAGCTCGGCGAACATAGGAGGCGCGAGACACGTTTGGCAGAAAAATGGCGCCAAAGCTAATCAACCAATCACGGGCAACTTCACCTGTGGCCCCTCTCTCTGTGTACAGGCTCTCTACCCAGAGGCGCCCCTCCGTAACACCATGTCGAGCGTCGCTTAGCTCTGGCCACAGAAATGTGAGCTGCTCGCCTTGCGCTCTACCCACTCTTTTTAACGCCTCACACTCAGTCATTGTGCTAGTAGGACTGCTGGTAACACTTTCCAACTCACAGGCTGTTCCTTCCGGTGATCCTACGCGATCTTTTACAACCGTCCTTCGCAATGTTCGATGGTCCCCATCCGTCAGCACATCAGATCTGCCTGGTCTTCGTTTAGATGTGGTTATTCCTTCGAGCTTCCGCTCCACAATGACGTCACCAGCAGCCGATATGCACAGCTTCAAAAAATGGTTCAAATGGCTCTGAGCACTGTGGGACTTAACAGCTGTGGTCATCAGTCCCCTAGAACTTAGAACTACTTAAACCTAACTAACCTAAGGACATCACACACATCCATGCCCGAGGCAGGATTCGAACCTGCGACCGTAGCAGTCGCGCGGTTCCTGACTGCGCGCCTAGAACCGCGAGACCACCGCGGCCGCACAGCTTCAGAAGGGTTGAAATGTCGCTGATGGGTCTTTTACTCAGCTGACATCCAGTGGCTAGCCTATTTCGAAGTCACTTAGCTTTCCTTCTCCGACCCTCTCTGCTATTCCTACTTCTCTACTGTCAACACAATACTTCGCACCAGCTGGCTCACTTCAGACGAATTTCGATGCCTAGTGTGCTGCATGAAAGTTGTTACTAATTCTCGAGACGATTCTCCTAATTGTTCAAGTCTGTCGCCATACACCTACTCGGCACGCCTCTGTACGATTTATTGCAGTCCGTACTCAACGATATTACAAGGGTTGCCCAGAAAGTAATGTTCAAATGTGTGTGAAATCTTATGGGACTTAACTGCTAAGGTCATCAGTCCCTAAGATTACACACTACTTAACCTAAACTATCCTAAGGACAAACACAGACACCCATGCCCGAGGGAGGACTCGAACCTCCGCCGGGACCAGCACACAGTCTATGACTGCAGCACCTTAGACCGCTCGGCTAATCCACGCGGCTGGAAAGTAATTCACGGCATTTTTCTTTTTTCCTCAGCCAGCGCGACTGCTACGGTAGCAGGTTCGAATCCTGCTTCGGGCCTGTATGTGTGTGATATCCTTAGGTTAGTTAGGTTTAAGTGGTTCTAAGTTCAAGGGGACTGATGACCTCAGATGTTAAGTCCCATAGTGCTCAGAGCCATTTTTTTCCTGACTCGAAAACAATGCAACGAATACTAAACGTTACGTATGTATTACTTGAAGCCTTTTGAGTTGGCGCGCCAAGTTTACTTCACTTCCGACAGATAGCGTAGTTGCAGGACATTTTCAAAGTGGCGTCTGTAGGTAATGTACGTCACAAGCAACGTGCCGTCTTTCAATCTCTCACTGCAGAGAAAGAAACTATGCGGAATATTCACAAACGCTCGTGCAAAGTCTATGGAGCGTCTGCTGTCGACAGAAGTACAGTTAGTCATTGGGCACGGAGGGTGGGGTCATCAGAAGGCGGTTTGGCGGAGCTCCATGATTTGCGGCTGTCACACCTGACCTTGCCTCTCGGACTTCCACTTGTTTGGGCCATTAAAGGATGCCATTCGTGGAAGACGTTTTGAGGACGATGAGGAGGTGATTCACACAATGAAGCACTGGCTCTGCCATCAGGACATGAATTGGTACCGACAGGGCATACACGCCCTTGTTTCGCGCTGAAGGAAGGCCATAGAACGGGATGGAGATTACTTAGTGAAATAGGATGTGTAGATAAAACTCCATTCCTTCGTGTGTGAAATTCTCATTATGTTCAGTAAAGAATTATTGAAGAATAAAGATGCAGTGCATTACTTTCTGGACAACCCTTGTATTTCTCATTCCTTTTCCTGTTCAATCTCCTAATTGAATGCGATCAAATTGCCTGTCTGTATGTCTGGTATCCGATAGTGTCGATGTGGAGTCCGAGGTACTGCGGTTAGCAACTAATAACAGTTCCACACAGACAATGCAAGCAGAAGTGCAGTGGGCACGCCGTCAATGAAAAGAAAAAAAAAATTGGGAATTTTTGTTTTTTTCGTGTAGTTCGTTGTAAATCCCTTCAGAACAGACGCCATATTATCATTCTGTTTTTTTTATGCAACCCTACTTCACTGTTACTAATTCACATAATTTTCTGTACTTACTGAATTTCATTTATAACTGAGAGAATTTTATCTATACTTTACTCAAAACATATTTACTCACTTCCACCTTCCTTATTGCCACAGAGAGTAATAACATCAAATTAGCCGAGCGGTCTAGGGGGTTCGAGTCCTCCCTCGGGCATGGGTGTGTGTGTTTGTCCTTAGGATAATTTAGGTTAAGTAGTGTGTAAGCTTAGGGGCTGATGACCTTAGCAGTTAAGTCCCATACGATTTCACACACATTTGAACAACAACATCAAAATCGTTAAGTTTGTCTGAAAACATCTACTTCTATACTTCAGCAAAATTTCATTTCAGCACTTCTACTACATAAATCACACAGTACTCTTGTATTGTATGGAACTGGGGACTAAGAAATGACGGAGAGGCTTTGTGGCCGCCGTAACCTTCAGTGGTTCACAACCCCGCAACAGGCTACAGCAGTCCACTCAGCCCACCGCTGACTCATACCGAACCCAGGGTTATTGTGCGGTTCGGCCCCCAGTGGACCGCCCCCCCCCCCCCCCCGCCGCCCCCAAGTGGGCAAGATGTTCGAAATTCTGAGAGAAATAGGGGTAATCTATAGGGAGGGATGGGTAATATACAATATGTAAGCCAAGAGGGAATAATAAGAGTAGACGACCAAGAACGAAGTAAGGGTGTAAGAGATGTAGCCCTTCTCCCCTACTGTTCCATCTGTACATCGAAGAAGCAAGGATGGAAATAAAAGAAATGTTCGGGAGCGGAATTAAAATTCAAGGTGAAAGGATATCAAGTGTTAAGACTTGCTGATGAAATTGCTATCCTGACTGAAAGTGAAGAAGAATTATATGAACTGCTGAATGGAATGAACAGTTTAATGATTACAGAATAGGGATTGAGAGTAAATTGCAGGAAGATGAAAGTTATGAGAAGCAGCAGAAATGAGAACCGGAAGAATCTTAACATCAGGATTGATGATCACGAACTAAATGAAATTAAGGAAGTCTGTTACCTAGGCAGCAAAATAACCCATGACGATCAGAGCAAGGAGGACATAAAAACCAGACTAGCACTGGCTATATACTAGTATCAGGCACAGGCGTTAACTTGGGGAAGAAACATTTCGAATTGTATGTTTGGAGCACAGCACTGTCTGGTAGTGTAACATGGACTGTGAGAAAGCAGGAAAGAGTTGTTCTGATAGAGACGAATGTTGCAAATTAGACTGATAATGTAAGGAATGAGGAGGTCCTGCGTAGAATCGGCGAGGAAAGGAATACAAGGTGTGACAATAAAGTCACAACTTTGCAAGATGTGGCAGCCCTGCAGGCTTGGGTAGGCACAATATCTTTGACCTTGGTCTATAAGCTGCTTCTAGTCCAAGCGGCACATCGATACAACTGCTCAGTCGTGAGCTGCGCTGTAATAACTTACACATGTTTGTGTCTCTCGTCACAGAAATGGAACCGCATAATATTGCGCAACGGTATGCCATTTCTTTTTGCGTTAAATTGGGTGAAAACATAACGACAACTTACGGTAACCTTCAGAAGGTTTTTGGGGAGGAGGTTATGTCAAGAGCTCAAGTTTTTCGTTGGCATAAAATGTTTAGTGAAGGCAGAACGAATGCTGAAGATGAAGACCGCAGTAGACGACCATCTGCCTCACAGACAGATGTCAACTTGGCCAGGTTGCGTGAACTCGTACCAAGGTCAAAGATATTGTGCCTATGCAAGCCTGCAGGGTTGCCACATCTCGGAAAGAAAATCGGTCTCATTACTTTATTGTCGCACCTCGTATATGGAAAACGATGACAAGGAGGGGGGACAGGATGATAAGACATCTGTTACTACATCAGGGAATATCTTTTGTGGTACTAGCGAGAGCGATAGAGGAAGACAGAGATTGGAATACACCCAGCAAATAATTGAGGACGTAGGTTGCAAGTGCTAGTCAGAGATGAAGAGGTTTGTCACAGGAGAGGAATTCGTGACGGGCCGCATCAAACCAGACGAAAGACTGATGACTCAGAGAAAAAGTTTACCCGTTCCTGAGAAAAAGGTTTTTTAACAATGTGGCGGACAGACAGACAGACAGACGCACAAGAAAGTGATCCTATAACGGTACTGTTTATACTGACTGAGGTGAGGAATCCTATAAGTCGGTTTACCCGTTGTAATATTTCTGACTTAGTCAGCTATCACATTAGGCTCCAAGAAGCTGTTCCCAGAGCAGTGGAGATGCAAGAAGTATATAGATGACGAAATGTGGTGTGAGGTACCTGTGACAGATGTTAGATTCGGTACCATTCCCGTGAGAAAGACCGCCTGCTCTGTGATTGGCTGCTATGTTCGGAGCAAGGGCGCCAAAACGTTATAGTTATTATTATTAGTTAAACTACTTATCGGAATGACTTCACTTTTTTAAATATAAATATCTCTCAACAGCTGGCTATCAATCAGTTATTAAAAACAATTTAAATCAAAAACAAAAGTCTGATGAAATTTCAGACGAAGCACTTCGGAAGCGTTCGGGTCACGCCTTTCCTGGTATGGCGCGCGAAATGTTTCGGGCTGTTCGTCACTCTGGATTAGGCAGTCGAGAAGAACAGACATGTTGTCTGTCGTAGGACGTGTTTCCAATTTTTATTTAAGTTCCTGTTCGTCACTCTGGATTAGGCAGTGGAGATGCACAGTCATGTTGTCTGTGGCAGGATGTGTTTGCAGTATTCAGTATTAAAACACTCGCTCCGGTAGTCATGAGGCACAGACACGTGCCACAAATAGTGTAAAGATGCTTTTTCGTAAACATTGTGTTTGATCATATGCTTTAATGTATCAGAAGGTGTTGTATTAAGATCATGTAGTCTTCTCGTGTGGCTATATTAAAATACGCGAGTTGCATCTCAAAGAAGTGATACATTATTTCAGAACAGAACCTCGCTAAAAGTCAGTTTCAGCCTCAAGATACAGAACCTACGACCTGCGTGCTGTTTTCTGCGCTGGGGACATCAACTTGAAGACAGCAGGTTAGTGAACTATAACAGAACCTTCGTATTCCACACAGTGCAGTGGAAACAACTAGGCGCCTCACGTGTACTGCATGCACAGAATGAATGTGCTCAGCGACACGTCATCTGCAGTAATGCAGAGGAGGTAAAGGAGAATGATCGTTATTAACACCAACAATCAATTCATTCTTCCTTTCTTGCCGTAAGGGTTTCACTTTTAGTAGTCTGAGGCGAGCTTTCCCTTTAAAGTCCCCCTTGTAGGGATCTCAAATCCAGAAGGCCTTGGCTTGTTATCCAACGGCGTTAGTAAAAATAATAAAAAAAATAAGACGAGTGGAGAATAATGGGGCCGGCAGAGCAGCACGGTTGGGTAGTCTGCCAGGCCAACGCGGGGTCGATGGCCGCCGGCGAGTTTACACACTGCAGCTCTGTGCCGCGTACGATTTTCCGAGCCGCTGGCAACTGCAGACAGCCCTTCTGGCTTCGTTCCCGGCGGCTGTTCTTTGCTAGCACGACTGGACTGCTGTGGAATACGTTTTGCGGGAAAGTCGCAAGTCTTGTGGTGGAAAGGCGTCCCGTTCGACGCAACAATTCTTGAAATGCCTACGTGTTATTGGGTGGTGGTCGTCTATACCTACAGGAGTTGGACAAAAATAAGAAAACACCACCAGAAATGCAGAAGCTAGTCAAGCTTGCAGGTTGCGCTGTTATATTTAACAATGAACGGCAACGAAATTTTTCGCGACGGCACTTAAATGTAAAACATTCCCGGAATTCTTGCCGCGTCAGTTCTGGATAAAATCTCGAGCTTTCGACGATTACCTCCATCGTCATCGTCAGGAGCAACTAACTGTCTTCACTGCTGCTGTTGTAGCCTTTTTTTTATAGTCCGTGGACGGCTTCTGATTGGTCGGCTGTTATCTACAGTTCTCTCGCCGTTTGACTGGGAGTTGGTCGATATGACGACGGCTGCTCATGAAAGAGCTCATCTTAGCAATACATCGGCTAGACAAGTTAAGAAATTTGAGCGTCTTGCAGCTATGCAAAGATCAGTGCCATCGTACGAAACAGCACGCACGGTCGTCAACCTGTCGGGCAAGAACCTGGACAAAGGAGCCATCTCGGCACTTAATAAAGGTTTGAATTTTGCTCCTACACCACGTACCATACCCGTCGTGGACCTTATCAGTGGAGTAGAACAGGCGGTGCGGCATCTTGCACAGGACGACGCCGACGAAGTGAGACTTGTTACCAGTCGCTTTTTGGCCTCAGCTAAGCCTCCCAGATCTAACAGCAGTAGAGAGGAGAGGGAGGGGCTCCGTTTACTTCGGAAGGATGAAGATCTTGTCATATTACCAGCTGATGAAGGAAATGCCACCGTGGACCTTAATACTACCGAATATCATAGCAAAATGACATCACTGTTGGAGGACGGTACGTATAAATGTCTTAAATGGGACCCAACTTTGACATACAGCTGAAAAACCGTGAAGTTACTTAAGAATTCCGGGCTGCCAGACGATGTTACAAAAAATATCAAAGTCCGAGCTCCTAGACCGCCCAGGTTGTACAAACTACCGAAGATCCACAAGGATAATGTTCCCATGAGACCTATTGTCAGTGCAGTTGGTTCTCCTACTTATAAGCTGGCCAAATACCTAACAAGGTTGATGACTCCCATAATCGTCCGGTGTGAACTTCACATCAAAAACTCCCAGATGTTCATTGAGAAAATCAAACAGATTAGAGTTGGTCCAAATGACATTTTAGTCAGCCTGGGTGTGGTATCGCTGTTCACAAAAGATCCTGTGGAGGACACTTTGAAAATTCTGGCGGATCTTTTTCCTCCTGAAACTATAAAGTTGTTCCGGCACGTGATGACGACCACCTACTTCTTGTATGGAAATAAATTTTATGATTCCCGGCGGGGTCAGGGATTTTCTCTGCCTCGTGATGACTGGGTGTTGTGTGATGTCCTTAGGTTAGTTAGGTTTAAGTAGTTCTAAGATGTTAAGTCCCATAGTGCTCAGAGCCAAATTTTATGAAATGATGGACTGTATGGCGATGGGGTCTTCGTTGTCTCCATCACTGGCTAACTTTTTTATGGAGAATTTTGAGCAACGTGCATTAAATTCGGCTCCCCTCCGTCCATCCTTAATTTATCATTACGTTGACGGTACATTTATGATCTGGCCACACGGCGCAGAAGCTCTCGAACAGTTCATGGAACACATGACCAGCATACATTCGAACATATCAGTTCACTGTCGAGATGGAGAAGGAAGGTAGACTACCTTTCTTAGACGTTTTAGTACAACGACAGGCGGACGGGCGTCTTGGCCACTCTGTGTACCGTAAGCCGACGCATACCGATTTATACCTGAATGCACAGAGTTTCCATCATCCTGCTCAGAAGAGAGCCGTTTTGAACACGTTGGTATATAGAGCAAAAACTGTTTCTGACGAGGACCACTTAAGGTCCGAGATTAACCATCTGAAGTACGTGTTCCGAAAGAATGGCTATGGTGCACGCGATATAAAGGTAGCGTTCTCCAAAAAAAGGAAACTTGAAAATGCTGCACACTCACAGGATGAAACACCGATTGCGGTTCTTCCTTTTTGTGGCGCGATTTCCAGCAAAATAGGAAGAGTCCTCCTAAGAAAATTAATGTGATGATGCACCCTGTTAAGGACAATCTCGGTCTCAGGGTCCGTGGAGTTTATAATATCCCCTGTGCGTGTGGAAGCAATTATATAGGTCAGACGATTCGTACCGTTTCCGATCGCTGTGCAGAACACCATCGCCATATTAAAAATAGAGAACTGGAGAAATCGGCAATTGCGGAGCACAGCCTCACGAACAAACATAAAATGTTGTTCGATGAAACAAAAATTCTGTCTCATGCCTCCACGTACTGGGATTCTGTTATTAAGGAGGCTGTTGAAATAAGAATGAGCCAAAAGAACTTTAACCGCGATAGCGGATACCATCTGAGCTGTGCGTGGAAACGAGCGCTTGATGCAGAGAAGCAGCAGAGACGTTCCTTCCGAGGTTTACGTTCCAACGGAAGCGGTGGCGCCACCGGCGCACACTGTGACACCGTCTGCGATAGCAATACGTAATCGCTGACCAATCGTAAGCCGACCAATCAGAAGCCGTCCACGGGCTATAAATAAGGCTACCACAGCAACAGTGAACCTCCCGCCACTTTGATCCCCCTCACTCTCTGGTTGCTCCTCTCCTCTCCCATCCCCGCCCCCTGCCATGCCTTCACTGTTGTGTCCCCCCAACCCTCCATCTCTACACCCCTCATCTCCTTTCCCAAGGGGGCTTACATCAACTCCCCCTCCTGGATGATGCCTTCTCTCCCTCCATTTATCCCTCCTATCAATTCTGATCCTCCCTCCCCCTCCCTTCCTCCGTCCTTTTCCTGGGCTCCCTCTCCCCCCCCCTACCATCCTCTTTTTTCCCCACTTACCCTCTCTCTGCCCCCCTTCTCTCCCTCGAGTCCTCTTGCATTTCCCTCTTCTGCCTTTTCCCATTCCCTCTCGCGTCTGCCCTGCCCCTCCCCCCTTATGAGTCCTCTCCCTCCTTTGGTTCCCCCCTTTGGTTTTTCCTCTCCTCCCTCCTGTCCCCCCCCCCATCTGTCCAGGTCCCCCCCCCATCTGCCCTTGACTATGGTGTGTCATCTTTGTGCCGACATTTTAGTGCAGTGTTTACAGTGAGTGTTCAGTGTTGTGTGTCTTGTCCGAAGTCGCTGGGTGTGATTTTTATATCTCTTGCGAACAGAAACCAGACTGTCGTCATGTTTTTTTAATTGTCTGTCTACTATGTTCCCTGTCTGCTTCCTGTATATTTCATTAGCTTTGCCAACCCTTTGCTTTATGTTTTAACTTTCCACAATTTTCTGCCGTTTTACAATTTAAGTCACCGTTTTATCTACTTCTTACGTCTTAAAAAGTCTTAGGCTGTAACCGTGGTTTAGGGGTAGTGTCTTTGATTCATAATCAAAACGTCTTCGGTCCCGGGTTCGATTCCGGCCACTGCCTAAATTTTGATAAATAATCAGCATTAGCGGCCGAAGACTTCCGGCATAAGAAGTCAGCCTCATTCTGCCAATGGCCTTGTCAAAGAGGGCGGAGGAGCGGATAGAGGTTCAGGGCACTCTCTTGTCCTAGGGGTGGGAAATTGCCCCTAAAGGCGGAAGAATCAGCAATGATCAACGACATGAGGATGCAGAAGGCAATGGAAACCACTGCATTAAAGACACGTAACGTGTATCCACAGGACATGTGGCCTGTAATTGAAGAAGTATCATGATGATCTCTCCATTGGCAAAAGATTTCGGAATAGTCCCCCATTCGGATCTCCGGGAGGGGACTGCCAAGGGGGAGGTTACCATGAGAAAAAGATTGAATAATGAACGAAAGGATAACGTTCTACGAGTCGGGGCGTGGAATGTCAGAAGCTTGAACGTGGTAGGGAAACTAGAAAATCTGAAAAGGAAAATGCAAAGGCTCAATCTAGATATAGTAGGGGTCAGTGAAGTGAAGTGGAAGGAAGACAAGGATTTCTGGTCAGATGAGTATCGGGTAATATCAACAGCAGCAGAAAATGGTATAACAGGTGTAGGATTCGTTATGAATAGGAAGGTAGGGCAGAGGGTGTGTTACTGTGAACAGTTCAGTGACCAGGTTGTTCTAATCAGAATCGACACCAGACAAACACCGACAACGATAGTTCAGGTATACATGCCGACATCGCAAGCTGAAGATGATCAGATAGAGAAAGTGTATGAGGATATTGAAAGGGTAATGCAGTATGTAAAGGGGGACGAAAATCTAATTGTCATGGGCGACTGGAATGCAGTTGTAGGGGAAGGAGTAGAAGAAAAGGTTACACGAGAATATGGGCTTGGGACAAGGAATGAAAGAGGAGAAAGACTAATTGAGTTCTGTAACAAGTTTCAGCTAGTAACAGCGAATACCCTGTTCAAGAATCACAAGAGGAGGAAGTATACTTGGAAAAGGCCGGGAGATACGGGAAGATTTCAATGAGATTACATCATGGTCAGACAGAGATTCCGAAATCAGATACTGGATTGTAAGGCGTACCCAGGAGCAGATATAGACTCAGATCACAATACAGTAGTGATGAAGAGTAGGCTGAAGTTCAAGACGTTAGTCAGGAAGAATCAATACGCAAAGAAGTGGGATACGGAAGTACTAAGAATGACGAGATACGTTTGAAGTTCTCTAACGCTATAGATACAGCAATAAGGAATAGCGCAGTAGGCAGTACAGTTGAAGAGGAATGGACATCTCTAAAAAGGGCCATCACAGAAGTTAGGAAGGAAAACATAGGTACAAAGAAGGTAGCTGCGAAGAAACCATGGGTAACAGAAGAAATACTTCAGTTGATTGATGAAAGGAGTAAGTACAAACATGTTCCGGGAAAATCAGGAATACAGAAATACAAGTCGCTGAGGAATGAAATAAATAGGAAGTGCAGGGAAGCTAAGACGAAATGGCTGCAGGAAAAATGTGAAGACATCGAAAAAGATATGATTGTCGGAAGGACAGACTCAGCATACAGGAAAGTCAAAACAACCTTTGGTGACATTAAAAGCAACGGTGGTAACATTAAGAGTGCAACGGGAATTCCACTGTTAAATGCAGAGGAGAGAGTAGATAGGTGGAAAGAATACATTGAAAGCCTCTATGAGGGTGAAGATTTGTCTGATGTGATAGAAGAAGAAACAGGAGTCGATTTAGAAGAGATAGGGGATCCAGTATTAGAATCGGAATTTAAAAGAGCTTTGGAGGACTTACGGTCAAATAAGGCAGAAGGGATAGATAACATTCCATCAGAATTTCTAAAATCATTGGGGGAAGTGGCAACAAAACGACTATTCACGTTGGTGTGTAGAATATATGAGTCTGGCGACATACCATCTGACTTTCGGAAAAGCATCATCCACACAATTCCGAAGACGGCAAGAGCTGACAAGTGCGAGAATTATCGCACAATCAGCTTAACAGCTCATGCATCGAAGCTGCTTACAAGAATAATATACAGAAGAATGGAAAAGAAAATTGAGAATGCGCTAGGTGACGATCAGTTTGGCTTTAGGAAAAGTAAAGGGACGAGAGAGGCAATTCTGACGTTACGGCTAATAATGGAAGCAAGGCTAAAGAAAAATCAAGACACTTTCATAGGAAGTTCGACAATATAAAATGGTGCAAGCTGTTCGAGATTCTGAAAAAAGTAGGGGTAAGCTATAGGGAGAGACAGGTCATATACAATATGTACAACAACCAAGAGGGAATAATAAGAGTGGACGATCAAGAAATAAGTGCTCGTATTAAGAAGGGTGTAAGACAAGGCTGTAGCCTTTCGCCCCCACTCTTCAATCTGTACATCGAGGAAGCAATGATGGAAATAAAAGAAAGGTTCAGGAGTGGAATTAAAATACAAGGTGAAAGGATATTAATGACACGATTCGCTGATGACATTGCTATCCTGAGTGAAAGTGAAGAAGAATTAAATGATCTGCTGAACGGAATGAACAGTCTAACGAGTACACAGTATGGTTTGAGAGTAAATCGGAGAAAGACGAAGGTAATGAGAAGTAGTAGAAATGAGAACAGCGAGAAACTTAACATCAGGATTGATGGTCACGAAGTCAATGAAGTCAAGGAATTCTGCTACCTAGGCAGTAAAATAATCAATGACGGACGGAGCAAGGAGCACATCAAAAGCAGACTCGCTACGGCAAAAAAGGCATTTCTGGCCAAGAGAAGTCTACTAATATCAAATACCGGCCTTAATTTGAGGAAGAAATTTCTGAGGGTGTACGTCTGGAGTACAGTATTGTATGGTAGTGAAATATGGACTGTGGGAAAACCGGAACAGAAGAGAATCGAAGCATTTGAGATGTGGTGCTATAGACGAATGTTGAAAATTAGGTGGACTGATAAGGTAAGGAATGAGGAGGTTCTACGCAGAATCGGAGAGGAAAGGAATATGTGGAAAACACTGATAAGGAGAAGGGACAGGATGATAGGACATCTGCTAAGACATGAGGGAATGACTTCCATGGTACTAGAGGGAGCTGTAGAGGGCAAGAACTGTAGAGGAAGACAGAGATTGGAATACGTCAAGCAAATAATTGAGGACGTAGGTTGTAAGTGCTACTCTGAGATGAAGAGGTTAGCACAGGAAAGGAATTTGTGGCGGGCCGCATCAAACCAGTCAGTAGTCAGTAGACTGCAGTATACTGATGACCAAAAAAAAAAAAAAAAAGGCTGCAGAGCAGCGTAATAAGCTGCTGCCAGCCCGCCCCCCTTCGGGGGGAATCGAAATTCAATAAAGGAAAAAAAAGAAAAAAAAATCTGCAGTGAAGACAGTCAGCTCCTGACGAAGACGATGGAGGTAATCGTCGAAAGCTCGAGTTTTATCCAAAACTGACGAGGCAAGAATACCGAGAATGTTCTACATACAATGAACGGCACCTGTGCTGTGCCCTCAATACATCGGTCGTGGTCAGAACAGTAATACGAGTCGTCGTGAGGGCGTTATGTCGTAGCTAAACGCGGTGCCGAAGCCATAATACCTGGAATATGGAGCAATGGAAGAAAGTCATATCATCGTATTAATCTTGTATCACACTGTTTTCAAGGGAATCTTATACAGTTCTTCTTGCAAAATAGCGCCAAGTTCCGCTAACAATGATGGAGACGGAAAGCGATCGCGTACCCTTCTCTCCAAGGTAGATCTGAAAGGCTCAATAATATTGAGATCTGGGGAGCGTGGTGGCCAGGGGAAACGCGACAGTTCATCCTCATGCTCACCAAAGCAGTCCTGGACGATGCGAACTGTATGAACAGGGGTCGTGTCACCTTGGAACACAGTGTTACCATTCGGCAACAAACACTGTACAACGGGGTGGAATTGATCCCTACAGTCGTTTAATGAACAAAGTTAGAGCATATAAACTATCAGACCAATTTTGTGATTGGATTGAAGAGTTCCTAGATAACAGAACGCAGCATGTCATTCTCAATGGAAAGAAGACTTTCGAAGTAAGAGTGATTTCAGGTGTGCCGCAGGGGAGTGTCGTAGGACCGTTGCTTTTCACAATATATATAAATGACCTTGTGGATAGCATCGGAACTTCACTGAGGCTTTTTGGGTTTGTATATCGAGAGGTTGTAACAGTGGGAAATTGTACTGAAATGCAGGAGGATCTGCAACGAATTGACGCATGTTGCAGGGAATGGCAAATGAATCTCAATGTAGACAAGTGTAATGCGCTGCGAATACATAGAAAGAAAGACCCTTTATCATTTAGCTACAATATAGCAGGTCAGCAACTGGAAGCAGTTAATTCCATAAATTATCTTGGAGTACGCATTAGGAGTGATTTAAATTGGAATGATCATATAAAGTTGATCGTCGGTAAAGCAGATGCCAGACTGAGATTCATTGGAAGAATCCTAAAGAAATGCAATCCGAAAACAAAGGAAGTAGGTTACATTACGCTTGTTCGCCCACTGCCTGAATATTGCTCACCCGTGTGGGATCCGTACCAGATAGGGTTGATAGAAGAGATAGAGAAGATCCAACGGAAAGCAGCGCGCTTGCTTACAGGATCATTTAGATAAACTCCAGTGGAAGACTCTACAGGAGAGATGCTTAGTAGCTCGGTACGGGCTTTTGTTGAAGTTTCGAGAACATATCTTCACCGAGGAGTCAAGCAGTATATTGCTCCCTCCTACGTATACCTCGCGAAGAGACCATTAGGATATAATCAGAGAGGTTAGAGCCCACACAGAGGCATACCGACAATCTTTCTTTCCATGAACAATACGAAACTGGAATAGAAGGGAGAACCGATAGAGGTACTCAAAGTACCCTCCGCCACACACAGTCAGGTGGCTTGCGGAGTATGGATGTAGATGTAGGTGAAATGGTCACATAATCCTTGCCAATTCTCTTTTTTTCTCATACTTGTAACGATGTACTTTATGGTTTACGTTTTATTACATCCTTCTTAATACGTCTTGTTTTTTGAACATTTTTGTATCTATATTTGTTCTGCCGATCTCCTCCAGCGGTACTTCGTGATACTATCGACAGACACCACCTCGTGGCCATTTTTGTTACCTTACACGCAATGCCGAATTCGCTTACTCAGTTGTACTCTGAAAATGGTTAATTGTACGTGACGACGTACCTTGTGTATGAAACCCCTTACATCCTCTAGTATGTTCAGTTTAATTCGTGTTCTTTTAAACTTTTATAAATTTATTATTTGGTAACTGTTTTAACTAAACGTGTTATTCATGACTTTTGTACCCTTTCTGCAGATATTCTGGAGATGAGTTTACTCGAAACGCGCTTATAAAGCTTAGTTGCCGGACATTAAGTGATTAAATTTTTCTGTAGTGACCATAAAAGAAGTTTTTTGTAACTATGTGTTCTGCCTGACGGCACGTCTTGTCATGGGGTAAGCCTCGTCAGAGAGGTCCACCACATGGGAGTTTGGGAAGTGGTTCCAGTGGTGCTTTCCGACTGCCTTCCACTGATAATGATGAAATGATAATGAGGACAACACAACACCCAGTCCCTGAGCGGGGGAAATCTGCGACCTAACCGGGAATCGAAACCGGGCCCCTTGGCGTGACAGACCGCCGCGCTCACCACATAGCTGTCGGGGCGGACATGAAACAAGCACATAAATGAAATTACAAATTTATAAAATGGCCACATGCCTTTTGCGTGAATTTATGTCATACCTGAAACGAATGTTTTATATCGGCATTATTCTGTTCACTCATCGGAAACACACTCATACGCTGAGTTGAAACGCTCACACTACGCAGGAAGAAGCTGTGCATAACCGGAACTGGACAATGTCGATAAAAATAGAGTAGAGTTTCATCAACCTATGTTCTGAGATAAGTCGTACGGTTAGTATTGCCTCGAGTGTTCCCACATTTCTCTTTAAACTGGTCTTCCCTGACGACAGCTTCTACCAGTATTTCCATTTTCTATAAATAAGTTTCTTCCGTAATTAACAAAACTGATGATTCTGTAGTATTCAACCTGTTAGCATCTCACTTCTTTGGAATTATTATACTGTTCTGGAGGTCAGAGTGTATTTCGCCTGTCTCATACATACTGCATATCAGATGGAAGAGTTTTGTGATGGCTGGCTCTCCCAAAGCGATCAATAATTCTGAGGAAATTTCATCTACTCCCGGAGCCTGCACGGAGATCATTGGCGGAGAAAAACATCCTCACACCGCGAAAGAGTTGTGCGAGATAAATCAAAGGCGGTAGGCGTCTTTCTACGTCTGAAAGATGACGTCTATTCGGATTTCGCCCCAGTCGCATAAGACTTATCAACAGCTCATTGACTTTGAACGCGGTCGAACAACAGGTCTACAAGAAGCGGGATGTACTGCAGAAAGATTTGGCAGAAACGTAGCCACTTACACGGCTGCTGGCAGAGGCGGTCATGGGAAGCTACGGTCGCAAGAAGACCGGGCTGCGGACGGCCACGTGACACAGCCGAGAGGGAAGACCGTCGTGTTCAGCGTATGGCTGCAGAGATGGGGCCCCTCCACGCCCGCACCAACGTGGTGACCAAACCAAAAGTCCTACTGTCACCTCCGTAAACATGTTAGTTGTCTAGTAAGTGGATCACAGGATGCTGCGCTGTGATGTTGTCCGTGCGTCTGGGTAAGGCTGCGCATTAACACGGTCCATCAGGTGATAGATAGTGGACGAAACGCGAGTGAGGGTAGCGATTTGAAGAGCAGAGGAAAAAAAGTGCCATGGCTCGTGCCGTGGGAAAAAAATCTCTGCGACAGTGGGATGGGTAGTAAGAGCAGTAGTGGCTTACTAGCTGCGATAGTTCATGCAAGGTTGGATTTGTTAGTATAGGTATCATGCATCATTACCATGACAAGCGATGGCGATGTGTCCCAGTTGCTGCTGCTGCTGCATTCCTGGAACAATCAAGATCGTTATACAGTAGTGGGAGATCGGCCATAGATCATCTCACTGTGTGGGGGATGTGTGGAGCTTGTTTGCATGCAGTGTACGGTACGGCTTCCCTGTGTGGTGCCAGTTATTCGGCAGTGTATTCCAGCTGGATATCCAGTAATGGCGTCTGATTAACAGGGGCTCGCCTGTGCCGTTATGTTTGCGTATGCTTGGCCATAGATGTTATGTCCTTACAAGTATGTCTTTTGGTCTTTTATGTTTCCATCTATGGTTGTGGTCGTAGTTCCCCAGATTCAGAATAAACGGGTTCTGCGAATGTCTGGAGTCTCTGTATAGTCTTGTGGTGAGTTTGTGGATTACCTCCGTGAGAGTCTCAAGTCGGTATTCCCGGTGAAGGTCCGCGATGCGTGTGTATCGTGGAGCATTGCTTATGATTTTGAGTACTTTGTTTTGTATGAGCTGTAGACGGCGCAGGCGTGTAGGCGCAGCGTATCCCCAGACAGGAGCTGCGTACGTCATCAGGGGTCGGATAAGTGTCATGTACATGGACCTCGACACCCTTCTGTTCAGTGTGCTACGCCTGTTGAGCATAGGATAGAGCTGTTTGAGCCTCGCGCTAGCTCGGTTGGTCATGTGTTGTATGTGGTCCCCCCAGAGTAATTTCCGGTCCAGCCAGACACCGAGGTATTTGACTTTCTCACGGAGACGTATTGGGCGTGCATGTAGAGTTATTGGTCTGCAGTAGCGGTGTTTGCGCAGTTGCTTCGGTCTTCTAGTGAACAGAACGGCTTCGCACTTGTCGACGTTTACTCTAACACGCCATTTCTCCAACCAAGGCTCGGCCACTCTGAGTGCAGTCTGTAGGCGTGACGTAATGTTTGATGGTTTCCAATCTTGCGCAAGGATGGCTGTGTCATCCGCGTAGATTGCCATCATTGTATTGTGTGTGGTTGGGAGATCGTTTATGTAGAGGTTAAACAGTAGGGGCCCTAGGATGCTTCCCTGGGGTACTCCCGCGTGTATACCGTGTTGTGTTGATTGTTTTCCCTGCACGTCAGTGTTGAAACTCCTGTCTGTGAGGTATGAGCGTATGGCTGTGGCGCATTGCAGCGGCAATTCCAGCAGCAGTTGGCAGCACAATGACACAACTAACTGTTACAAATTCGTCATTTCAAGGACAACTCCGAGGCGGACGCCCTGCAGCGTGCATATCACTGATCCCAAATTACCGCCATTTGAGAATATAGCGTTGTGGCCGAGCGGTTCTAGGCGCTTCAGTCCGGAAACGCGCTGCTGCTACGGTCGCAGGTTCGAATCCTGCCTCGGGCATGCATGTGTGTGATGTCCTTCGGTTAGTTAGGTTTAAGTAGTTCTAAGTCTAGGGGACTGATGACCTCAGATGTTGGGTCCCATAGTGCTCAGAGCCATTTTAACCATATGAGACTACAGTGGTGTCAAGAGAGGCCTCATTGGAGAGCATGATGGAGATCTGTTGTGTTTTCTGGTGAAAGCTGGTTCTGCCTCGGTGCCAGTGATGGCCTGCAACCAACCTGGCTGCGTGCTCGACATACTGGACCTATACCTGGAGTTTCGGTCAGGGTTGAGATTTCGTACGACAGCAGGAGCACTCTCGTGGTTATCCCACGCACCCTGACTGCAAATTTGTACGTCAGTCTAGTAATTCGACCTGTTGTGTGCCATTCGCAAATAGCTTTCCAGGATGTGCTTTCCAACAGGAAAACACTCGGCGACATACCGTTGTTGTAACTCAACAAACTCTACAGAATATCGACGTGTTGCCTCGCCCTGCTCGACCGTAAGACCTGTCTCCAATCGAGCACATATAGGATAAATAGGATAACATCGTACGAGAACTCCAGAATCATCCACGAACAGTATTAACCTTCCCCGTACTGACCGACCAATTGGAACAGATATGGAACTCCTTACCACAAACTCCTGCACCTGCAGAACGCAATGCATGAACGTTTCTATGCTTGCATTCAACATTCTGGCGATTATACCTGTTATTAATGTACGAGCATTTCACATTTGCAATGGCTTATCTTGCGCTTGCATTAACTTGTGATCTTGCACCGTCAGTCACTTAAATATGTTACCTAGACAAATGTATTCCGGAAAACTCATTACTCTACATTAATTATATCTTGGTGGTGGGATATTTGTATTAAGATGTTTAAACCCGCCCGGTTAGCCGAGCGATCTAACGCACGGCTTTCCGGATTGGGAAGGAGCGCCTGGTCCCCGCCATGAATCCGCCCAGCGCACTTGTGTCGAGGTCCGGTGAGTGGGCCAGTCTGTGGATGGTTTTTAGGCGGTTTTCCATCTGCCTCGGCGAATGCGCGCTGGTTCCACTTATTCCGCCTCAACTACACTATGTCGGCGATTGCTGCGCAAACAAGTTCTCCGCGTACGAGTACACTACCATTCCATTACTCTACCACGCAAACATAGGGGTTACACTCGTCTGGTGTGAGACGTTCCCTGGCGGGGGCGGGGGGGGGGGGGGGGGATGCCTGTCGGGGGCCGAACCGCACAATAACCCTGGGTTTGGTGTGGGGTGGCGGAGGGGTGAAGTGCACTGCGGTAGTCGTCGTGGGGTTGTGGACCACTGCGGCTGCGGCGGGGACGGAGCCTCTTCGTCGTTTCTAGGTCCTCAGTTAACATACAATTCAATAGAAAGATCTTTAAAACAATTCCTACAAGATTTTTATTCTTCTTCTCCCTTAATCAATGCATTGAATTCACCCGTTTCTCAACAAGATTCAGCCACCTCTTCAGTGGTCTTCCCCTCTATCGTGTCCCTCTAGGTTTCTAGTCAAGATTTTTTACTTCCTTTTTAATATAATCTGAATGGGGCGTGTGAATATTCATTTCATTCCTGTGACGGTGGAACTCCCCATACTTCGATTACATTACGGCTCAAGAAGTCCGTGGTAGACAGTGCACAAGAGGTCTTGATATTCACTCTGAGTCAGTTATCACTGAGCTTATCTTCTTGAAAACAGTGTTTATCTGTTTTTTCCAGTTTAGTTCACTGTCTATCGTTGTGTCTAGAAGGTTACTGAAGCTACTTCTTCAAGTCCTTTCACGTCCAAAGAATACATCCGTGTGTTCGTCTTTCTGTTTGTTGTTGAAAACAACGTACATAGTTCTTACGTTAGTCGCTGTCCTGTATCATGGACAGCTCTGAAAGTCTTTCCCAAAGTGCCACAATATTATTCGTCACATTCATCATGCACATATTGTTACGGCGTAAAGTCAAGCACCGGCACGCCAGTCGAGAACAATAGAGAAGAGATGGCTGTGAGAAGTCTGCCAATCGCACGCTGACCGACCCCTCTCCAGGACGACACCGCAACAGCAGTAGCCTCAATGTGAAGATGACATAAGCGCCGCGACCGACTGACACCACCCCAGCTGAACAGCAGCTTCAAGATTAGCAAGTTCCATAGCAGCATCACTTCTAGTTACATCGCTTGTTCTGTATGTAGCACAGACTTGGGATTGTTTAACTGAAGAGATTGATTATTTCTTATGTTGCCCTTTGCTTGCGACACACCTGTGTTATTACAAAGATAAGTATTGTAATTTTCATTTTGTAATAAAACTCTTTAATACGATTTGATTGAATGATTGTCTAGTGAACCGAATGAGAAGGATTCCTAGACACCCCATATTTGACGACAAGGCTGGACGTGATATTTGGCGACGAGGATGGGATCGTAATACATATGGTATTGTGTTTTCATTTTAATATTATTGCATTTTGTTTACAAGTAAATTGAACGCCATCGATGCGATTGCAGACCTTTGAGGCACAATATACACAAATAAAAAAACGGTGTTGCATCACCCTAGTCCCCATAACCCCTGAAGATAGACGTTGACTGTGGATATTGAATCACAGACACAGTCACTAAACCCTCCCAAAGACGTAAACAACCATGCATGAGCAGCGCCTATTAGACGTAGAGGGTTCCAGTCATTCCACACCAGGAAGGCGGCACACGGCTATTGTTGTCTCTAGTTCAAACATGCCTAGACGGTCAATACCGCGGATCGATCGCGTCCACATTGTTACATTCTGCCAGGATGGACTCTCAACAAGGGAAGTGTCCAGGCGTCTCGGAGTGAACCAAAGCGATGTTGTTCGGGCATGGAGGAGATACAGAGAGACAAGCACTGTCGATGTCATGCCTCGCTCAGGGCGCCCAAGGGCTACTGCTGCAGTGTATGACCGCTACCCACGGATTATGGCTCGGAGGAACCCTGACAGCAACGCCGCCATGTAGAATAATGCTTTTCGTGCAGTCACAGGACATCGACTAAAACTGTGCCCAATAGGCTGCACGATGCGCGACTTCACTCCCGACGTCCGTGGCGAGATCCATCTCTGCAACCACGAGACCATGGAGCACGGTACACATGAGCCCAACAACATGCCGAATGGACCGCTCAGGATTGGCATAACGTTCTCTTCACCGATGAGTGTCGCGTATGCCTTCAACCAGACAATCCTCAGAGACGTTTTTGGAGGCAACCCGGTCAGGCTGAACGCCTTATACACACTGTCCAGCGAGTGCAGCAATATTTTGGGGGTGGCATTACGTGGTGCCGACGTACCCCGCTGGTGGCCATGGAAGGCGCCATAACGGCTGTACGATACGTGAATGCCATCCTCCGAGCGACAGTGCAACCATATCGGCAGCATATTGGCGAGGCATTCGTCTTGATGGACGACAATTCGCGCCCCCATCGTGCACATCTTGTGAAAGACTTCCTTCAGGATAACGACATCACTCGTCTACAATGGGCAGCACGTTCCCAACACACGAAACTATCGAACATCCCTGGGATAGAGAATGGGCTAAGGACATCTTCATCTTTATTAATCGCTGGAGGCTTTATTATCGATACTCGACCACAGGTGGCCATAGAAATTTTTCGAGGGGGCGGGGGGGGGGGGGAGGGAGGTAAGACTCTAGAACTGCCATTTTTTTTATAAATTAATTGATCTGTTTTGAGACGCTTCATTCCACAAGTACTAATTTTTGCAGGTGACAACAAAAATTATTATACCGGAGAATTCATAGTTATCGACTCAACATTTATATTAGTTACTTTGACACTTTAAAGGTAAGCATAACTCATGACTACCTTTAAAGTAAACCATTTTTGGGTTATTAAAATGTTATTAACACATTTCTGAAGTTGACGATCTGAAACCATATCCTCTTACGATTATACTTGACTTGTAGCCAACAAAATGTTCAATGAGCTAGGAAATAAAGCAGCAAAATATTTAGAAAAGATATTTTTATTCATATACCCGCAATGTTTATTGATACTGAATGTGAAAAGTCTGAAGTAGAAAATAATCAGAAATGACAATACTGTTGGTTATAAACAGAAATAACCAAACGTAAAGCGCCTTTGGCTAATCGTTCTCGAAAGAAAGTGATAATGCAGAGACCAGTTTTTAACGCATAGTGAAGCGCACACGTTGTTGTTCATGGCAGTGCGTGAAACCAAACAATGCTCCAGGAAGCGCTGCGTTTAGCTGTTGTCTATTACGCTAAGAAGGCTGTGACTGGGAATCCGATTCCATAACACTTGAGAAACGCCTCGTAGCCAACTTGAGAACAATAGCACAACATTACTTCGAAGAAGGCAAAAAAGGAAGTCGGCACGGCACACGAGAGCGGCTTTTTCCCGCCTTCTTTTCACCCGCGGAACAGCATTGTTATGGAAAGAAGAGCGACTTACAAACGAATGAAACCAGTCCTAATGGAATATCTGGTGTTACATTTTCTAATGAGAGGATGCTAACTGTCATAGCATTACCTCATTGCGCTCAACCACACAATGTCACTCACTATTGTCGAAAAGAGAGTGCGGCGGGGCGGGCTCAGTCGCCTGCGTTCTTGTTAACGCTGTCGTTCAGTCCACCTACCTCGATAGGATTCTTGCCGAAGTCTCTTCACTCTGTGGTAGCAGATACGTGCTAGGGAGCTGGGTACTGTAAAGCAGCGTTGATGATACCACTGCCTAATACCTACCACACAGAGGCAGCGTAACTCTAAAGTCAGTCCCTGAAAGTTCATGATTAAAAAATGTGGCGTTCGGGATGGTCTACTTGCAGAAATGCGTTTAACATTAGATTAACTCTGCTTTCTAATCATATTGAAAAACATGAAATGGCTATCAAGACCGTATTAAATATGGTAAAACGTTATCATTCAAAGTTCACTATCTGTTTAACAAATATTCTCTCGAAAAGCGGCTGGTCCCGGCGGAGGTTCGAGTCCTCCCTCGGGCATGGGTGTATGTGTTTGTCCTTAGGATAATTTAGGTTAAGTAATGTGTAAGCTTAGGGACTGATGACCTTAGCAGTTGAGTCCCATAAGATTTCAAACACATTTTTGAACACTCGAAAAGCAGCCAGAAGTTTAGTAAGTTCGACCCGACTAATTTTCACGTTCTACCAGTCACCGACCCACAACTATTCGCGAGTTAAACATTCGGTCGTTTCAGTGGTCTTCTTCGTAAGAGGTGCTCGCCAAAACATTCCGTAAAGAGCACGAAACACGCCACGCGGAGTTGTTACTATGACCAAAAAGTTCACACGCTCATATCTCTCAAACTATTTAATTTAGAAGCACTAAACTTTGATTAAATGTTCGTAACTCCAGTCACTTCAGCGACGATAGGTTCGAACCGAAATTAGCTCACTATTTCCTCATCTTACAGAGTTTTTTTAAGGAGTAATCTGACACCTTGTTATCCGTAGAACGGCTAGCACGCGACTCTATCGAGGTACTTTCCTATATGCCCACTCCTCTTTTTCACGTGGGAACAGCTTAATTCTGATTGATCTAAACGACCAATCAGAACGTTCCTCCCAGATCATTCTCGCGGCAAATCTTGCATTATCAAGTCACTAATTTGATAGTAATTAATGTCAACAAAACTTCAATATCTTGAATTTTGTTTAATTAAGATAAACGAAGTGCGAAATATTCTTCAAATTGATAAATAAACTTATTCCGCCTCTAACTTAAATTCTGTCTGATTTTATACAACACTCACATGGCAAAATATAACCAAATAGTAATTCTGACCGATTTTTATATCACGTAATGCACTGTGACTGCAGTTTTAAAAAGAAAATTCTAATTAATTGATTTTATGCACTGATAATTTTGGAATGGTTTCAGATGATAATGACAGTCAATCTGTTATTGTTCCTGACTTGGTTTTAAAAAACAAGCTTAGGTTTTAGACGTTTTAGGTAATTCTCTTCATCTCCAAAACTTTAATAAATAAAAATCTGTACTTTTGACAGCATCATTCCATTAATAACAAAAGGCTATGTACCAAATTTGAAAAAAAAAAAACGGATAATAACTAATACGGATTATTTAGTTTCGTATGGAGTGAATGTTATGCTATGCATTTCTCACGGCAGGCAGCGTCCGCTGTGCTGCGAGCAAAGCGAAAAAAAAAAAAAAAAAACATCCTGCAGCCACCGTACTAGACGGCTGCTTACCTTACTGCAACTAATGTCATCTCGTAATAACTTGCTGCGTTACAAGAGGTTTAGCAGGTTAAGTAGAAATCGCTTCTGGAAGCGATGAAGATTCTGTAGTTGATAAAAATTCCGTACTCCAGATTCAAGGCGGGGGGAGGCGATCAAATGTCCCCTCTTGCCTTTCCCCCCTTGCCTTGACACATGTTCATTGTTCAGCTACAATGCAATTGCGTGAATGTTGCGGCTGGCAGCAGATGGAAACATGACGTCATCGTTACGAAGACCAACGACTTGTGCTGACATGTATCGACTGTAACAAGGGAGCCGGCCGGTGTGGCCGTGCGGTTAAAGGCGCTTCAGTCTGGAACCGCGTGACCGCTACGGTCGCAGCTTCGAATCCTGCCTCGGGCATGGATGTGTGTGATGTCCTTAGGTTAGTTAGGTTTAATTAGTTCTAAGTTTTAGGCGACTGATGACCTCAGAAGTTGAGTCGCATAGTGCTCAGAGCCATTTGTAACAAGGGAGCAAACTGACATTGCTACTGGGACAGCCGGTAGCACCTAATGTTTATATTAAACCTTGTGGTTGTTTGTTTTGCCGCCGGCCGGAGTGGCCGAGCGGTTCTAGGCGCTTCAGTTTGGAACCGCGGGACCGCTACGGTCGCAGGTTCGAATCCTGCCTCGGGCATAGATGTGTGTGATGTCCGTAGGTTAGTTAGGTTTAAGTAGTTCTACGTTCTAGGGGACTGATGACCTCAGTAGTTAAGTCCCAAAGTGCTCAGAGCCATTTTTGTATTGTTTTGATTGTAAGAAATTATTATTCGCAGACCTCAATTTCTGAACAGAATTTATAAAAACTGATTTTTCATTGTAAATTTCATCAAAAGTTTAAAAAAAATGGAAACTCGAAATTTTTATGGCCTGCAAGGGTGGGGTAGGGAGGGGTTCGCGAGGCGGGGGATGGTTGTACTGTTGAAGAGGTGCTTTCCGGCACCTAAAAGTGTAGGAATTCTGTTCTGATAGTATGTCAAAATTGACATTATAAGTAGCTTTGCTGAAGTTTAGTAGTGTCACTACTGTTGTCTCACGGTTGTCCACGACATATTCAGGCCATGAGCTACCTTGATTAATACAGTGTTAGTGCTGTAGTGTTTACGAAAGCTGGACTGACAGTTGTCATGTAAGTTGAATTTGCATAAGTGTTCAGTTGTCTATCGCTTTACTTGACAGCCGCCAGTGTGGCCGAACGGTTCTAGGCGCTTCAGTCTGGAACTGGGCGACCGCTACGGTCGCAGGTTCGAATCCTGCCTCGGGCATGGATGTGTGTGATGTCCTTAGGTTAGATAGGTTTCAGTAGTTCTAGGGGACTTTTGACCTCAGATGTTAAGTCCCATAGTGCTCAGAGCCATTTGAAACTTTTTTTTTATATTAAGTTGACACACTCATTATCGCATTTCTTGTTGTGTTTGCTGTTCCTTATTTTAGGTGGGAAGTGCCGTGGTTAGTTATGTAGTTAGGAGAGGTAAAGGGCAATAGTTCGTTGTACACTGAAGAGCCAAAGAAACAGGTACACCCGTCTAATGTCGTGCAGGGCCCCCGCGACCATGCAGAAGTGCCGCAACACGACGTGACATGGACTCCACTAATATCTGAAGTAGTGCTGGAGGGAACTGACACCATGAATCCTGCAGGGCTGTCCATAAATCCGTGAGAGTACGAGGGGGTGGAGATCTCTTCTCAACAGCACGTTTGAAGGCTTCCCAGATATGTTCAATCATTTTCATGTCTGGGGAGTTTGGTCAGCGGAAATGTTAAAACTCAGAAACGTGTTCCTGGAGCCACTCTGTAGCAATTCTGAATGTTTGGGGTGTCGCATTGTCCCGCGGGAATTGTCCAAGTCCATCGGAATGCACAAAGGACATGAATGGATGCAGGGGATCAGATAGGATGCTTACGTACGTGTCACCTGTCAGAGTAGTATCTAGATACATTAGGAGTCCCATATCACTCCAACTATGCACACCTCACACCGTTACAGAGCCTCCACCTGCTGACGCGCAGGGCCCCACGGATTCATGGGTTGTATTCATACCCCTACACTTCCATCCGCTCCATACAATTTGAAACGAGACTCGTCCGACCAGGCAACATGTTTCCAGTCATCGTCAGTCCGATGTCGGTGTTGACGGGTCCAGGCGAGACGTAAAGCTTTGTGTCGTGCTGTCATCAAGGGTAGACGAGTCGGCCTTCGGCTCCGAAAGCCCACATCGATGATGTTTCGTTGAATGGTTCGCACTCTGACACTTGTTGATGGCCCAGCACTGAAATCTGCAGCAATTTGCGGAAGGTTTGCACTTCTGTCAGCTTGAACGATTCTCTTCCGTCGTCTTTGGTCCCGTTGCAGGACCCTTTTCCGGCTGTCAGAGATTTGATGTTTTACCAGATTCCTGATAGTCACGATACACCCGTAAAATGCTCGTAGGGGAAAATCCGCACTTCATCGCTACCTCGGAGATGCTGTGCACACCGCTCGTGCGCCGACTATAACACCACTTTCAAGCTCACTTAAATCTTGATAACGTCACTGTAGCAACAGTAACCGACCTAACACCTGGGCAAGACACTTGTTGTCTTATATAGGCGTTGCCGACCGCAGCGCCAAATCCTGGCTGTTTACAAATCCCTGTATTTGAATAAGCATGGCTATACCAGTTCCTTTGGCGCTTCAGTGTAGTATGAGGGCTAATTGGTGTCGCTCAGGCCACACCAGGTCCTCCTCCACCTTGCTGTACTCCTTTTTCCTCTATGTATTCCGTCGCTTGTCGAGGATTATTGTCTGAGGTGACGTACGCAATACATGCTGTTTACAATCCTAAATTCGTTGCTTACTTTCTTAATTAATGATTGTACACCCAGTTCTTTCCTCATTTCTTCTTTGCTTATTTTGTCCTCTCTTGTGAAACTTTCCACTGATCTAAGAAACTTCATTTCTCATATTTCAAGCTGTCTTAGATCTTTTGACCCTAAAGTCCAACTTTCTGCTGTATATAGTACTGTCTCACATGCTGGGTACTGGAAATGCACACAATTTTTTTTAATCCATCTTTTATACTACATGTTCCAAAGTTTTACAGAGTGTAGATACATCCTTTAGGAACAATATTTTCATTTCTCCACATAATTTCCATCCTTCTCAACTGCCTTACGCCATCTTGGAATCAGCGCCTCTACACCCGCACGGTAAAACTCTGGACCAACCTGTTGGTGCCACTGTTTGGCAGCGTGCACAAGGGAGTCATCATCTTCAAACCTTGTTCCACGAAGAGAGTCTTTCAGTTTCCCAAAGAGACGATAGTCACATGGAGCCAGGTCAGGACTGTAAGGTGGGTGTTTCAGTGTTGTCCATCCGAGATTTGTGATCGCTTCCATGATTTTTTGACTGACATGTGGCCGTGCATTGTCGTGCAACAGCAAAACATTCTGCAACATGTGGTCGAACACAGCTCCGTCGAGCTTGAAGTTTCTTCAGTGTCGTCACATATGCATCAGAATTTGTGGTGGTTCCACTTGGCATGATGTCGACAAGCGGGAGTCCTTCGGAATCGAAAAACACTTTTCCAGCAGAAGGTGTGGTTTTGAAAAGTTGTTTTTTTTTTTTTTTTTTTTTTTTCTAGGGTGAATTTGCATGATGCCACTCCATTGATTGCCTCTTCGTCTCTGGTGAAAAATGATGGAGCCATGTTTCATCACCTGTCACAATTCTTCCAAGAAATTCATCTCCGCCATTCTCGTAATGTTCCAAAAGTTCGCTGCATACCGTTTTTCTTGTTTCTTTGTGAGCGACTGTCGACATCCTGGGAACCCACCTGGCACAAACCCTTTTTAACGCCAACACTTTCAGTATTCTGCAAACACTTCCTTCCCCTATCCCAAAGTAGCTTGACAATTCGTTCACTGTGATGCATCTGTCAGCAGTCACCAATTCGTTACCTCTCTGCACATTGCCTGGAGTGTGTGCAGTACGAGGCCTGCCGCTGCGAGGACAACCCTCAACATTGCCGTGCCCGCTTTCATCACGTAACCTGCTTGCCCACCGACTAACTGTACTGCGAACGACAGCAGCGTCTCCATACACCTTTTTCAACCTCTTGTGTATGTTTCCCACTGTCTCATTTTCCCAGCATTAGAATTCTATGACAGCACGTTGATTCTGACGAACGTCAAGTGTAGCAGCCATCTTGAAGACATGCTGTGACAGCGCTACTCATGGGAACAGGTTGAACTAAGTTTGAAAACAAGCGGGAAGGATGTATCTACACACTATAAAACTTTCACACATGCAGAATTAAAACTATTTTTACAAAAATATTGTGCATTTCCTTTGGAGTGACCCTCGTATTATTAAGTCACTGATTGGTTCTTATGGGGTGTTTACCCGAGAAGGCCAATGATTTTGTCTTCTTGTTGTTGTTGTGGTCTTCAGTCCTGAGACTGGTTTGATGCAGCTCTCCATGCTACCCTATCCTGTGCAAGCTTCTTCATCTCCCAGTGCTTACTGCAACCTACATCCTTCTGAATCTGCTTAGTGTATTCATCTCTTGCTCTCCCTCTGCGATTTCGACCCTCCACGCTGCCCTCCAATGCTAAATTTGTGATCCCTTGATGCCTCAGAACATGTCCTACCAACCGATCCCTTCTTCTAGTCAAGTTGTGCCACAAACTCCTCTTCTCCCCAATTCTATTCAAAACCTCGTCATTAGTTATGTGATCTACCCATGTAATCTTCAGCATTCTTCTGTAGCACCACATTTCGAAAGCTTCTATTCTCTTCCTGTCCAAGCTATTTATCGTCCATGTTTCATTTCTATACATGGCTACACTCCATACAAATACTTTCAGAAACGACTTCCTGACACTTAAATCTATACTCGATGTTAACAAATTTCTCTTCTTCACAAACGCTTTCCTTGCCATTGCCAGTCTACATTTTATATTTTCTCTACTTCGACCATCATCAGTTATTTTGCTCCCTAAATAGCAAAACTCCTTTACTACTTTAAGTGTTTCATTTCGTAATCTAATTCCCTCAGCATCACCCGACTTAATTCGACTACATTCCATTATCCTCGTTTTGCTTTTGTTGATGTTCATCTTATATCCTCCTTTCAAGACACTGTCCATTCCGTTCAACTGCTCTTCCAAGTCCTTTGCTGTCTCTGACAGACTTACAATGTCATCGGCGAACCTCAAAGTTTTTATTTCTTCTCCATGGATTTTAATACCTACTCCGAATTTTTCTTTTGTTTCCTTTACTGCTTGCTCAATATACAGATTGAATAACATTGGGGAGAGGCTACAACCCTGTTTCACTCGCTTCCCAACCACTGCTTCCCTTTCATGCCCCTCGACTCTTATAACTGCAATCTGGTTTATGTACAAATTGTAAATAGCCTTTCGCTCCCTGTATTTTACCCCTTCCACCTTCAGAATTCGAAAGACAGTATTCCAGTCAACATTGTCAAGAGCTTTCTCTAAGTCTACAAATGCTAGAAACGTAGGTTTGCCTTTCTTTAATCTATCTTCTAAGATAAGTCGTAGGGTCAGTATTGCCTCACGTGTTCCAATATTTCTACGGAATCAAAACTGATCTTCCCCGAGGTCGGCATCTACCAGGTTTTCCATTCGTCTGTAAAGAATTCGGGTTAGTATTTTCAGCTGTGACTTATTAAACTGATAGTTCAGTAATTTTCACATCTGTCAACACCTGCTTTCTTTGGGATTGGAATTATCACATTGTTCTTGAAGTCTGAGGGTACTGTCTTAGTTGTCGATATCTTCAGGTCACAATTTAGGCTTAGCCCTCAGTTAAGGTACCTCAGAGAGCACGCCTCTACAGGCAGGGTATTGTGGACTTCTGGGTGTTGCGGAGAGGCGGCTGATCCGGCAGTGGTTATCCGGACTCTCGGCGCTGGTAACGCGCCAGGTCACGACAGCCGCGGTCGGCCGCCTTGCGAGGAACGCAGCGTTCTGGCGAGGAATTTCCTCGCTCGCAATCAATACGTAGCTCGTGCTGTTGCCGCAGCCCCCACTGCTGCTGATTCTCTTCCATATTCCGATTTGGCTGTGAGTGCTGTCAAGTACAGGCTACAGTACAGCCGCCCACGGACCACAGGGCACCAATCGACACATCGTCGGTTCTTCCCCTTCCACGTTATACGTTCGCGAGTCAGTAGACTGCTGACTGACATTAAACCACTGCCTCGTATTTTTCACAGTAGCCCGCTCGTAAGCAAGCTGCGTGTGAAATAAGCTCACCAAACAATATACGAGGCGATACAAAAAAATAAATAAATACACTACTGGCCATTAAAATTGCTACACCAAGAAGATGACGTGCTACAGACGCGAAATTTAACCGACAGGAAGAAGATGCTGTCATATGCAAATGATTAGCTTTTCAGAGCATTCACACAAGGTTGGCGCCGGTGGCGACACCTACCACGCGCTGACATGAGGAAAGTTTCCAACCGATTTCTCTTACACAAACAACAGTTGACCGGCGTTGCCTGGTTAAACTTTGTCGTGATGCCTCGTGTAAGGAGGAGAAATGAGTAGCATCACGTTTCCGACTTTGACAAAGGTCGGATTGCAGCCTATCGCGATTGCGGTTTATCGTATCGCGACATTGCTGCTCGCGTTGGTCGAGATCCAATGACTGTTAGAAGAATATGGAATCGGTGGGTTCAGGAGGGTAATACGGAACGCCGTGCTGGATACCAACGGCCTCGTATCACTAGCAGTCGAGATGACAGGCATCTTATCCGCATGGCTGTAACGGATCGTGCAGCCACGTCTCGACCCCAGAGTCAACAGATGGAGACGTATGCAAGACAACAATCATCTGCACGAACAGTTCGACTAAGTTTGCAGCAGCATGGACTATCAGCTCGGAGACCATAGCTGAGGTTACCCTTGACGCTGCATCACAGACAGGAGCGCCTGCGATGATGTACTCAACGACGAACCTGCGTGCACGAATGGCGAAACGTCATTTTTTTCGGATGAATCCAGGTCCCGTTTACGGCATCATGATGGTCGGATCCGTGTTTGGCAGCATCGTGGTGAACGCACATTGGAAGAGTGTATTCGTCATCGCCATACTGGCGTATCACCCGGCGTGGTGGTATGGGGTGCCATTCGTTACACGTCTCGGTCACCTCTTATTGACGGCACGTTGAACAGTGGACGTTACATTTCAAATGTGTTACGGCCCGTGGCTCTACCCTTCATTCGATGCCAGCGAAACCCTACATTTCAGCAGGATAATGCACGACCGCATGTTGCAAGTCCTGTACAGGCCTTTCTGGATACAGAAAATGTTCGACTGCTGCCCTGGCCAGCACATCCTCCAGATCTCTCACCAACTGAAATCGCCTGGTTAATGTTGGCCTAGAAACTGGCTCGTCACAATACGCCAGTCACTACTCTTGATGAAGTGTGGTATCGTGTTGAAGGTGCATGGGCAGCTGTACCTGTACACGCCATTCATGCTCTGTTTGACTCAATGCCCAGGCGTATCAAAGCCGTTATTATGGCCAGAGGCGGTTTTTCTGGGTACTGATTTCTCAGGATCTATGCACGCAGATTGCGTGAAAATGTAATCACATGTCAGTTCTAGTATAATACACTCCTGGAAATTGAAATAAGAACACCGTGAATTCATTGTCCCAGGAAGGGGAAACATTATTGACACATTCCTGGGGTCAGATACATCACATGATCACACTGACAGAACCACAGGCACATAGACACAGGCAACAGAGCATGCACAATGTCGGCACTAGTACAGTGTATATCCACCTTTCGCAGCAATGCAGGCTGCTATTCTCCCATGGAGACGATCGTAGAGATGCTGGATGTAGTCCTGTGGAACGGCTTGCCATGCCATTTCCACCTGGCGCCTCAGTTGGACCAGCGTTCGTGCTGGACGTGCAGACCGCGTGAGACGACGCTTCATCCAGTCCCAAACATGCTCAATGGGGGACAGATCCGGCGATCTTGCTGGCCAGGGTAGTTGACTTACACCTTCTAGAGCACGTTGGGTGGCACGAGATACATGCGGACGTGCATTGTCCTGTTGGAACAGCAAGTTCCCTTGCCGGTCTAGGAATGGTAGAACGATGGGTTCGATGACGGTTTGGATGTACCGTGCACTATTCAGTGTCCCCTCGACGATCACCAGTGGTGTACGGTCAGTGTAGGAGATCGCTCCCCACACCATGATGCCGGGTGTTGGCCCTGTGTGCCTCGGTCGTATGCAGTCCTGATTGTGGCGCTCACCTGCACGGCGCCAAACACGCATACGACCATCATTGGCACCAAGGCAGAAGCGACTCTCATCCCTGAAGACGACACGTCTCCATTCGTCCCTCCATTCACGCCTGTCGCGACACCACTGGAAGCGGGCTGCACGATGTTGGGGCGTGAGCGGAAGACGGCCTAACGGTGTGCGGGACCGCAGCCTAGCTTCATGGAGACGGTTGCGAATAGTCTTCGCCGATACCCCAGGAGCAACAGTGTCCCTAATTTGCTGGGAAGTGGCGGTGCGGTCCCCTACGGCACTGCGTAGGATCCTACGGTCTTGGCGTGCATCCGTGCGTCGCTGCGGTCCGGTCCAGGTCGACGGGCACGTGCACCTTCCGCCGACCACTGGCGACAACATCGATGTACTGTGGAGACCTCACGCCCCACGTGTTGAGCAATTCGGCGGTACGTCCACCCGGCCTCCCGCATGCCCACTATACGCCCTCGCTCAAAGTCCGTCAACTGCACATACGGTTCACGTCCACGCTGTCGCGGCATGCTACCAGTGTTAAAGACTGCGATGGAGCTCCGTATGCCACGGCAAACTGGCTGACACTGACGGCGGCGGTGCACAAATGCTGCGCAGCTAGCGCCATTCGACGGCCAACACCGCGGTTCCTGGTGTGTCCGCTGTGCCGTGCGTGTGATCATTGCTTGTACAGCCCTCTCGCAGTGTCCGGAGCAAGTATGGTGGGTCTGACACACCGGTGTCAATGTGTTCTTTTTTCCATTTCCAGGAGTGTATATATGTGTCCAATGAATACCGTTTATCATCTGCATTTCTTCTTGGTGTAGCAATTTTAATGGCCAGTAGCGTAAATAAAATAAAAATAAAAAATAAACGGAATGACACTGCGGTGGGCAGAACTTGCGTAGTACGCATTTCTGCCGCCAGCCACCATGCATAGCGCAACTCATTGCCGCTCCAGCGCCGCCTGTGTTGTCGATCTGGCTTGTTCCAGAGAGACTAAAACATGCCACTGTTAAACCCCTCCTTAAGAAAGGTGATAAGAGAGACGTCAGTAACTATCGACCTATCTCTCTGCTAGCATTATTTTACAAAATTTTTGAGAAGGTGATATATTCTAGAATGGTATCTCACCTCGGCAACAATAATATCCTTAGCAAATCAGTTTGGGTTTCAGAAGGGTTGTTCTGCTGAAAATGCCCTTTAAATGTTCACACACCGGTTATTACAAGCATTAAATAACAAAACAGCACCGGTAGGTATTTTCTGTGACCTATCCAAGGCATTTGATTGTGTGAATCATAGTATACTCATAGATAAATTGACGTTTTATGGGATTGATGGCATAGCCAACTAATGGATCATGTTATATCTAACCAAAAGAATGCAGAGAATTGTACTTCGTAGTAATTCAACCAATAGAATCCAGGGACATAATTGTGACTGTGCAGAAATCACGTATGCGGTTCCTCAAGGCTCAGTCTTAGGTCCACTACTGTTTCTCATATACACACACCAAAAAAAATTTTTGATCACCTCGGTTCCGAGAGTTCCGGAACCTGTGCAGTAAACTGAAACAGAGATCAACATAAACAACATTTCCGCCCTTTTTATTGCTCACGAGAACCACACATTGCATGTTGTACCACCATACAGCGAGACATTCAGAGGTGGTGGTCCAGATTGCTGTACACACCCAGTAGCACATCCTCTTGCATTGATGCATGCCTCTATTCGTCCTGGCACACTATCCAGAAGTTCATCAACGCACTGTTGGTCCAAATTATCCCACTCCTCAACGGTGATTCGGCGTATGTCCCTCAGAGTGGTTGGTGGGTCATGTCGTCCATACACAACCCTTTTCAATCTATCCCAGGCATGTTCGATACGGTTCGTGTCTGGAGAACGTGCTGGCCACTCTAGTCGAGCGATGTCGTTATCCTGAAGGAAGTCATTCACAAGATGTGCACGATGGGCACGATGGAAACGCGAATTTTCGTCCATGAAGACGAATGCCTCGCCAGTATGCTGCCGATATGGTTGCACTATCGGTCGGAGGACGGCATTCACGTATCCTACAGCCGTTACGGCGCCTTCCATGACCACCAGCGGCGTACGTCGGGCCCACATAATGCCACACCAAAACAGCAGGGAACCTCCACCTTGCTGCACTCGCTGGACAGTGTGTCAAATGCGTTCAGCCTGACCTGGTTGCCTCCAAACACGTCTCCGACGATTGTCTGGTTGAAGGCATATGAGACACTCATCGGTAAAGAGAACGTGATGCCAATCCTGAGCGGTCCATTCGGCATGTCGTTGGGCCCATCTGTATCACACTGCATGGTGTAGTGGTTGCAAAGATGGATCTCGCCATGGACGTCGGGGGTAAAGTTGCCCATCATGCAGTCTATTGCGCACAATTTGACAGTTTGAGTCGTAACACGACGTCCTGTGGCTTCACGAAAAGCGTTATTCAACATAGTGGCGTTGCCGTCAGGGTTCCTCCGAGCCATAATCCGTAGGCAGCGGTTATCCACTGCAGTAGTAGCCCTTCGACAGCCTCAGGGAGACATGTCATCGACAGTTTCTTTCTCTCTGTATCTCATCTATGTCCGAACAACAACGCTTTGGCTGACTCCGAAACGCCTGGACACTTCCCTTTTTGAGAGCCCTTCTTGGGACAAAGTAACAATGCGGACGCAGTCGAACTGCGGTATTGGCCGTATAGGCATGGTTGAGCTACAGGCAACACTAGCCGTTTGTATCTTTGGGCGGGTTTAGTGACATCTCTGAACAGTCAAAGGGACTGTGTCTGTGATACAATATCCACAGTCGACGTCTATCTTCAGGAGTTCTGGGAACTGGGGTGATACAAAACTTTTTTTGATGTGTGTAAGTAAATGATCTACCGTTTAATGTACAACAATCAGAATTAGTTCTTTTTGGAGATGAGACCAGTGTTGTAATCACTGCCAGTATACATACAGAAATGTAAGAAATGGGGAACAAAGTTCTCAAAAGTGTCATTGACTGGTTTTCTGCGAATGGTCTCTCCCTGAATTTCAGTTCTGCGCCTCTAGGGCTACTGCACAAGTGATAAGTGTTCTTAGGTGTCTATACTGACGAGAATTTAAATTGGAAAAACACATTTTGGAACTCCCAAAACGACTTAGTTCGGCCACATTTGCACCAGAATCATAGCAAATTTTGGGGAGAGAGAAATCAGTAAGTTGGCATATTTTGCTTATTTTCATGCAGTAATGTCATAAGGAATAATGTTGTGGTGTAACTGATCTTTAAGAAAGAAGGTCTTCATTGTCCAAAAACGTGCTGTAAGAATAATATGTGGTGCTCACCCGCGATCATGTTGTAGACATGTGTTTAAGTAATTGGCCATTCTGACTACTGCTTCACAGTATATTTATTCCCACATGAAGTTTGTTGTAAATAATCCACTACAATTCGAAAGGAACAATGACGCACACAATTACAATATTAGAAGAAAAATGACATTCAGTACTCAAAATTAAGGTTGTCTTTAGCACAGAAAAGGGTGCACAATGATGCAACAAAAATTTTTGACCACTTACCCAGTGATATAAAATGTGTAAGAGAGAGCAAGGTAAAATTTGAAAATAAGTTGAAAAATTTTCTCCTTGACAACTCCTTCTATTCCGTAGAAGAATTTCTATGTCTGTAAGGTATAAAAGGTGCCGGGTAGGAATTGCTAACTTAATATATATTCGGGAAAAAAAAATCGGGAAAAAAATTATATGGTGATGTTTAGAATACAAATTAATATGCGTTATGAACGTAAAATGACTCGTTCCACATCATGACGAGATAACTAACTAACTAATCTGTTCATCTGCAGTGACTGTTTTCGCTAGGGCTGTTTTGTTCTTGTTTCGTTTTTTACGACGGCAAGTTTAAGCGAACAATGTGCAGCTGTGAAATTTTCTTTTCTGCACGGTTAAAATGCTGCTGAAACTGTTTTGATGTTAAAAACAGCTTACCAAGATGGCGCTATGGTAAAAACTCAGGTGTATAAGTGGATTGCTCGATTTAAATATGGCGAAATGTCGATTGATGACAAACTTAGTTCTGGACGTCCATCAACTGCCAGAATTTACGAGAATATTGGGCTTGTGTTCACAGACCGTTGACAGAGAATTGATCACCTGTCAGCGATTAGTGGGTTATTTTGGAGCTCAGTCCAGCGAATTTTAACGATGTTTCGTCCACCACGCCATCGCACCTGCAGACACAACCATCTCTGTTGGACACTTTTTGGCTAAAAACCGCACGGTTCCGCTGCCCCATGCATCTTACTCGCCTCACGTGGCTCCGTGCGACTTTCTCATATTTCCACGTATGATAGGGGACAAGACACCGATTTGATAACATTGACGAAATGAAGAGGGAGAACCTATCAGCCATTTCTAAAGCTGACTACAAAAATTGTTTCGAACATTGGAAGCACTGGTGGGACGCATGTATTAGTGGTAATGGAGAGTGTTTTGAAGGGGAAAGGTTGTTTTCTAAACAATTTGAAAATACATAGCTTTTAAAAAATAGTTCCGGTTTTTTTTTGGGTACACTCTCGTATTAGTCACCTCTTTAACTCTAGTATGATGTCTGGGGTCTTTTTAGACCCCACGGCTCGTTTAACTACAAATAAACGGTTTTGATGTGTGTATCCTCCAGATATGCTATTTAAAGACTTTTTATTATAACTTGGTAAAATATTTATGATTATATTACTGCTTGTAGTGCAACAATTTGAAATTTTTGCAGTGTGGTCAGGAAATATCCCAGGTATACAACATGTGATTTTCAATGTTATATGTAAGTTTTTTTACTAAAATAAACCTTATAAACCGACATTCATTTGTACATTGTTGCAAACAATGAATAGAAAATACATTCACGTGGAATTTTGTGAAAGGAAGAGGTGGTGTTATAGTTCATTTTGCAAGGGGCTACAGTCTCGGGCAGGCTTTAGCAGATTCACAGAAGAGTGTTAGTGATAATGTTGCACATAAAAACGGGTGCGATCATGCAATGTACTTACGAGAAGAACGCGGTGAGCGCCATCACCCGATTTCCCAGGAACTTCAATACGTGGAGCAGGAGTCAAAATAAGCGCATAAGTGTCTCGGCTCATCCACAGATACTCGACCGTTTCTGAAAACAAGACGGTTAAAGGTTTCGAGGTACTGTTATGTGCCTGTCACCCCGCGATTCCTCAGGTGAAATGACGGATCAGTAGTTAGCATCGGAGCTACATAATTTTTCACCGCATGTTCGAAACCCGATTATTATTATTTTTTACTTTATTTTTATTGTTTTCATTTATCTACCCATGTTCGTAGCTGGTTACTACACGAATGGTTCTTGTGTGTGTATGTGTGTGTGTGAGCGTGTGTGTGTGGGTGGGTGGGTGGGTGTGGGTGGGTGGTATTTTGAGGGGTTACAGTATTTTTAAATTCTGATATTTCATCCTCATAACATCAGTTCCTATATTACGAGGGTGAGTCAAATGAAAACATTAAATATTTTTTAAAATATTATTTATTGCGCAGAAGTGGTATAAACCTGTATCACTTTTCAACATAATCTCCCCCACGCTCAATGCAAGTCCTCCAGCGCTTACAAAGTGCATAAATTCCTTTAGAAAAAATACTTTTGATAGTCCGCGCAACCACTCATGCACCGCGTGGCGTACTACTTCATCAGAACGGAACTTCTTTCCTCCCATTCCGTCTTTGAATGGTCCAATCATATGGAAATCACGGGGCAAGGTCTGGTGAGTATGGAGGATGCGGAAGAAACTCAAAATGAGGTCTGTGATTATTGCAACTGTTGTACAGGCAGTGTGGGGCCTTGGATTGTCATGTTGCAAAAGGACACCTGCTGACAGCAATCCACGTCACTTTGATTTCATTGCAGGCCGCAGATGATTTTTTAGGAGATCTATGTACGATGCACTGGTGACAGTGGTCCCTCTAGGCATGTAATGCTCCAAAATGACGCCTTTTTCGTCCCAAAAGAGAGTCAGCATAACCTTCCCTGCTCATGATTCTGTTCAAAACTTCTTTGGTTTTGGTGATGAGAAATGGCGCCATTCCTTGCTCGCTCTCTTCGTTTTGCTCGGTTGGTGGAAGTGAACCCAGGTTTCGTCCCCAGTAACGATTCTTGCAAGGAAGCCATCACCTTCTCGTTCAGCGCGCCGAAGAAGTCCTTCACAAGCATCAACATGTCGTTCTCTCATTTCAGGAGTCAGCTGCCGTGGCATCCATCTTGCAGACGCTTTGCGAAACTGGAGCACATCATGCACAGTGTGGTGTGCTGACCCATGACTAATCCGTAAACATGCTGCAATGTCATTCAGTGTCACTCGGCGGTTTTCCTTCACTGTGGCTTCAACTGCTGCAATGTTCTGTTGACTCACAACTCTTTGTGCCTGACCTGGACGAGGAACATCTTCCACTGAAGTCACACCACCTGCGAACTTCCTACTCCATTCGTAGACTTGCTGCTGTGACAAACATGCATCTCCGTACTGAACCTTCATTCGTCGATAAATTTCGATAGGTTTCACACATTCACTACGCAAAAACCGAATAACAGAACGTTGTTCTTCCCTGGTGCAAGTCGCGAGTGGGGTGACCATCTTTATACTGATACTGCGACGGTACGTGTGCATCTGCACTATGCTGCCACCTACAGGCCATTCGGCACGCTCTTTGTAGCACGCTTACCAACTTACAGAATAACGGCGCGAAATTTCGATTTGTTTTTACAAATTTAAAGTTTTCATTTGACTCACCCTCATAATTCTTATATTTTCAAAATGGTTCAAATGGCCCTGAGCACTATGGGACTTAACATCTAAAGTCGTCAGTCCCCTAGAACTTAGAACTACTTAAACCTAATGAACCTAAGGACATCACACATATCCATGCCCGAGGCAGCATTCGAACGTGCGACCATAGCGGTCGCGCGGTTCCAGACTGAAGCGCCACACCGGCCGGCTCTTGTATTTTCTTCAAGTATTTACTCTCCAGGAGGATTCGGTACGAAGGAAAGAAAACTGTAAAAAGATGAAAAACGAAAATTGTAAGATGTACGACCTGTTTTAAACATCAGGTAACAGGTCTATACTTTGGCAATAAATAAATAAAATAAATTTGGTACGTTCGCTTGAATGATACCAACCGTAGATATATTCGAAACACAGATATTACGAACACCACTAGCATCGCGCAAAGGCGGGTTTGCCACAGTGACATTTCTTCGAACGAACCTCACTCGGAAAGGAAACGCCGTTAACATTGACGAAGATTTTGCGCGTTCGCAATAATTTCGCGGCAAACCGTGCATAACGGACCACTTTTCCGAAAACTGGCGCTTGCCATTGATTATGAGTCGAGTCACACTAGAAGAATTTCACCGAAAACAGTTTCAAATAATTTGCTCATTTTTAAAAAAATTCTTTCACCTGACACACAGTTAGTAGAAGAATAAGGACAACCTCATAACAGTATACACTGGAAAGCATTCGTATAGTAATCTTCTACAGACGGGGGTGTATAAATGAAAAACAGAAATAACAGTAAAAATAGAGTTTCTGAAAACGGATGGCAAAATTAAAGAGCCGCGACGCTATGCACAGTGTTATCGCTTCGTCGGAAAACATCGCGCGGTAAAATGCACATAAAGTACCCGAAAACACCTCGAAAACCTTGACCGTCGTTTTTTCAGAAACGATCGGTTGCCCACGGGTAAGCCGAGTTAAGTGTTCGCTTGTTTTGATCCCTCTTCCTCCGGGCGAAGTTTATGGGAAATTGGGTGCTCGCAATTGGCAAGTTCTTCTCGTTACAGAAGGATAGAAACGCCCGAGAGTGTCACAGTGTCAAAGGTTGTGAAGAATGCCTTCCAGTTCCTCATTTCACACTGCGAACAGTCGTTTTCGACCGCGAAATGTGTGGGAAAAGGAGTGGTTTTATTGACGTCTTTATACGACCCCCTGCGGCCTTTCTTGCCGGTTCTGAGCAGCGGTGGTTCTGGCATATTTCCCTCGGCCAGTCTTAAGAAAACGAAGTAATTTCAACGCTGGGCGTCGCGGTTGTAATCTTCATCGCAGAGGCGTCAGAAGAAGGGGTGAAATGTGGGTAAGAGGGCCTGTGGCGACCTTCCCATCGTGTGACACGTCCAGTGTGGCTTTGGGCAGAATTGTGGTGAACTTGTGTGCAAATGTGATACCATTAAGCTGCCTTACACCTCACACAAACTGCTGAGACAGCCTTTTTTTCCCGCATGTGTCGACACCTCGCTGTTTGAAGAGTCACCGAGCCAGAAGTTGACGTCACAGGGCTCCATACTTTTGCACCATTACAGAGGGCGGCCGTACGCACCTTTGAGCCAAATTTCACACACTTAGCGTCGCAATCGGTGGGAATTACAGGGTTTCAAAAAAGTAATCCTGTCATTCGGCCGTAGTAAATACAAAACCGCCTTTTCTTGCTGCAACGCATTTTATTTCTCCCAGACGCGTTACGTCGCTTACTTTGAGACATCTTCAGTTGGATCTAGAATTATACAATTTTGTTTTGATACGGGATATTTGGAGATTATAAAACAGTTCACCTGTCATTTTTTTTTACGTAAATAAGTGATTACTGCCAGTTCTTGTCGTTTTTGGTTGCCATCTTCGTTTACACTCAACTGGTTTCCACTCAATCTACCCTCGAGATGCTGGAACAATTACACGTTTAGGCCGGCGGCAGCCATACAACGTCATCCGAAATTGTACTGAATGCTTTCTCAGAAAATTATTTTGAACAATTAGTTCATGACCCCACTCGAAGCGTAAATGGTTGTGAAGCATACTTGACCTCTTAGCAAAAATGGTTCAAATGGCTCTGAGCACTATGGGACTTAACTTCTGAGGTCATCAGTCCCCTACAACTTAGAACTACTTAAACCTAACTAACCTAAGGACATCACACACATCCATGCCCGAGGCAGGATTCGAACCTGCGACCGTAGCGGTCGCGCGGTTCCAGACTGTAGCACCTAGAACCGCTCGGCCACTCCGGCCGGCACCTCTTAGCAACAAATAATCCTGCACAAATAGGGAGTATCGTGACGGATACAGGTATTAACGACCACAAGGCAGTTGCTGCTAGGCTGAACACCGTAACACCCACAACCATCAAAAAGAAACGGAATGTACATCTATTCAAAAAAGCTGATAAAAATGCTCTTAATGCCTCTTTAAGAGACTGTCTCCACTCCTACCCATCTGATTATGTACGCGTATAAAAGATGTGGAATGATTTCAAAGAGATAGTATCGGGGGCAGTTGAGAGATATATACCACAGAAATTAATAATTGATGGTACTGATGCCCCATGGTACACAAAACGGGTCAGATCGCTGTTGCAGAAGCAACGTAAAAAGCATGTTGTTTTTGCTATTGTGGTCTTCAGTCCTGAGACTGGTTTGATGCAGCTCTCCATGCTACCCTATCCTGTGCAAGCTTCTTCATCTCCCAGTACTTACTGCAACCTACATCCTTCTGAATCTGCTTAGTGTATTCGTCTCTTGCTCTCCCTCTGCGATTTCTACCATCCACGCTGCCCTCCAATGCTAAATTTGTGATCCCTTGATGCCTCAGAACATGTCTACCAACCGGTCCCTTCTTCTTGTCAAGTTGTGCCACAAACTCCTCCCCAATTCTATTCAATACCTCCTCATTAGTTATGTGATCTACCCATCTAATCTTCAGCATTCTTCTGTAGCACCACATTTCGAAAGTTTCCATTCTCTTCTTGTCCAAACTATTTATCGTCCATGTATCACTGCCATACAAATACTTTCAGAAACGACTTCCTGACACTTAAATCTATACTCGATGTTAACAAATTTCTCTTCTTCAGAAACGCTTTCCTTGCCATTGCCAGTCTACATTTTATATGTTCCATCATCTTTCGGGCGTACACTCGGGACAGCGACAATTCTTCTTACGATATTTCGGCTAGAAACCTCCCAGCCATCTTCAAGGCGAGTCGGAGACTGAGTTCATAGCGTTTGCGCGTGCCTATTTATACGGAGAGTCACGTGATACAAAGCTGCTGAGGATTGAAAGCGCATGCGTCAAAGATATCAAAGTCGCCACTACTACGCTCATGGAGGTAAGAATAGAGGGAGACGCCGTGACGTCACAGCTGTGAAGCTATGTGAAGCCGAGGGTAGCCATCTCAGTCAGACCAAAACATTGCTGCTGTAAGCTTGTGTGCATAGGCTTGTCGCTCGCTTTTGGAAGGATTTTGCGTTATTATGGTGACTTGTGTGGTGTTCGGATGTACGAATCGTTCTGATAGTGATGCGAAATCGAAGGGAATAACATTTCATGTGTAAGTTGTCTCGTTAAGTGTGATTTTACAACTTCATTGTGAATGAACGTGTGCTACATCGGTACTTGTACTATAGCGTGTTTTTCTCCTGTATGATTTTAATTTCCTAAAAATGAAAGTCGGAAAGCTCTGTGGGAGAATGCCGTGAGGAGGAAGAATTGGCGTGCGTCTAAATGGAGCACTATATGTTCTCAGCATTTCCGAGAAGAGGACATAGACCGAACTTCCCTTTCAACAGTAAGGCTCCGAGAAAATGCTGTACCATCAGTTTTCCCTACACACCTAAAACATTTGCAAAAGGTATGTTAACTCAAAGAATTAAATTCTTAGTTTTCAAGTTCACGTTTCAGTATAATACGTACGTATCGTCGATAATCGAAGTGTTGAGTAACTCACTTTGTCTTCATCATGTACCAAATTAAAAGCTAACACTACATTAACTGGCGTAAAGTGCAGGCCTAAACAGGACACTATGTAGATTTGCCATTCTATGTACCGTATTTCAGTAAATATTGGTGGTAATGAACAGTGTTTCCCATTAGTGTAACGTAACTGAAATGTCCCAGTACGTATTACAAAAAATGGTTCAAATGGCTCTGAGCACTATGGGACTCAACTGCTGAGGTCATTAGTCCCCTAGAACTTAGAACTAGTTAAACCTAACTAACCTATGAACATCATAAACATCCATGCCCGAGGCAGGATTCGAACCTGCGACCGTAGCGGTCTTGCGGTTCCAGACTGCAGCGCCTTTAACCGCACGGCCACTTCGGCCGGCAGTACGTATTACAAACAAGATGTATTTATGGGGCTTTGGAGGGAGGGTATAGCTAACTTAGTTTTCAGTTTCTATTATTTAGTTTGTGATACATGTTTATTACTGAATTAACAAAATTGTATCGTTTACATTGAAGACTAGGTATTCGTAACATTACATTAAAAACTATTTTTAATCAGAAGAAACGCGGAATTTCGCCTTTACGAGATTTTATTTTAAACAAAAACTTTGAAACAACCAATCTGATGACGTTACATGCGTATATGGTGCAATTAGCGACTGTAATACACGCAGCGCTACAGCACACTGGCAATGTTTTGGTCAGAGTGTCATGGCAGCGAGCCACGCCCCCATGGCTTCAAAACGTAGTACGGCTGGGATACGTAGCGCCACCTCCCCATATTCTTACCTCCATGACTACGCTAGTCATAGATAAGATGTATATAGCAAAGATAAACATAGAAGCGCAGAGTGCAAACAAAAAGTGCTGCTGCGATTCCTCAGTGCTTGTAAATAAATAATTAATCTTTAAAAGTGGTAACATCTGTCGGAAGTGAAGATGCAGAAATTCTTTCCGAACGAAGGTGTGAAATAAGCGGTTTCCAAGCATTGTCAAGATGAAATCCTTCGTCACAGTTTAGCAGGTTGTCAGCTAGTTGTATTTCTACAGCTTCCTTAACAACTGAGTCCCAGAAAGATGAAGCAGTAGTTAAAATCTTAACATCTTTATAATCCATGGCATGGCCAGTAGAAATGCAATGTTCGGCAACTGCTGATTTGTTGGACTGAAGAAGACGTGTGTACTGCTGGTGTTCAACGCATCGTTCCTGTACAGTGCGCGTGGTTTGCCCTATGTAACGTTTGCCACACTCACAAGGGATTTCATAAACTCCCGCTTTTCGCAAGAGCAGATCATCCTCAACGGAACCCAACAAGGCTGCAGTCTTAGCTGGTGGGCGGAATATCACATCCACTTTATGTTTATTCAAGATTCCAGCGATTTTAGAAGAAACATTACCCACATATGGGAGAAAGGCTGTAGATTTCACTTCCCTTTCCACTTCCTCATCCTTTTCCGGTGATTTTTCTGCAGTTTTTATTTGCAGGGCTTTCTTAATCTGCTGTTGCGAATAGCCATTTCTCCTAAAAACTGCCTCCAGGAGTACAAGCTCGTCCCGCAGGCTGTCAACATCAGACACTACATGAGCCCTGTGGACCGAAGTTTTCAGAACACTCATAATTTGCGACGGATGGTGGCAGCTAGACGCCTGCAAATACAGGTCTGTGTGTGTGGGCTTACGGTATACGCAATGACCTAGGGATCCATCCTCTTTCCGGCGAACTAGCACATCCAGAAACGGTAAACAGCCATTCTTCTCTCGCTCCATAGTGAACTTGATGTTTCCGTGAATGGAATTGAGATGTTCCAAAAACTCTATCAGTTTATCCTCTCCGTGGGGCCACTCTATGAAAGTGTCATCCACGTATCTCCAGAAGACCGTCGGTTTTAATACTGCTGAGTTGAGGGCTTTCTCTTCAAAATCCTCCATAAACAAATTAGCCACCAGGGGAGAGAGAGGGCTCCCCATAGCGACACCGTCAATTTGTTCGTAATATTGTTCATCAAATAAAAAATAAGTGGAGGTTAATGCATGCTTAAACAAAGCTGTTATATCATCCTCAAACTTGCTGCTAATGAGATTCAGGGAATCAGCCAGAGGTACTTTGGTGAACAACGAGACAACGTCGAAACTAACTAATAAATCTATGCTATTGAGCTTCAGACCTTTCAACCTACTGATAAAATCCGACGAGTTGCGGATATGATGTCCACATTTCCCCACAAACGGTCTCAACAGAGAGGCTAAATATTTTGCCAATGAGTATGTTGGTGCACCTATATTGCTAACTATTGGTCGAAAAGTCAGCACTTTTAAAATCTGCTCCAAACATGGATTAAGATTTTCAGTTTCTTCTGAACTGGACGTTCATAGAACTTTGTGTACCTTGGGAAGGCCATATACTGCTTCATCTTTCTGGGACTCAGTTGTTAAGGAAGCTGTAGAAACACAACTAGCCGACAACCTGCTAAACTGTGACGAAGGATTTCATCTTGACAATGCTTGGAAACCGCTTATTTCACACCTTCGTTCGGAAAGAATTTCTGCGTCTTCACTTCCGACAGATGTTACCACTTGCAAAGATTAATTATTTATTTACAAGCACTGTGGATTCGCAGCAGCACTATTTTGTTTGCACTCTGCGCTTATATGTTTATCTTTGCTATATACATCTTATCTATGACTAGCGCAGTAGTGGCGACTTTGATATCTTTGACGCATGCGCTTTCAGTCCTCAGCAGCTTTGTATCACGTGACTCTCCGTATAAATAGGCACGCGCAAACTCTCTGAACTCAGTCTCCGACACGCCTTGAAGATGGCTGGGAGGTTTCTAGCCGAAATATCGCAAGAAGAATTGTCGCTGTCCCGAGTGTACGCCCGAAAGATGATAGAACATTATGTACGCCGGGAAAACTTCCAGAATTACATTTTATATCTTCTCTACTTCGACTATCATCAGTTATTTTGCTCCCCAAATAGCAAAACTCCTTTACTACTGTGTCTCATTTCATGCCCATTTAAAAGAAAGCAAAATCCTCAAGATTGGCAAAGTTTTTCGAAATATAGCGCGCACTTACTTCAATGCGAGATACTTAAATTTTCACAACGTAACTCCGTCTCGGAATAAAGCGCACCAGTGGCAAGACGCAATCAATACCTTCACTGCGCAATAGCAACAGTGAAGTCACTGATGACAGTGTAAAACAGAGTTATTAAACACTGTTTTCCGAAACTCCTTCACCAAAGAAGATGAAGTAAATATTCCTGAATTCCAGTCAAGAACAACTTGCCTAGTTGAGAAACATAGAAGCAGATATCCTCGGCGTAGCAAAGCAGCTTAAATCACTTAATAACGGCAAGGCCTCCGGTCCAGAATGTATACCTGTCAGGTTCCTTTCAGAGTATGCTGATACAATAGCTCCATATTTCGTAATTATATACAATCCTCGCTCACAGAAACATTCGTACCTAAAGACTGGAAATTGCTCAAGTCACACCAATACCCAATAGGGGTAATCCGCTGAATTTCGGGCTGATATCACCAATGTCAATTTGCAGTAAGGTTTTGGAGCATATAGTGTGTTCGAACATTATGAATTACCTGGAAGAAAACTATTTGTTAACACATAGGCAGCACTGATTGAGAAAATATCGTTTTTGTGAAACACTACTACCTCTTTATACTCATGAAGTAATGAGTGCTATCGACAGGGGATGTCAAATTGACTCCAGAAGATTTCCGGAAGGCTTTCGACACGTTCCTCACAAGCGTCTTCTAACCAAACTGCGTGTCTATGAAATATCGCCTCAGTTGTTGGACTGGATTCGTGATTTCCTGTCAGAAAGGTCACAGTTCGTAGTAATAGACGGAAAGTCATCGAGTAAAACACAAGTAATATCCGGCGTTCTCCAAGGAAGTGTTAAAGGCCCTCTATTGTTTCTGATCTATATTAACGACATAGAAGACAATCAGAGTAGCCCTCTTAGGCTGTTTGCAGATGATGCTGTCATTTGCCGCCTTGTAAAGTCATCAGATGACCAAAACGAATTGCAAAATGATTTAGATAAGGTATCTGTATAATGCGAAAAGCGGCAATTGACCCTGAATAAAGAAAACTGTGAAGTTTTTCACATGAGTACTAAAAGAAATCCGCTAAATTTCGATTACACGATAAGTCACACAAATCTGAAGACTGTAAATTGAACTCAATACTTAGGGATTACAATTCCAAATAACCTAAATTGGAACGAAAACATAGATAATGTTGTGAGTAGGGCAAAACAGAGACTGCGGTTCATTGGCAGAACACTTAGAAGATGCAACAGGTTTACTAAAGAGACTGTTTACACCAAGCTTGTCCGCCCTATTCTGGAGCATTGGTGTGCGGTGTGGTATTCGCATCAGGTGGGACTGACGGATGACATCCAAAAAGTTCAAAGAGAAGCGGCTCGTTTTGTATTGTCGCGAAATAGGGGAGATAGTACAACAGAAATGATACGTGAATTAGAGTGGCAAACATTAAAACAAAGGCATTTTTCGTTGCGACGGGAACTTCTCATGAAATTTCAATCATCAGTTTTCTCCTCCGATTGCGAAAATATTCTGTTGGCACCGACCTACGATCCTCACGATAAAATAAGAGAAATCGGGGCTCGCACAGAAAAATTTAACTGCTCGGTTTTTCCGCGCGCCGTTCGAGATTGAAACGGTAGAGAGACAGCTTGAAGGTGGTCCATTGAACCCTCTGCCAGGCAATTTATTGTGAATAGCAGAGTAAAAAATGGATCTGAGCACTATGGGACTTAACAGCGGAGGTCATCAGTCCCCTAGAACTTAGAACTACTTAAACGTAACTAACCTAAGGACATCACACACATCCATGCCCGAGGCAGGATTCGAACCTGCGAACGTAGCGGTCGCGCGGTTACAGAGTGAAGCGCCTAGAACCGCTCGGCCACTCCGACAGGCCAATAGCAGAGTAATCACGTAGATGTAGATGTATATGTGGTCACATGCTGGAGGTCGGACTATAACTTCAGGACGGTATCGTAGCTTAACATGATTAAAAATCCATAAACTGAAAAAAGAAGAGGAGGTACTGGGTGCATCCTTACAGCAAGAAAATGCGGTTTTTATTTATTCAACAAATATTTCTGTGATTGCTGCGGATGATGGCCACGCAAACAAACTCGATAAAATTTTGACTACTCGTAGCGCTACACCACTGTGCGTTCGTTTACACAAACCCCACGACTTTTGCAAAGTGAGTCCGGACAGTTTCCATACTTTGGAGAAAAGAAGGGCACAAGTTTTCGACTCGATACTTCTTCTGCTCAGAAGCTACTCATAACTAAATGGTAATTAGGCGTGATTGTTTGAGTGGCGTTGAAAATGCATCTATGAAATGTTTATTTTTAGTAAGATAACCTAGTATGATACTTCATTCAATGTGGTACATATATAAGTTCGGTTACAAATTAATAAAATTTGGATAGCATTTCTACAACTTCGTTTTCGCCAAGTAGCATATGATTCAGCATGAGGAGTACTGACACCCAAATCTCCAGAGGTCAGACGCTCAAATCGGTACAAAACATTGTATATTGATAGAATGTCAACCAAAACTCCGATTTAGTTCGTACTATGTGCTTTCGTCCAGCAGAACGAGCGTAAACGTTACAAATGTGCTCTACAGGTCTGCTACTTTCAACTGACGCGAAAGCAGACTGCCAAAAAGAACATTGCCACAAACTGTGAAAAGTCGTTTTACTTATCAGGAAAATGTTCTGCCATATGACAGTTTCACGCGTGAAAAATAAAAAAACTGACATCAGTGGGATTTGTACTCAAGATCTTTGGTACGACGACCTCACGTTCTACCTACTCACCCACGTGAAACCAACCCAGGCCCCCCACAACCGCACGAGTGGTCGACTGTGAAGAGCGGACAAATTGAATAGCTGGCCGGCGGCCATTAGAGTGATAAACTGACGCGCGGAGTTCGAATATTTATACATCGCTTTTGGTTATAAAATGCCTTCCCTTGAGTTAGTTCACAAACATAATGCCTCATTTAAATACGTTACTACAATACATTTTTTAATTTATGAACAAACAGCAACTAGTCACTGTTAATGAATTTATCTTACGTACTACATGGAATCTGCAGTAGCTAAAAGTTACGTACTGGACCCCTAGCATTTTTCGTAGTTCGTTTACGATAGATGTACGCAAAATGCATCAAAATACTCGAAGATTTGCCCACTATATTAACAGATATTTTCTGCTTTAGATTTTATGACGAGAAGTGCGTTATATATGGCATAGTGCTTTGGCAACTCACGACCAAATTATCAAGTTTCAACCTAACCTAGACCATGAAAACACTACAGATCAGCCAACTTTCTTCAAAATGATCAGAACATATAAAATGGTATTCTGTCGTTCGGAAATGTTGCCTCCTGACAGCGTGTAACCATTTTTGTAACAGCTATGGTTTTGAGAAAGGAAACCTGCAAATAGATGCACAGACATTATACTAATACCGTGTTACAAAAACATTTATTAAACAAGTGCACTGACATAAAAAACAACTTAAAATATTCACTTACCTGTGAAATGTAATATTCGTTCCTTTCTCGAATTTATTTGTACAATTAATCGCTGCACGATTCTTCACCATTGTACTTCTTTTGATTGGAACGTACAGACAGTAGAATTACGAGTAACAAATACTGTATGTACGTCCCAACAAATATACAACGTTGACTCAGGGTCTTCATAAACAACAGTACCACACAACACATCAGATTACAACCACTATAATGGCGTCCAGCCGAAGGTTCAAATTATCCCGCGACTGCAGCGCTATCAGTGAGTCTAGTTATTTTTTACAAGGTCTTTGAACCAACCATTCACAGATACGCTTTTCCTTTGCTCCGTAGCATTGGTGTTACATTTAATTACTGTTTACGGATGGTTTAGTGGACGACAGAACATAGCACGAACTAAATCGGAGTCTTTGTTGATACTCCATGCACACACAACGTTTGGCACCGATCTGAGTGTCTGGTTTGGGTGTGAGAAGAAAAATATGAGGATTTATAGAGAGATTAGTCGCAATCGATGGTGTAGCAATGGGTGGTGAACTCAGCATACTGGAAGACAATGAGTGAAGAAACGGAAGAAGCCCATGCTGATAAGGAAAATCTCGATGTGCCTTTCTCAGCTTCGTTCAGGTGCTCATTCAGAAGTAAACAGGGATGTAACTGTCAGTTCTCTTTTATGCCCGTCACAAAGCTTCCTAGAATCAGGAAGCATAGGCTGTAAAAATATCAACTCATCATCAGCTGATGAATCCCGGCGCCTTTTCACTTCAGTTCGTATTCCCATTTACAGCTTCGACTTTCGCCGGCAGTTTACGAGAAAGAGAAACACGGAGGAGCCCCACACACCATGTAGCAGTCCACAGCAGGCGGTAGTAGCCTCGCGTGTGGTGCCTAGTTGCCAGTGCAGTCGCAAACGTCCAATGTTTCTCACGTATTTTCTCAAGAAGGGAAAGAGGTATAACTCTCCTTCCATAATTAACAACAATTTTCGTATGTTAGCTACATTTTGTGTACCATAAAATGCACCAAACGTAAACTAGCTAGCGACTATATTTTTCACTGCAAACTTTTCAAAACACGTGTCATATTTTACTTTCCTTCGATGTATCACAATAATTATGGGCAATAACGGAAACAAAACCAGTTCATCATCAAGCTGTTATATAAAAAAGCTCATTTTTTAACTGAATAATTTCCTCAGAATCAAATGAGAAAGACTGCACATCGGAGAACATGTGCAAGTCAACGAATAGTGCTTCTTAATATTTTATGCGAAAAATAAAATTTGTAATGAGAAATTAATTACAGAGATGGACGCAGCTTCGTCTAAAAAAAAAAAAAAAAAAAAAAAAAAAAAAAAAAGGCACATAGGATAACTTGAAATGACGCAGCAAGTTGCATGGACCAACAACCACTCCGTGTTGTACTGTGCAGTACATCATCAGAGGTACTTACCAGTGTTGTATCGCTATCGTCCCAGTGTGAACCAGTTCAGTCGCTTCCACTATATTTCTATGCACTCCGCTGATACAGGTTGTATCTGCATTGAGTTGCGGTTTGCCTCATGTATCATATCCCATATTTTATGGCATCAGTGAGAACCGCATGTTACAGTCTGTTCAACAGATTTTTGAACAAGAAGAAGTGAAATTGAGTAGCATAAGAAAACCAGCAAATGAGCCTGTGTACATGGCAGAGTTGCATTACTACACAAACTTGTGATAGTAATTAATCTCTATGTTACAAAACCGAAACTGTACTCACCTGGTTTCCTCAAAATACGTATGGGAAACACATTTTATGTACACAAAGTACAGGCAGAATGTAAAATCTCCTCGATTATGAAAATTTATCAACAACACACGAAACATCATTCTACATAAGCATCATCATGCCATCAATTAAAAATAAATAAATAAAAACACTGAAATGGTCAGTCAAAACTTAATACATTCTTATGCACTATGTAGAAACTACCAGTGCACAAAAGACCTGGTAACCACCTAGTAATTTATACTACAGATTTGTACTACAATACATAGTGGTTGTAGTGCCTGAGCATTGCAGTCACTATGCCTTTTCACAATGACGGAGCTAGATGTTCTTCATGAGGAGTTTGTCCTAATTTACCAGATTTTGCGGCTCCTTCATCTACATCTACGTCTTATACTCTGCAGACTACTGATAAATGCATGGCAGAGGGTACATCCAACTGTACTGGTTATCAGGGTTTTCCCCATTCCATTCACATATGGAGTGTGAGAAAAATGATTGTTTAAGTACTTCTGTGCATGCTGGAATTAATATAATGTTAACCTCAGGGAACCATATGGTGAGTTCAGTATATTCCGAGAGTCACCATTTAAAGCTGGTTCTTGAAACTTTAGTAATAAACCTTCTAAGGATAGTTTTCATCTACCTTCAAGAATCTGCCAGCTCAGTTCTTCAACATCTCAGTGAAACTCTGCTGTGACTCACACAAACCTGTGACCATTTATGCTGCCCTTCTTTGTATATGTTGTTCATTATCCCATGCGAGTCCCATTTGGTATGGGTCTCACACACTTGAGCAATATGCTAAAGGGTCATTCCATATCAAATCACCCAATAAAAAATAAATTTTACACCCACCTCCTTAGATTTTCATGAAATTTGGCTCAAATGGTTCTAATACCATCCTGACAACACCTGCAATTTTTTTTTTTTGCTGTATCTCTTACAGTTTTTTTTATAAATTTTTAAAGTTTTTATGTTTTGTGTTTTCTGAACCTTCGGAAATGGTCAGTTTAATTTGTATTCAAAACTTTAAATTTGCTTATCTTAAAAACTCTTTTAGATAACATCAGGAATTTTTGCAGCAAGTTTATTTATTATACATATTTGAAGATAAAAATGATGCTATTAAAATATATTAATATTTTCTATGAAAAAAATTATATATATGTATTTTTTTCTTTTTTTTTAACGGATGTTTTGTTTTATAAGAATTGCAATATCTCGAGTCTCAGACCTGATAGAATGCTCAAATTTGTTTTAATGTACTCTTAAACATATAGGCTACTTGATAAAACAAAAATAATGATGGCTTTTTAACATGTTTATTAATTATAGTAGATTACATTAGAATTATGTACAAAGATAGTTTACTTACGGCACTTATGTATAACCCAACTGATTGCTTGAAACATTGAATTTTTTGAGTAATTTTGTCTTTTTAATAAACATTAATGCTGATTCGAACTGTTTCTCCACTTCATCCAAGAGCTTTCAGTTCTTTTGATACAGTCTTTTTTGAAGTAATACATTCTTGATTGAGGTGCATCTACTACACAGACTATGTGCTCCAAAGGCACTATGCAGGAATCTTCTCTTTCAGGCCAATAAAATGATGCAGTGGGTCCTGAAGGATGTAGAAATAGAATTTCTGCATCTTCTTCATCATTGAATATTGTTTTTACCAGTCCAAAGTACCAGTTACCATCTTAATTTGCAGCCACATAGCAATTTATGGATGGTTCAACACGAACCCAATCAGAAGAAGAATGGAAAGAAAAGACTAAGGAGGGTTTTACACTATCTGTAGTCCTTCTAATTTCAAGGTTGTTTGTTGGGAGTGGTTTGAAGTTATGAAAACTTCTAGTTCCAGGAATGGTTCGGGCTGCTGAAAACTAGTTTTAACCATAGCAAATCAGCTTCTTTTTTGTCAATAAAGTGAAAATGAATGTTTTCAATATTTTTTTCACAAAACTTATACACATCGATTGCTGTCATTATTTGTTCTTTGTCTGAAAGCTGTAGACTGGTTTTCCTTAAAATTCTTTTAATGGTTCCTCCTAGGCCATCACAAATTGACTTCCCATGACTTGTTGCAAAAAAAGAGTATTGGGCCTTCAAATTAAAGTCTCTCAAGTGTTTAGTCCAATTTTTTAAAACTGTTTCTATTTTTGTACTGCCCAGCACAACCATCTGTAAAGTAGTGAACTGAGTCAATGTCAGTATGATGTAATGACAGCCACTTTGTAATTTCTTTTTGTACAAAGTTAACAAAACCAGTGTCATGTTCTTGGTCATCACTAATAAAACAGTGGTTGGAAACAAAAACATTGTTTTCCTCATTTCTTAGAAAAACTCCAACTGGGTGTAGAGTACAACCACCTCTATTCCAGTGGTAACTTTGGATCTCATTTTGTATAACAAAGGAATAATTTTCACTGAAATCCATCACAATAATTGCTGTTTTGGGTGGTGGGTCTTCTTTCAATCTTTTAAAGGCTGCTGATTGGGATTTTGCTATAAACGAGTGTGGGGTGAGCTTTTCCAGTGACCTAACCAATAAAGAAATGTAGTCTTCAGCACTGATAGACTGTTTGATCATTTCTGCCCTGTCTGTGTTAACCCACTGACTGATTACAATTTCTTCTTCTAAATCATTATCTTCACTTAGTTTTTCAGTTAAGCACTCTGTTAGTGCAGTATTTGCAGGACAGCTGTTGCAATGATGTAGCATGCAGTTTTGGTTTTCTGTGTTGCACACAAGCATCTTAATTAGGTCTTTATAAGATTCTTCAATTTTCACAGCATCCAGTAATAGTTTAACATTCTGGTGGATACTGCATACACATACAGTGTGTGTGCCTGCAGCACCAGCAAGGATACACCATTTAGGTCTCAAGAAACAAAATTTTGAAAATCCTACTTCTACCTCGGGATTCTCCCATTTGAAAGAATAATAGAGTTCTCTCAAGTTACACAAAATGAGTCTGTTTTGCATGTACACATTTTTTTTTGAACATTTACTTTGTCTTTTGTTCCAGGTAGCACTCTGGAACTTTCATCCTTTTCATAAAAATCTGTTACAAGTCTTACTGTATTTTCAGAAAGAGTTTTACCTTTTTTTGGACCAGGAGTTTCCAAAATACCCTTTTCAGATTTTAGCTTTCTAGCTTGTCGCACCATGTACTCACTTACATTAAATTCTTTCACCACTTTATTATGACTCCAAGAATCTGGAACCAAGGTCAGAATCTGGATTTTTCTAGACCTCCCAACAGATGAAATCTTCTCTTTCATAAGAGAAATCATTACATCAAAATCCTTTGCTTTCTCAACCACACTTTTATCTTCTTCGTCATCATCAGAACTTGGTACATCATATTTTAATGCTTTTGAAACCGCCTTTTTTTCAGTCTTTTCAATACTGCTAACCTTCCTTTTAAAATAAGACCCTCTACTTTGTTCTGACAAGCCATGAAGCTTTATCGGATTCCAATGATTCTAATTCAACCATGACTTCATCATCTGTTTCACTTTCATTGACTTCAACTCTTAATTTTTCCTCACAAAAGTTACGGCATGTTGAGCAAAGCTTTTGTCCAGGTTTTGTGCTAATATTTTTTGTCAGTAATTGTTTAGAAAGATCCAAGCCTACACTTCTCAACGATTTTTTGATGGGCTTTTTGTGTTTTTTTAGTGGGTCTACACATGTTGTTTGATACTTTTCAAAAACATTTAAAAAGTAGTAGCTGTGGTGTGAACATATATTCTTAAATTCACACAGATTAATTCCAGATCATAAGTGGATCCAGTCTTTTTCTTCCTCACTCAATTCTGATACCGGTTGTAACTTTTTTGAAGGTGTGTAGGATGTTTGGAAACAGTCAGATTTTTTAAATAACCCTACACTACAGGTTTGAATATCTGACATACTGATTTCACTTTTGGTCTGATTACTGTTCTGGTTACTTTTGTAGGATATTGGAAAAGAATCTCTGTAAACTAAGCAACAGTACTTACTGAGAGTTCGAATAAACTTAATAAAATACTATCCAAGCACTATTTAACACTGTAATAATTTTTTACTTCAAAACACAGGAGTAACAAAACAAAATCCAAGCGTACATTGTTACTCCAAGAAGACAAAAACTTATTTTAAGTGTCTAAGTCACTCGGCATTTTTTTTTAAATATAATTAATATTATTTTAAAAATTAGATAACTATTAAACAGGTTAAAAAGCCAACATAATTTTTCTTTTATCTAATAGCCTATACAATTAAGAGTATTTTAAAATAAATTTGAGCTTTCTATCAGGTCTGAGACTCTAGATATTGCAGTTTTTGTAAAACTAAACATCCGTTAGCTAAAAAAAAAAAAAAAAAAAAAAAAAAAAAAAAAAAAAAAAAAAAAAAAAAAAAAACCCTTATAAATTTTTTTTCATTTGGAAGAATTTAATATATCTTTATGGTAATTTTTTTTTACATTTAGATATAATACACAAACTTATTCCAAAATTTCATACTGATATCTTGAGTATTCTTTAATATACAAATTTTTTTAGTTGTGAGGACACGTTTAAGTTACAATTTCCAACTGCTGAAACAAAGCCAAATCAAAAAACTTTAAAAATTTATAAAAAAAAAAACTATAAGAGATTGAGCAAAAAAATTTTACAAGTGCTTTCAGGATGATAAAAGAAGTAATTTACCAAGTTTCATCAAAATCTGACATGGTTGGTGTCAAGGCCTGGGTGACTTGACATGGAATGACCCTAAAACGTGTTACACAAGCGATTTGTAAGCAGTCTTCTTTGTAGACTGACTGTGTTTCTCTAGTATTCTAACAGTAAACCAAAGTCCGCTACCCACTTTACCCATGGCTGAGCTTATGTGATAGTTACATTTCATGTCCCTCCTGAATGGTACACCCAAGTATGAGTTAGCAGATTTCAGCTGTGATTCAATAATATTATATTCATAGGTTTTTTTTTGTGAAGAGCACAATTTTACAGTTTTGAACATTTAAAGCAAGCTGTTAATCAGTCAATCACTTTGAAATCTTATCAAGGTCTGACTCAATGTTTGCACAGCTTCATTTACACTGTATTTTGTTGTAGATAACTGCATCATCTGTGAAAATTTTACAGCTCAGCAGTGTTCAGACATTCAATGTCCATGGTACAATATTAACCCTTCTGCTCATGATGAAACTTCTCACCTCTTTGTTCACCTTGCTTGAATGCATGTGAGTTTTGGAGTGAACACACAGTGCATTGTGGGGCGGTCACTCTGTTGTAGAAATAATTCAAAAGCCAAGATTGCTTAAATAGTGTTTACTGGATAACCATTTTCAACACACTAAAGGTGCCATCATCGGATCTGTGAAAACATAACATGACAGGTTGGAGGGAGGGCTTACATGAGTTACACTATATACATTGTTATTAGTAATGTACCACGTACCTGAATGTAGATTAACAATTATAATCCATCTATATTCTACAGATATATTTGTGTATGACCGGCCAGAAAAGGTGTTTTCTTGGTATCGTAGTAATATGGTTTTCCATCACTCCTCATTCGGTGAGTTGAATGGACAGAACGAGTGCCATCCCGATGGGAGCACACGTGGAGTGGCTGTGCATCTTGGTGCGCATGTCTCTTTTTTTTCCCCTCTTCCCATGCCCCCTTGGTTTGTTTCTGACCTGGCATTCCTTACTTTCATGTGCCTTTGCAGGTTTTCATACTCCGTCCGTTTTATGTTCATAATGAGTGTATAGATGGTGAGAGCCTTTTATAGCAAGTCAGTACTTTTTTAGCGCTTACAGTACCTAAGACCGTAGTGCCCAGACAGTTAAAGCCCAGCACACAGGTTTTAATCACTCGTCACATAGTATCTAAATCGTGTTATGAACAGCTTACAATGTGTATGTTCCTGACTTCCATATATGAATAAAAGTCAATTATAATATATAGTTTTGTATGGCGCTAATATGGATAATGCCTTTGCTTCAGATGTTTTTACTCTGTAATTGACGTACTGTATATTATGTATAGTACGTATAGTATGCATAGTATGCAAAGTATGTATAGTATGCACAGTAAGTGTATGCAAAAGTGTTCTTTTCGTGGGTATTTGATTAGCAGTAATAGTAAAGTAGTATTGTAGTAGTAGTAATGAGTGGTTATACCATGGGGCTATGTGCACTGCTTAGACAGCGCTATCTAGTGGCCGGTTGTGAACCACTAGAATCGCAGCAGATATACCTGCGCGGAATAGGGCAGTGTGATGCCGACCGTTGTCAGTTAAGCAGCGGTCATGCACCAAACAGTTTTATCTTGTGACTTCGGTTTTACATATCTTATGGAAAAGAATCACCATGAGAGCAGTTGTTTTTCATTTTTTGTGACAATGATCTCATATCAGCTGGTCTGCCTCATGTATTGTTATATTCAAATGGTTTATAAATATTAATCTACATTCAGGTATGTGGTACTGTAATAATAATAATAATAATAATAATGTATATAGTGTAACTCATGTAAGCCCTCCCTCAAACCAGTTGTGTTATATCTTCGCAGATCCGATGATGCCACCTTTAGTGTGCTGAAACCAGTTATCCAGTAAACAGCATGTGAGTTTAACTAACACAAGGTCCCCTACTTCATATTTAATGAATCACACTGAGCTATCATGATTTTCACTTAATTGTTTGATGGCTAGTAGTATCTTTTGTTCCCACATTCGATCTGTGACTGGGGAATAATTTAAAATCTTCGAAAATATCCTTTGAGGTAGCTGACTGTGCAGAATTTCACACAGCACAAATGCCACTGCATTGTGTGGAAAGCTGTTTATGACACCTTCAAATTTCTCTATACACTCCTTCCTTCACAGTTCTCTCTGTTGGATTAGACACAAGCTTATGTTTAAGTAGTAAGACTTGTCCTATGTCGTTCTTCAGTAGCATCTCTTTCCATACCCTTGAAATAAACTGTGCAGTGTTGTCATTCAAACCTTCCGTGCACTCACATACATCTGTGCAGTAATAGTTTTCCAATTTTTCTGACACTAGCTTGCTATTTGCTCTTCTCAGTGGGTGAAAGTTCACAGAAACTACACTTCTACTACCACCTTGAGCTGTGTGAAATTTTCACAGGATTCGGTAAAGGACTGAGATAATTTGTGGCAACAATATTCTTGGTGCCTTTTGGTATTATTGATTGCATAGGTGTTGCATTGATGTTAAACAGCTGCAGTCTTTGCCTTCTAGCACCACACTCAATTTGTCTATTGTGTATTCTGGAATACAGCTTCCAATCTTGTGTTGATCATTTCACATCAATAAAGAATGTTTTGATGAATCAAATAGTACTTTTTGAAATTCTCTTCCACAGCATGTACAGACTGGCTTTAACAACTGACTGACAAGTTGACATTTTTAATTTAATCAGTTTTGTCAGTCTAATGAAACAACCTAATGAAACTAGTCTTTGTCAGCATGTAACCATAAGAATGTTTCATTTTCACTCTCTGGGTTTGAGTGATTTCTGTTAGTGTGAGACAGCTGACAGACACCTGCTATGTCAGCTATAAGAATGTTTTCTCCATCTTTGGGTAGGAGTATTTTCACACTCATACTTGTTCAGTCATTTTCATTATGCATATTCTATGGCTAGAGTTTCTGGTACAAATGAAAAGGCGACAAACAGAGCATGCCATGGCTAGTTTTGGCTACTTTTCAGTGATATCCAACTATCCACATTTAGCTACTTTTAGTGGGAGCTTAGTTCCAATCAGATTAGCCCACCCGGCTAGCTGTGTGGTCTAACGCACTGCTTCCCGAGTGGGAAGGCATGCCAGTCCCCGGCACAAATCCACCCGATGGATTAGTGTCAAGGTCCAGTGTGCTGGCCAGCCTGTGGATGGTTTTTAAGGTGGTTTTTCCATCTGCCTCGGCGAATACAGACTGGTTCATATTCTGCCTCAGTTACATTATGTCAGTGATTACTGCGCAAACACTGTCTCCACACGTATACCATAATTGCTCCATCAGGCACACATTGGGGACTATGGTTACACTCATATGGAATGAGACGTTCCCAAAAGGAGGGGGGGGGGGGGGGGTCCACTGGGGGCCGAACTGCACAATAACCCTTGGTTCGGTGTGGGGTGGCAGTGGGGTGAGTGGACTGCTGTAGCATGTTGTGGGGTTGTGTACCACCGAGGGCTATGGCAGGGACAAAGTATCTCCATCGTTTGTAGGTCCCCAGTTCAATACATACATAAATATCAATCAGATGTGGCGCAACATGCTTCTTGTCAATATTACATGGCACAGGGTGCTTTCTACCAATACTGCATGGCAGAGCATTCTTCTTGCCAAGGCTACGTAGCTCAGGATGTTTCCCACCAAACTTGCATGGTAGAAAGTGCATAATACCAATGCTGTGAGCAGAGGGTGCTCCAAAGAATCTTATGTGGGAAAGGGTATTTCCAACCAATGTTGTGTGACAGAGAAAGCTTCTTACCATTGTCACGTTGTAAAGCTTTGTACTGATGTTGCATAGTGGAGGCTGTTTCATATGAATGTTGTGTGGTAAAGGGTGCTCTGTCCAGTGTTGCATGACAGAGGGCGCTTCTCACGATTGTTACAGGGCAGAGGGTGCTTCACATTAATATTGCATGCTAGAGGATGCTCCCTGTGAGCATTACATGGCAAACTAGCTGTGTGTAAAACCATCAATTCCATAAAACATGAGTTTCTCTAAGAGTGTAACATGATCTACACAATCAAATGCCTTGGAAAGATCACTCAAAATACCAACTAGCACTATTTTATTATTTAAGTCTTGCAATATTTCATAAGTGAATGTATAAATAGCATTATCAGTTTATCAACCCCTCTGGAGTCCAAACTGTGCTATGCTAGGTACATTTTGTCTCTTTGAATCTGAAACTGTTAAATTTTTCTTGTTACCTTTATTATGAAGATGTTTAACAACTGCATACTGCATTTTGATCTGCCTTGAAAACTTCCCTGTGCTAGTAATGCATTATGTGTATCACTAAGAAAATTACTTGCTAAGTTAAAACAACTTCTTAGAATTCATATGAAATTCCTTCAGTGTCATATGAGCTCATTTTTAGAATTTTTATTAATCTATTAATTTCAGTGAAGGATGCTGGTGCTGCTTCTAGTTGCTTAATGTATTGTGGATATTGTGGAATGACATTTTTAACATCTTCTCATGCTGCTTCAACTGAACCATTTCATCCTATTTTTGCTGCTACGTTTAGGAAGTGAGTGTTAAAAGTACTCAACTTGTGAATTATCAGCTAAAACATTGTCATTTAGTTTAATTGTTACTGTCTTTTATACACTGACTGTGAGTTCTGCATTCTGTTTGATAGTATCCCTTTTAGCTTGATTCTTATTAATTACTGTTAGGACATACATACTTGTGAACATTTTAATGACTTTTCTTAAAATATTAGAGATGACTTACAAAGAGAGGCAGTAATACAGACTGACAGTATAACGACATTGCATTATATGAGGAAAACAAACATTTACAAAAGCCATCACTTAACACTTTCGGGCTGAGATGCCGTGGTTCATACATAAGACTCTCCCCTGATGTTAGGCAGTTCGCCGATTGTCCTCGGAGGATGCCTTCCACAGTTGAAGGCGAAACGTCAGGGGAGGGGGAGTCTTATGTATCGAGCACAGTGTCTCAGGCCAGAAGTGTTAAGTGATGAGAACACCTGCTGTGAAAGCCTTCATTCTATGAATTACAAAAGCCTAATTGGAAAAAAAAAGAACTGGAATCTAGACATTGCACAGGTTAACATTTTTGTACTGTGATGCTGTACAGAGGGGGGCCGTTACTAAATGGATTTAATATTATAAAAATTTGACTTTTTATTTTTCACTTGATGTTCGCCAGTGCCTTCTGCCTGGCGGCTAGTTTCAGCATGTAAGCCATGTTACTGGACAGAACCACTTTGAAAGTCACGTGTTGAACCATCAGTAGCTAAACTCATGCTGACAAGGTAACGCTACCGAACTGCGCGTCTACAATTTGGCTGTCCAGTAGGGAGGGTTGGAGATGTTCACATAGGGGTGGAGCTGTGGCCAGCCACCAGGAGCGGACACGCTGTCCATTCTCTTCTGCTGGCAGCTTCCGACCCGACCAGACACTCTCCTCTCCTGCTCTCTTGGGCAATCGCCCATTCAGTTTCGGCGGCTTCTCTAGGCCTGCCTTTCTTTGTCACTGCATTAAACAACCATGCTCTTAAAACATGTTTGACTTCTAAACCTCAAGGGGTACACACTGCTTTCCCTTCCTCGCCAATCCTGAAACTTTAACAATGCTGTTATAAAATTTGCAATTTGTTTGATAAAATGGTATATAAATCATTTGTTAACTAGTGTTTGTTTTTACTTTTTAAATATCATCTGCATCTGTTTACAACTCTAAAAATTTTACATGTGTTACTTTAGGATCAAATGAAGTCAGTAATTTTTTATATAGAAGGCTGCAGGTTACAGTACTGTACATGCGAAATAACATTATGTCTGTTGATGGTGGTGTTGAAAATAGTATCATAACTTTTTATATTATATGTTTGATAGAAACTATGAAGGAACAAGTGGTGATATGAAGGCCTTTGCAACTAATAAAAACAAGTTCAGTCAGTCCATGAATGAAACTGTTGTTTGTTACACTAAGTTCTTAGATGATGGGGATGCAAAATCATGCAACATTGTAGCAGCAACTCAGTCTTACTGTGATAAGATTGTCACAAAACTGGAATATGTGCATCATGTCCAGAAGAGAATGAGCACCAGACTGAGGAATTTGAAACTACATTTGAGGAAAAAGAAACAATCAGATAGTAAAATTATAATGCTTATCTAGAGCCCAAAATTACTGATGAATTACAACAGCACTATGGGATGGCTGTCAGGAAAACACTGATGATTTGTTGAGAATGATGCAGGATACTTTCCTCCAGAAACTGTCAACAGATGACAATCCAATCCTGGAATGAACTTAGCCATCCCAAAACATATTCACGGTGTAAGTATCACAATGTACAGTACTCAGCCACTTCACAGAGCCATTAACATTCCATTCTAGCAGTATTAGTAGAAGTCATAAAGCCCATTTGCAGAGACCTAGCACATCCAGAATTATTGAAGTGTCTACATGGGCACACTTTGTTTCCAAATGAGTCTTTCCACAATCTCATAAGGACTCACATATGAAAAAATGATTTCTTCAGGATGAGATGCTGAGTAGCGATAGGCACAACAAAAAGATTCACACAATAGGCCTTTGTCGGTAATATATAAAAACACCACACACACACACACACACACACACACACACACACACACACACACACACACACAGAAGTGCTGCAGTTTAGACAGAGGCCTCAAAATGGTTCAAATGGCTCTGAGCACTATGGGACTTAACTTCTGAGGTCATCAGTCCCCTAGAACTTAGAACTACATAAACCTAACTAACCTAAAGACATCACACACATCCATGCCCGAGGCAGGATTCGAACCTGCGACCGTAGCGGTCGCGCAGCTCCAGACTGTAGCGCCTAGAACCGCTCGACCATTAGACGGAGGGCGGGAGAGAAGTTGGGGGGGGGGAAGTAGCGGAAAGGAGAGAAATAAAAAGAAATTAAAAGGCTGCGTGTGGTAGTGAAATGATGGCTGTGTAGTGCTTGAATGGGAACAGGGATGGGGCTGGATGAGTGAGGACAGTGACTAACGAAGACTGAGACCAGGAGGGTAATGGGAACGTAGGATGTAATGCAGGGAAAGTTCCCACCTGCGCAATTCAGAAAAGCTGGTGTTGGTGGGAAGGATCCATATGGTACAGGCTGTGAAGCAGTCATTGAGATGAGGGATATCATGTTTGACAGCGTGTTCAGCAACAGGGTGGTCCACTTGTTTTCTGGCCACAGTTTGTCAGTGGCCATTCATGCAGACACACAGCTTGTTGGTTGTCATGCCTACACAGAATGCATGACAGTGGTTGCTGCTTAGCTTGTAAATCACATGACTGGTTTCACAGGTAGCCCTGCCTCTGATGGGATAGGTGATGTTAGTGACCGGAATGGAGTAGGTGGTGGTAGGAGCATGTGTGGGACAGGTCTTGCATCTAGGTCTATTACAGGGGTATGAGCCATGAGGTAAGGGATTGCGAGCAGGCGTTGTGAAATGATGGACGAGTATATTGTGAAGCTTCGGTGGACGGTGGAATACCACTGTAAGAGGAGTGGGAAGGATAGTAGGCAGGACATTTCTCATTTCAGGGCACAACGAGAGGTAATAGAAACCCTGGCGGAGAACGTAATTCAGTTGCTCCAGTCCCGGATGGTACTGAGTTACAAGGGGAATGCTCCTCTGTAGCCAGACTGGGGGGACTTTGGGAGGTGGTGGGAGACTGGAAAGATAAGGCATGGGAGATTTGTTTTTGTACAAGGTTGGGAGGATAATTACGGTCAGTAAAGGCTTCAGTGAGACCCTCGGTATATTTTGAGAGGGACTGCTTGTCACTGCAGATGCAACGACCATGGGTGGCTAGGCCATATGGAAGGGACTTCTTGGTATGGAATGGGTGGCAACTGTCAAAGTGGAGGTATTGCTGGTGATCAGTGGGTTTGATATGGACGGAGGTACTGACGTAGCCATCTCTGAGGAAGGTGGCTTGTTGGGTTGAGTAGGACCAGGTGAAGCAAATCCTACATTCCCGTAACCCTCCTGGTCTCAATCTTCATTAGTCACTGTCCTCACACATCCGGCCCCATTCCTGTTCCCATTCCAGCACTACACAGCCGTCAGTTCTCTCCTTTCCGCTACTTCCTCCCCTCCCCCCCTCCCCCCCCCCCCCCCCCCGCCTTTTTCCTGACCTCCGTCTAAGCTGCAGCACTTCACTGTCTGTCACCCCCACCATATTATCCCTCCCCACCCCAGCCTCCTCGTTACCCCCACCCAGTCGCCACTCCCATCATGCACTAGTGCTGCTGCTCGCAGTGTGGTTTCAGTTATCTGAGACTGCAGACATGTGTGCAAGTTGTGTTTGCTTGAGTGTGTGTGTGCGTGTGTGAATGTGTGTCTATTACTGACAAAGGCCTAAATGGCCGAAAGCTATAATTGTGTGAATCTATTTGTTGTGCCAATCGCGACTCAGCACCTCCGCTACATGGTGAGTAATAACTTTCCTTCTCTAATATTGTTACATTCCATTCTGGATTTTCCATTGTTTGATTCTTCAGGAGGAATATACTAAAGTGGGATGGCAGAGTCTATGGTGCTGTTATTGCTTTTAATGACAGCTACATTGGTAGGGTGAAAGTGATATAATGTGTGGGAATTAATCCTGGAGTAAACTGCATCAGAGAACTTCAACATATGGACAAGGTTCACATCAACAAAGCACAGTATGCAGCAGAGATGGCCATTAGGGAGCCCACAAGGGGAAGAGGGTGAAAGTGTTGGAAAATAATCAAGATAATGGTACAGGGTGCTATTCAGTTAGTAAAAATAAAACATACTGTATATTAAATAAGTTTTAGTCATTTCAAACTAGAGGAGCCCTTTCTGACAAAACTACACTTTCTGTTTCATTTTTCTCTAAATCTCAGGAACCACTTGGAGTTAAGTATTGAAGTTTTCAGGGATTTGCAACATACATGTACTGAGTCGACTGAACCAAAAGAAAAACAAAATGGTAAGTACAATTGAAATTATTTTGGAGAAAGTACAAAAAATCATTTAAAAGTTTAACCGTATGGTTGATGAACTTTATTTCCCAAACCAGTGGCTAAAATGCAATAAGTTTATTTGAGTACACTAATAACATAATATGTAATGACCTGTGAAGGAGTCATTTTCATTGCTACAGATGTTGTTGAAATACAGGGAAGTGAAGTAACAAAATTTAACACTGTTGATATAAAGCACTGCAAGTTCCCTTAAAGCTCAAACATCCTTACATGGAAATGAACTTGCAGACTAGCTGGCAGAGGAGGCATCAAGATCACAGGAGGGTTAGCAAAAATCAAACATCCTAATACCTTCATGAATCACATCTCACAAAAGTAGTTCTGAACAAATGGGCATCACTACAGAAGTATATTTTCCAATAGTACGCCAGAGTGGTGATCAAATTACCATTATCTCTTAATTTCACAGCCATGTTAATGGGACATGGGAAACTGAAGTCTTAATATCACAGATTCCGATTAACCAATGAGGCCATGTGTCCATGCACAGGAGGTAACCAAAATTTGAACCACATATTATCTGAATGTGGGGACTTTGAGAAGCACAGGCACATACTACTGAAACGTGTAATGACAGGCAGGAGAGGCCAACTGGTAAGAATTAACTGATACAATTCTTTTTAAAAGACTTCTTTAATTTCTGTTATCAACCGAATTTCCAACTGTATGAATTTCAGTCACCAATTGCAAAACAAACCCTGTGCTAATTTTCGTACAGTAATGGTTTTCAGAGACTGTACGTGCAAAAACGAAAAAAAAAGTGTACTATGCACGAACAAAACAGTACAACCGATTAGTCAGACGTGTGTGTTTCTCAACTACGGCATATGCTTAAAAAATCTATGAATTCCTACATGCTACAAAACTGCTTCCTCTGTCTCACGGTGCCTTGTGCATGAAAATATGTAACTTAATCCCATTAATTGTTCATAAAAGCTGCGAGTGTACAATACATGTTACTCACATGTGTAGGTATTCATTATACTTCGGTATACAAATTGTTATATATCCTTATTAATGTAAGGTAATATAACATTCACATTTAACTTGTAAAAGAAACATAAAAAAGAATTTTATATAAGCTGTTAGGTATAAGACCTTTTTACATATTCCTCTTGCAAGTGTATGTCATTAAAGACTTTTAAAAGTTTGTATAACAAAGGAAAGAGAGGCATCAGCCTACAAAACGTAAATATCTGAAGAAAGTATCATGAATTATGGCGCCAGTCATAGAGTATATATAGTGGCGCTAGTAGCGATGTTGGACAAAAACTTTGAAGTTCCGTAGTGTGATATCTTTCAAGGTTTGTTAATGAGTATGCTTGGTGCCCTGTGCGATAACCTTGACGAAGTACTTGTAGTCTTGTATTAAATGATAAAGCAAAAGAGAGTGCTGAATTAAGCGGGACATAGATCGATCCACCGACTTTACGCGTGGTCTGAAAATGGCATCGACGGCCGGACAGGTAAAGAGCCTGCAATTTTGCTAACAACCGTTGGTGATAACTGTCAAGACACATACCGGCTCTTCATAAATAAGTGTACTTAACTATTAAAACAACAAGACAGTAAAAAAAGCAGTTTGTGTAGATCAGTGAATTTAATGTGAAAACCATGTTTTGATTTGGGAATTCAAAACCTTCCATGCCCCTACAGCAAAGAGAAACAAAGTCTTGGAGATTAGATTCAACACTATTCCGTCAGTGGAGAAATATGCCCCCCCCCCCCCCCCCCTCTGTTTCTATTTAATTGTTATGATTGCTAGAACGGCAATGCGTTTCACGGTTGCTATGGTGCGTTGTGTTAGAATACGGTTCAAAGAATATTTACTGAAAAATGCAAGCAGCATTCCCCTTAGCCTCTTGAAATACTGCGTTTAAAATTCATGTTCTATGGCCTGACAACATGCAGCGAATATGATTTCTCTTGTGGTCATTGAAAATGGTTGTTTAAATAATTACTTTTTTCTCGGGAACGCGCAATTGATATACTGATGAAACTAAACCCATTCTTTTTCAATTTTAAGGTAAAAATGAGGAACCCCATAAATATTGGGTAGGACCTGACAAAAAAAAATGTAGATTCTCTACTCCCAGAGAAATCTCACACATTACATGCACTTTTTCAGCAACTAACTGAAGCAATGTGCTGTCTGATGGTCATAGCACAGGGAAGTGATTAGTAGAAATGGCAACAATTCACAAATACCTATCATAATTGTCTTTTTGCAGCTATGTTCGCCATTTATAATAAAGTTTTATTATTACATTTCCCTTCCAGTACCTACATTATTGCACCTGGCTCCGATTGTGCTCCTCTGTCCTTGAAAAGTGCACATAGTTTCTGTGCATTCAGTTTCAAGTTCTTAAAAATGTGTAGAAACTTTGAATAACTACTAAAGGCCTACACAAAAATAGTGTATCATGCGTGATCTGCGTGAAAATGTGTGTGGTGCATCGAAGACTGGTAGTATCAAAGTAGACCAACTGTCCAAATAGTTGTACAGTGTAACGTCATTGTATTGCTGCAGAATTGCCTTATGCTTGGAAAGTATGTTTCTGTTTACTTTGTTTAGGAAATGCAAATTTACTTGTTTTGACTTCTGAGAAGTACCCTGCATATTGTTACAGTGCACTGCTTAAGATAAAATCTGTGAATGAATGAAGGAGTATCAACTTCCTGGGGTACATGGCTGATGGAAAATACTGGAATGGTTTCAGCAATTGACACTGCACAGTGGCCTAAGGAATCACTATTTCAGACAGTTAGTGATTCAGTGCCTGTCGAGCCATTTTTCTTTTGGTTTCCCATGAATTTCCTAAGTCTCTAATTTTCTATCAAAGGTGTGGCATCAGTAGAAAAGTTTAACAATAGATGTTTTAGCCCTCATACCTCTCGAGCAATCCTTGGGGCACACTATGGAGGAAACATTTTATCATTCTTAGTAAGTGCTGCGGTTGTAGAAAAACAGATAGAAACAGTGGGAGTTGACCAAAATGTATATTTAGTTGTGGATTATCCATTTCTTGTTAATGTCACTAAGTCTTGAACATTTTATGTATTTAGTACTTGTACCCATTTGTAAGGTTTTCAGTACAGTGTAGTGTGACTAAAATGTTAACATTGTTACAAAATTAAAACGAACCAACTGAATATTTCTTTTTAATTAATGTATCATATTCATTTTAACACTTCATTTGCCTGTACTTTTTAAATAAATAGGGTTGTTCCACTTATTCAAGTTTCACTTAAATTTTTCGTTATGTAGGTTATAAAATGCCGAGCAGCTGTTGCTTGGCAAGAAAAGAAACGACTGTCTATTGAAACCATAGAAGTAGCCCCTCCAAAAGCTGGTGAAGTTCGTGTAAAGATAACTTCAACAGGGATATGTCACACAGATGCATACACTCTTGATGGTCATGATCCTGAAGGCACTTTTCCATGTGTTCTTGGACATGAAGGAGCAGGCATTGTGGAAAGCATTGGTGAAGGTGTGACCTCTGTAAAGCCAGGTAAGCAGGATTCTTCATGACAACTCTTTCATCCTCCTATTTTCTTTTGCTTACTTAAACACTAACAAACGACTTATATCCAGACCAAACTGTACAATTTAAATGTAACAAAGTTGTGTCCAAGGGGGCAGGAGATAATCTGAAAAAAGATAGACATAAACTATACCGAGAAAGTGTCCTGAGAAAGTTTAAAGAACTGGCTTTAAATTGTGACTCTAAGAATATAATACAAATCCTTATGTCTCGGTCACATAGGGATTGTCAGGAAAGGATTAGAATCAGTATAGCACGCACAGATGCATTCAAACATTCTTCCTGCACTCCATACGTGACTAGAATGAGAAGAAACTATAACAACTCGTACATTGGGACGTACCATCTGTTATGCATTTCACAGTGGCTTTCAGTGTGTAGATTGCAAGTAAATGTGGTGCCAAGTTGTGGCGTGGAGAATGTTTGTGTCTGAGAGATTGATTTTTGAAAGAAGGTGGACAAAAATAGCAAGGAGTAAAGTACGAGGGCAGTTCAATAAGTAATGCAACACATTTTTTTCTGAAACAGGGGTTGTTTTATTCAGCATTGAAATACACCAGGTTATTCCCCAATCTTTTTTAGCTACACAGCACTATTTTTCAACGTAATCTCCAGTCAATGCTACGGCCTTACGCCACCTTGAAATGAGGGCCTGTATGCCTGCACGGTACCATTCCACTGGTCGATGTCGGAGCCAACGTCGTACTGCATCAATAACTTCTTCATCATCCGCGTAGTGCCTCCCACGGATTGCGTCCTTCATTGGGCCAAACATATGGAAATCCGACGGTGCGAGTTCGGGGCTGTAGGGTGCATGAGGAAGAACAGTCCACTGAAGTTTTGTGAGCTCCTCTCGGGTGCGAAGACTTGTGTGAGGTCTTGCGTTGTCATGAAGAAGGAGAAGTTCGTTCAGATTTTTGTGCCTACGAACACGCTGAAGTCGATTCTTCAATTTCTGAAGAGTAGCACAATACACTTCAGAGTTGATCGTTTGACCATGGGGAAGGACATCGAACAGAATCACCCCTTCAGCGTCCCAGAAGGCTGTAACCATGACTTTACCGGCTGAGGGGATGGCTTTAAACTTTTACTTGGTAGGGGAGTGGGTGTGGCGCCACTCCATTGATTGCCGTTTTGTTTCAGGTTCAAAGTGATGAACCCATGTTTCATCGCCTGTAACAATCTTTGACAAGAAATTGTCACCCTCAGCCACATGACGAGCAAGCAGTTCCGCACAGATGGTTCTCCTTTGCTCTTTATGGTGTTCGGTTAGACAACGAGGCACCCAGCGGGAACAAACCTTTTAATATCCCAACTGGTGAACAATTGTGACAGCACTACCAACAGAGATGTCAATTTGAGCACTGAGTTGTTTGATGGTGATCCGTCGATCATCTCGAACGAGTGTGTTCGCACACTCCGCCATTGCAGGAGTCACAGCTGTGCACGGCCGGCCTGCACGCGGGAGATCAGACAGTCTTGCTTGACCTTGCGGCGATGATGACACACGCTTTGCCCAACGACTCACCATGCTTTTGTCCACTGCCAGATCATTGTAGACATTCTGCAAGCGCCTATGAATATCTGAGATGCCCTGGTTTTCCGCCAAAAGAAACTCGATCACTGCCCGTTGTTTGCAACGCACATCCGTTACAGATGCCATTTTAACAGCTTCGTACAGCGCTGCCACCTGTCGGAAGTCAATGAAACTATACGAGACGAAGCGGGAATGTTTGAAAATATTCTATAAGAAATTTCCGTTTTTTTCGACCAAAATTGGCCGAGAAAAAAAAGTGTTGCATTACTTATTGAACTGCTCTCGTATGTAGACAGTTAATGTTACAGTGGCTAAAGGAAATGAAAAAGGTAAAAATGCACTTAGGGGTGTGTGTAGTAAACTTTACAAATGGGTTTTAAATGAGAGCTTATTTACTGTTAAGTGTATAAGCTAAAACCAGAAACTTGAGGAATGAGTAAAGGATTACTGAAAGTTGGGATACCACCCATGTGCTTTGACTTGACACCATCCGGAGGGCAAACACCTCTACTTCAAGAATGTTCAATGTGGTGACTACAACGTTACTCATTACACCCATGAACAAACATTAGCAACATGCAGAATATTTAATTAAAGTGATAAAATGAAAGTAACTGGACAACTGTGTGAAGTAGGGGGTTAGATTCAGGAGCAAACTATGTATGTGACAGCAACAATCACAACACCGTTCCACACAAATATTCGCTCAGAAAGGGTGCACGTGCAAACAATCAGCCCAGCGGAAAAAAAAAGAAAAGAGAAAAAAAAACACTCGGTTGGTATCGCACATTTCGCGCGATGTATACATCTCACGCAAAGACAATTATACCAGGAACCTGCACCAACTAGAAACCACAGCACCACAAATTTCACTTGATCTATGTAACTCAAATGAAGACAGCGACATAAACAACTTACAAGTAGCAGAACTAAGTTTTATCAAAACCTAACAAGACCAAGATAACTACTACACCCTCCATGATACCCACCACCATAAACTAGTAAATACGAACTTCAACTACCAACACAAACCACAAAATCGTGAAAAAACCTCCTCCAGCATAAATGTCAATATCCAATCTAAAGAAAATTTGAGACATATCTATACTGCCATGAGGGCATGTAATTATTGTATTCATAAAGTTGCACAAGAGATGATTTTTTACTTTGACATATTTTGGCACATATGTTGCACCATCTCTGTTGCTCATTTCGTAGCATCATTTAGGTCTAACCTAGTAGGTGAGCATTCTTTGGTAAATTCCATTGGTTGACAGCAGGTAAAGTTTTGTTGTTATAATAGTATCTTTCACAAGTATGTTTTCACTTGACCACATTGTTGAGAAATGTTAAATTATTCTCTGAAACTGTATCAGCCCCTCCCATCCACCCATCGCATCCCCCTCTTCCCCCCCTTTCTCAAAGTGTTCTGTAGCCAGGGATAAGTTGCCACAAATTATTCTGCATGTATAATTCCCGAGTAAAATAATGTTTCACCTATATTAAAAGTACAATCATAATTTCTGTCTAGAACCATCTGCAATGGTTGTAAACAAGTGGTCACCAAACTTCTGAAGATTCTGGGCTACCATACTGTTTTTAAATCATACTTTGACCTATCAAAAGAAACTGGGATAGAAATAACAACACTACAACAAATCTTATATTTGTTGATCACCCATCATTTCTAGTAAAAGTGAAATGGAATTTTAATTAAATCATATTTCTGAAACTATCAAATGATGAATATGAAGTTTTGATTGTCACCATCTTCCTATGGTTTCTTCTGTGCAGTAATTGTTGATGCTCAGAATGATTCCTCAGAAGCTGCTTCATTCTAATTCAGTGGTTTTAAAAAGTTGATTGTTGAGCATTAAATTTGGATTTTAGCTGCTTTACATCTTTAATTGGAGCAGAATCCTGTGGGAACTCCTGTTCAGTCCCTGAGTGAAGGTGTTGAAGTGAAGTTTGCACTTGCATAGCACAGTATGCATACACATGCGTGTCACAATATACAGATACATCTGTCCTTTACCTGGGTAAAAATGTAATCAGTTTCCCATTCTGAATGACAGTGACAAGATTTTTGCTTTTTGTTTGAACATACCATCACTAGGGAAAACCTAGCTTAGTGTCAATGTGTAAATCAGATGAAAATGAAATGTCGAGTGACTAGGGCTTCCCGACAGGTAGACTCTTCACCTGGTGCAAGTCTTTTTAGATGAAGCCACTTCAGCAACTTGCGTGTCGATGAGGATGATGATGATGATGGTGATGATGATGATGATGATGATTATAACAAAACACAACACCCAGTCCCTGAGCAGAGGAAAATCTCCGACCAGCCAGCTATCGAACCCGGGCCTCTTGGCATGACATTCCGTCGTGCTGACCACTCACCTACCGGGGCGGACTGTAAATCAGATTATCCACATTAGCAAACCTGTGATATACACCCAAAAAATATAACATGCAGATCCTCACGTATATACAATCTGCTGTGAGGCCTACCGTGTAGTATTCTTGACTAACAGTGGCTATTATGTGGGATAAACAAACATCTGTTACTGAGAGCCCAGTCTGCAATGAGCAAAATACTGTTTTAGTAAAATTAACTAAGCTGTCGAAATGTGAAAATTGAACTTGGACTGAGGTTCCTTCGAGTCACGCTGTAGGGTCTGTGTTGTACCTTCCCCTAACAATTTGCCCCCGACATTAATTTGTGGTTTGTTTGTGGAGAGATCTGTCTTGACGGTCGCTTAATTTTATTGTGGAGTGTACTAAAACACATAGGATTTCTTATATTCATCAAGGTTTTTTCAAGGCATTTGACGAGAAGTTTGATTATCAATATTCTAATGACAAAGAGTTGACTAATCTGTCATATCACCTAAAGATGTCTGGCTGGTGACAACATGAAAAAGTGTGTGTGGTACAAAAAAAGGCTATTGGCTGTACTCCAGAAACATAAAGTTGAGAAACAGTTGATCATATGAATGAATGTCAAGAGCAAAGTTTATGATCCAATGGCAAAACAAGCTGTTGAACACACCGTACTTAAAGCTTTGATGGTTTCTTCATGTTCCATTCTGTATGGACCCCATACCCAACGCTTCCCCGAATAGTCATTTGATCTCACAGTCCTCTTTGCCTCAGTTTTTACTGACCCCGAGTCTTAATCTGCATTCTCACTTTTCTCTCTCCTGTCACTCTCATTCTCTGTTCCATCTGTCCTTCCATCCCCTCCTCTCAGCACACATCCCTTCGCTAGTGCTAAACTCCTGTCCAATTTCCTTGCTGTGTTTCCCTTTGATGGTATTGATGCGGGATGGCTTATATTTTATTTGACACCACTTGTAACTTACCGACCTGCTTTACAAACATCTGCCTCGCACATTTTGTAGATATTCTGCTTTAATCTTGGTGGTGGTTCTCTTCTTGTTTATTGACACAGTTTATTTTGATGATCAGCTTTTAAAACTATAAGACGTCTATATCTTTGCAAAGGTCTGTAAGCTACATGGCCTTGTAGAATGTCCAATATTTTCACAAGTGGCAAAAATCAATGAATCATTTGTGCATGTATTGAGATTCAATGAAATTTATATAATAAAGATTCACTTAGAGTTGTATGCTCTTATTGCCATGCAAGCATGACTGACGTGACATTTTGCACTACTACTGCTGCTGCTGCTGCTGCTGCTACTACTACTACTACTACTACTACTAAAAGCTGACACTTAGTGGCTACCTGATGCTATGTGCCCAACCCCTATTTATAGACTTGTGTATTACAGAAATTTTAAAATAGTAAAATACTAAGATATTCCACTTTAGGTATTAACATAAAAGCCAGGAAAATTAAAAGGTCCTGCTGTAAGAACAGGCAGTAAGTGAATCACATTCAGGAGAACGACGGTTCACATCCACATCTGGCCATCCTTGTTGAGGTTTGAAGTTATTTTCTTAAATTGCTTCAGACAAATGCTGTGATGGTTCCTTTGAAAGGGACAGGCAGACTTCCTTTATCATCCTTCCCTAATCCGATGACACTGATGACCTGGCTGTTTGGTCCCTTCCCCCAAATCAACCAACCAGGAAGTGAATTTGATATAATTATTAAATGACAAAATTAACATTATTATTTCATGGGAGAGCCATGTTAATGTCCACTGTGATAACCAACATTCGCCAAAAAGTTTAGAGGAAGTGAAATTTTCCAATCAGAGTAATAAACAAACAGATTGTTTTAGTGGAAATACGCATTTTCAGGAACAGAAAAACCAGGGCTACGAAACTGTCGCATGCGATATTGAAAAGAATTAAGTGGCAAGAGTTTAAGATCCAAAAATTTTAAACACAGTATGAATAACTTTTGAAGTATAAAGTTTTTTGAAGAAGTAAAATGTTCATTGAAAAGTGGCTTTCAAATACGCTGGTTTAGTTGTAAATAAATTCTGTAAAGTATTAAATTTTGACATTAACATGGTGTGCAGGTATAATAAATCAGGAGTGTTTCTTAGGCTATAAGGTTTCCATGTTGTTGTTGTTATCTTCAGTCCAGAGACTGGTTTGATGCAGCTCTCCATGCTACTTTATCCTGTGCAAGCTTCTTAATCTCAAAGTACCTACTGCAACCTACATCCTTCTGTATGTGCTTAGTGTATTCGTCTCTTGGTCTGCCTCTACAATTTTTACCCTCCACGCTGCCCTCCAGTGCTAAACTGGCGATCCCTTGACGCCTCAGAACATGTCCTATCAACTAATCCCTTCTTCTAGTCAAGTAGTGCCACAGATTCCTGTTCTCCCCAATTCTGTTCTTTACCTCCTCATTAGTTACAAGATGTATCCATCTAATCTTTAGCATTCTTCTGTAGCACCACATTTCGAAAGCTTCTATTCTCTTCTTGTGTAAACTATTTATCGCCCATGTTTCACTTGCATACATGGCTACACTCCATACAAATACTTTCAGAAAAGACTTCCTGACACTTAAATCTATATACTCGATGTTAACAAATTTCTCTTCTTCACAAATGCTTTCCTTGCTAGTGGCAGTCTACATTTGATATACTCTCTTCTTTGAACATCATCAGTTATTTTGCTCCCCAAATAGCAAAACCCATCTATTTTGTCTGATTTCTTAACATATTCCGTCATCATCACCTGATTTCCATAGGAACTAAATATTGTGTTGTCACCAGCAGCTGATATATTATGCAATAAATATTGAAGATGAATGAAATATTGCTCAAATAAGAAATTTATTTCTTGTAACTTTTGTGTATGCACTACTAATGATAAGAGGTCAGAAATAAATTTTGGCAGCAGGAGTGATTTAATGAATCTCCACAAATACTTAAGAGCTGTGGGGTACCACCTGCACTAAATATTGTCTTCTAAATGTTGCTTTTCTCTTGCTTGTGTGTACCTTGGTTCGTTCCACATCCTTCATTGTTGTACTCCTTGATGGGATGTACAGGATCAATAATAGCACTTATTTTCTCTGATGTCTGTCTTGCCGTGAAATTCTGTACTTCAGGAATGTCAGAAATGTTCTATAACTTTGGTTAAATGTTGCAGCTTTGCTTCACATATAGATTATTTTTCAGATCCAGCAACTGGTGTTTATTAAGACTGCCATCAAAATTTGATTTTAATTAGTAAATTGGAGACTATTTGCAGTCACTTTCCCTCATTCAGACTGAAATATTTTGCCCCTGTCTGAAGTCACAGTACCTGTAAGATTTAAACAAACATTATGTCCTTATATACTGATTTACCTTAGTTGTATGTCCCTTTTTCTGAGATCCTCAACAGCCATTGTTACTTAATAAAGTGATACTGTAGTTAGTGAATTGAAGCTGAATTCAGGACATTGGTTGAAATCCCAGTGCGGCCACCCTGATTTAGGTTTCTGTGGTTTCTCTAAATCATTTATTCCAAATGGCAGGATTTTTACTTGAAAAAGGGCTCAGGCAGCTTACTCCCCCTAATCTGGACTTGAGTGCCTTCTCAATGAATTCATCCTCAATAGAATGTTAACCCCCCTCTCTCCACTGCCTCTCCTTCCCATCAGCCTTCCTCTTCCATTGTGATTGTAGTCTGAACGAGCGTCGTGCTTCCAGAATATGTAATTAATCTAATGGAAAAAGTAGATCAAAGAAAAAAATATGTTGCAGGATTATGCATTGAACAAAACACAATTTATTCTTTTTGCATGACTGCTTCAGTTCTGTTTCACTGTCATCAGCAGATTCAATGTCTGTGTGTGTCACTGCAAGTTAAATGATACTAAACAAATATAAAAGTAAGGCTATGTTCATCTGTTTCACTGGCTGTTTCTCAGAAACTTATATGTTACCCAAACATTTGGTTGCACATTTTACTGCTTATGTGTTTTCTTTATAATAGGTGATTCTTAATACAGTTCATATGTAACTAATAATGTTCTGTATTTTCTTAAAATACTGTAAAAGAAGTAAAGCACTATTTGGCAGTGGCAGTAACTAAATAACTATAACAGATACAGAGAGAGACATATTCAAATGCCACTACCAGTAATTCCTCTATTAGGACTTTTTCATTGTATAGGAAGCATGTTTAAGTAAAAGACATTATTAATTGCTAAACTGTGTAAAATATCATCTGTAATAATCATGGCAGACAGCAGGATGAGTACACAAATGTGCTGATATTGTATGTTTTGCAGAAACTGTCAGTGATTCTGATGGACATAATCGCACATTTGCTTATTGGTTTATCCAGTGTCACTTGACATTTCACTTTTAGAGTTGTAACAGCATACAAGCATGAGTGGGAAATGATGGACAAAAAGAAGGAAGATCAGTTTCCAAAATGAAATTCAAAAATTGCCGTTACCATAGCCGTACATTGTAGCAGCTAAAACATTGTTCTGCATGTGTTTGGTTCAGTACAGACCTTCCTCATAATTTCTAGTACAGAGATTATCACCACAATAAAAAGTTTCAAAATAAGTAAGCCGGTAACCCAATGAAATCACGTTGAAATATGCAGGAGGTGTGTGTTAATAATAATATTTTTTTATTCATAAACTGATCTCCCTCAGGGGATACTAGTAGTTAAACAGACTCCGCTGTAGCTGCAAGAAGCAGAAGTATCATGTAGAGTCTGGTACACCTGCAAATATGCTGTGCCAGGATACATAGTTACTTTTTACATACATTGTATTTGATGTAATTCATTTGGACATAGTGGTAACTGATTTCACACCAATGGGATCATGATGTAATAATAGTAAAAAGTAAATTTCAGTAGTTAGCAAGTGGCAGACTCAGTATTGTTGACATAGGGCTACACATTCAGTTGACTGTCGAGGCTCTTCCACGTCTCAACAGATGGCTTCAGGCTTTTAGTTTTGTCTCATAAACTATTGCCAACTTCCTTGCCGAAATGGTAACACCAGTTCCCGCCAGATCACCGAAGTTAAGCACTGTTGGGCACGGTTAGACTTGGATGGGTCACCATCTGGGTCTCCCGAGTACTGTTGGGAAGTGGGGTGCACACAACCCTTGTGAGGGCAATTGAGGAGGTACTTGATTGAGAAATAGCGACACTGGTCACGAAAACTGACAAAGGCCATGAGAGCAGTGTGCTGACCACATGCCCTCTGTATCCACACCCATTGATGCCTAAGGGCTGAGGATGATGCAGTGGCTGGTTGATACCATTGAGCCTTCAAGGCCTCTTTGGGCAGTGTTTGTTAGTTTTGTTCTCTTAAGCTGTTATATACTGTTATTTGGAAGTAACACACAGTTGTAGCCCAGAACATGTATATTTTTGCCAGTTATCAGTAATTCTATCGAAACAGTTGAAGAACCTTTCATGTTAGGCTATGATTTTGTATGTTATTTTATTTATTAATTAGTCTTGTGTTACAATAATTTTATTCTGTTTATAAATTTTTCATTGCATAACAGCATGTAATGATTATGTTAACATGACTTTTTCATTGCAGTT